>NC_086444.1:845642130-845955931 GCF_028390025.1 Pseudophryne corroboree | reverse complement strand
AGCTGGTTGTCCTTCCGGGCTCTGAAACAAGCCTTTGTCTCAGCTCCAGTCCTCAGACATCCTAATCCGGAATTGCCCTTTGTTGTGGAGGTTGATGCCTCAGAGGTTGGAGTGGGGGCTGTCCTTTCTCAAAAGGATCCGGTGTCTTTGGACTTACATCCTTGTGCCTTTATGTCCAGGAAGTTCTCCTCCGCTGAATCCAATTATGACGTTGGTAATCGGGAGTTACTGGCGGTAAAGTGGGCTTTTGAGGAGTGGAGGCATTGGCTGGAAGGAGCAAAGCATACTATTTCGGTATTGACTGACCATAAGAACCTGCAATACATTGAATCAGCTAAACGGCTTAATGCCCGGCAGGCACGTTGGGCATTATTTTTTACTCGTTTCAAATTTATAATCACTTTCAGGCCTGGTTCCAAGAATACTAAAGCTGATGCCCTGTCACGTAGTTTTCTTCCGGTTCACAATAACAATCCTGTTGTTACCCCAATACTTCGATCTTCGGTCATCCGGGCAGGCCTCACACAGGATTTATTTACCCAGTTAAACCAGCTTCAACACCAAGCTCCTAGATTTACTCCTGCTGGTCGTCTTTACGTTCCTGAATTTTTGAGAGCTACTGTTTTAACAGAATTCCATGACAACAAGGTTTCAGGGCATCCGGGAATCACTAAGACATTGGAGTTAGTCTCTCGCTCAGTATGGTGGCCTAGTATGTCTAAAGACGTTAGGGAAATTGTTTTTTTCATGTCAGGTTTGTGCACAGCATAAGGTTCCCCGTTCCTTGCCTATCGGGCAACTTATGCCCTTAAGTGTCCCTCTCAGGCCATGGTCTCATATTTCCATGGATTTTGTGGTTGACCTTCCCCTTTCAGCCGGATTCCGAGTCATATGGGTGGTAGTGGACCGTTTTAGTAAAATGGCTCATTTTATTGCTCTTCCCCGATTGCCTTCTGCTCAAGGGTTGGCAGTTTTGTTCCTCCGCCATGTGTTTAGGCTTTATGGGTTACCCACTGATATTGTTTCTGATCGGGGTCCACAATTCATCGCACAATTCTGGAGATGTTTTTGTGCTTCATTAAAGATGAAACTGTCATTAACATCCGGTTATCACCCACAATCCAACGGGCAAACCGAACGAGTTAACCAGTCATTAAAACAATATCTGCGCTTGTATTCAGCCAAACTCCAGAATGATTGGTCCGAGTTTCTTCCTTTGGCTGAATTTGCTTACAATAATTCCTGTCATTCCTCCACTAAAGAGTCTCCATTCTTTTCAGTTTTTGGTTTTCACCCCAGAGCTAATTCTTTTTTTCATCATTCTCCAGTCTCCTCGCTGGCATTGACCTCCCATCTCAGAGCAATTTGGAAAAAAGTGCACCTTGCTCTCAGAAAAGCGGCCTTTCGAGAAAAGAAATTTTCTGACAGGCTCCGACGTCCTTGCACTTTTAAGGTGGGAGACAAGGTGTGGTTGTCAACTCGCAACATCAGGCTTCGACAATCCTCGGCTAGACTGGGACACAAATTTATTGGACCATTTCTTATTATTAAAAGAGTCAACCCAGTTGCCTTTCGGCTACGTTTACCAAGATCTCTCAAGATTGGAAATACGTTTCATTGTTCCCTGTTGAAACAATACGTTTCTTCCAGTAGATTTCCTCGGAGGATCTCTCAGGGTAGATCTCCAGTGGATGTACAGGGACAACAGGAGTTCTTGGTAGAGAAAGTTCTGGATTCCAAATTGTCCCGGGGTCGGCTTTATTTTTTAGTTCACTGGAAAGGCTATGGTCCGGAGGAAAGGTCTTGGGTCCTAGATAAGGATCTTCATGCCCCTAGGCTCAAGAGGGCATTTTTTCGGGAATTTCCTCAGAAGCCTGGCTTTAGGGGTTCCTTGACCCCTCCTCAAGGTGGGGGTACTGTTAGGCGCCGGGGTCCGCATGTCCGCGCGGCCCGGCGCCTAGCAACTAGGGACGCCGTGCGCGTTCAGCCGCCGGCTCCCTAGCAACGCTAGACGCCGGGCGCGCTGAGCCGCACGGACCCTAGCAACGGGGACGCCACGGGCGGACCGCGTTCCCCGTGTCAGGGCATAATTAACAAGCACACACACTTGTCCTCTGGCCGTGCAGCAAGGCAGCTGCACAGCATTTATTCCCAATCAGGCTCTAAGCAGCTGATTGAAGGACTCCCTGTTATTACCTTCCCAGTACTTCTCACAGACGCCGGTAATAGCTTCCTGCATGCTGCTTTGGTTTGCTGAGAGTCTGTTCCAGTGTCATTCCTGTCCTCAGAAGTCCTGTATTCGGGAGTTGTCATCTCATCCCAGGAAGTCGTTTGGTCCCCAGTTGTCCTGACTGATCACCTTTGTATATCGAGTGGTGTTCTGTGAGTTGCGGCTCTGCCGTGTGTTGCGGCTCAGCCGCTTTATCTTTATATATTCTGTTTTTGGAGCATTTGCGGAAGGTTCCGCTTCCACAAGTCCTCTCTGGAACTCGGCGGTGCTGGGTAGGAGAAGTGGACAAGTGGATATTTTGGTTGTCCTTTTCCCTGGCGGTGTTTCCGCACATATTCTAGTTTTAAGTTAGCTTGTAGCCCCTGGCCTGGTTGTTTAGTCAGAGGGCCCCTTGTTATCACCCTGTCTCGGATTTCCCTTTGTCTCTCAATAAGACCTGGGGGGGCATCGGAGTTGGGCAGACATAATCCGCCCTTCAAACGCGGCTGCCATGGGCTCAAGCAACCATAGTCTCGCAGGGGATTTCCGACAGCACGGGTGAGACAACGGAGTTAGGGCGCCAGGGGCTATTTTCCATTCCCGCTCCCTTCCCCAGCATTTCGTTCCAGTGCTCCGGTCCTCGCAAAAAGATCTCCTCAGACCAGAGTGCTGGAATCATAACATTATTACCGGCCATACCAAAAAATTAAAATTAAACAGGGCTTTAATTTTTTCCTCTCATTCAGTTTTTGTTAAAAAATTTTGGCCTCATGAATCCGACAGGTTTAGGGCCAAACCCTGGCCAGCTCTTAGTCAATCAGATTCAAGAACTTACTCAGATGGTTCAGGATCTTTCTCTTCGGGTGAGGTCGCAGGAAGATCTTTTGCGAGCCTCCCCAAAGGTAGTCCCTGAACCAAAGATGCATTTGCCTGACCGTTTTCTGGCGATAGAAAATAATTTTTTAGTTTTAAAGAATCCTGTAAACTTTATTTCCGTTTAAGACCTACTTCCTCTGGTTCTGAATCTCAGCGGGTTGGGATTATTATTTCTTTACTCCAGGGGGATCCTCAGACCTGGGCGTTCGGTTTAAGGGCAGAGGATCCTGCGTTGTTGTCAGTAGATGCTTTCTTTAAGTCTTTAGGGCTTTTGTATGATGACCCAGATTTAGAGGCGTCAGCTGCGCGCTCTCAAACAAGGAAGAAATCCTGCAGAGGTTTATTGTACTGAGTTTCGCCGTTGGTCGAACGACTGTGGCTGGAATGACCCAGCCCTGCGCAGTCAGTTTCGCCTCAGCTTATCAGAGTCTATTAAAGACAGTCTCCTCCAGTACCCCGCTCCTGAGACTCTCGATAAACTCATGGAGCTTTCTATTAAGATTGATCGTCGTCTCAGAGAGCGGAGGGCTGAAAGAGGAACACCTGTAAGGTCAAGTCCTTGTGTTTATTCCATTCCAGAAGACGTAGAGGAGGAGCCCATGCAGATGGGTCTCTCCCGGCTGTCTCCTGAGGAAAGGGCCAGAAGGCAAAATTCTGGTCTTTGTTTGTACTGTGGTGGTAAGGGACATTTTGCTCGTAACTGTCCGAACAAGTCGGGAAACGCTTTGACCAGGTGAATTGTGAGGGGGTTCACCTAGGTCTGCAGCTTATCTCCTCGAATAACTCTCTTTTAGTCCCAGTTAAGGTTTCCTTTGGCAGCCTCAGTTCTTTGGTGTCGGCTTTTGTTGACAGTGGAGCTGCAGGAAACTTTATGGATTTAACTTGGGCTAAGGCCTTAGGCATTCCTCAGTTACCATTGGGTAGGTGTGTCACCATGCATGGCTTAGATGGGAGTCCGCTTTCCAACGGGGTTATTACTCACCGTACACCTCCCGTAGTACTTACAGTAGGAGCTTTACATTCCGAAAAAATCGAGTTCTATCTAACACATTGCCCAGCAGTTCCAGTTGTTCTGGGTCACCCTTGGCTGGCTTTTCATAATCCCACCATTGATTGGCGGTCCGGGGAGATTTCACAATGGGGTACTTTTTGTGCTAAGGAATGTATTTCGTTTCCAGTTAGAGTAGCAGCTATCATTCCAGAACTCATTCCTGTGGAATACCAGGAGTTTGCCGATGTATTCTCCAAAGGCAATGCGGACATTCTGCCTCCCCATCGGCCTTATGATTGTGCTATTGAGCTAATCCCTGGTGCCGCATTGCCAAAGGGGAGATTATATGCATTGTCCGGGGCAGAAACTTCGGCTATGAATGACTATGTTCAGGAGAGCTTACAGAAAGGTTTTATTAGACCATCAAAATCCCCTTTAAGTGCTGGTTTTTTCTTTGTGGAGAAAAAGGATGGCTCGCTTAGACCATGCATAGATTTTAGAGCCTTGAATAAAATCTCAGTCAAAAACACCTATCCTTTGCCGTTGATTTCTGTACTCTTTGATCAGTTACGTTCTGCTGTGATTTTTTTCTGGAGATGAGTAGAAGACGGCTTTCAGTACTCAGTCAGGTCACTACGAATACCTGGTGATGCCGTTCGGCCTGTCTAATGCTCCAGCAGTATTTCAAGACCTCATTAACGATGTGCTCCGTGACTTCCTAGGGAAATTCGTGGTCGTTTATTTAGACGACATCTTGATTTTTTCTGAATCGATGGAACATATCACCCAGGTACGTCTGGTTCTTCAAAAGTTACGTGAGAATCATTTATATGCCAAACTGGAGAAGTGTGAATTTCACGTCACAAAAGTATCTTTTTTAGGGTACATAATTTCCCCTCAGGGAGAACCTTAGAAGGGCGCAACCCACCAATTTAAAAGCAATTCAGCGCTTTTTAGGGTTTGCGAATTATTATAGGAGGTTCATTCATTCTTTTTCTGACCTGGTTGCTCCCATTGTGGCTCTGACAAAGAAAGGAGTGGATCCTACCAACTGGTCGCATGAAGCTGGTTGTCCTTCCGGGCTCTGAAACAAGCCTTTGTCTCAGCTCCAGTCCTCAGACATCCTAATCCGGAATTGCCCTTTGTTGTGGAGGTTGATGCCTCAGAGGTTGGAGTGGGGGCTGTCCTTTCTCAAAAGGATCCGGTGTCTTTGGACTTACATCCTTGTGCCTTTATGTCCAGGAAGTTCTCCTCCGCTGAATCCAATTATGACGTTGGTAATCGGGAGTTACTGGCGGTAAAGTGGGCTTTTGAGGAGTGGAGGCATTGGCTGGAAGGAGCAAAGCATACTATTTCGGTATTGACTGACCATAAGAACCTGCAATACATTGAATCAGCTAAACGGCTTAATGCCCGGCAGGCACGTTGGGCATTATTTTTTACTCGTTTCAAATTTATAATCACTTTCAGGCCTGGTTCCAAGAATACTAAAGCTGATGCCCTGTCACGTAGTTTTCTTCCGGTTCACAATAACAATCCTGTTGTTACCCCAATACTTCGATCTTCGGTCATCCGGGCAGGCCTCACACAGGATTTATTTACCCAGTTAAACCAGCTTCAACACCAAGCTCCTAGATTTACTCCTGCTGGTCGTCTTTACGTTCCTGAATTTTTGAGAGCTACTGTTTTAACAGAATTCCATGACAACAAGGTTTCAGGGCATCCGGGAATCACTAAGACATTGGAGTTAGTCTCTCGCTCAGTATGGTGGCCTAGTATGTCTAAAGACGTTAGGGAAATTGTTTTTTTCATGTCAGGTTTGTGCACAGCATAAGGTTCCCCGTTCCTTGCCTATCGGGCAACTTATGCCCTTAAGTGTCCCTCTCAGGCCATGGTCTCATATTTCCATGGATTTTGTGGTTGACCTTCCCCTTTCAGCCGGATTCCGAGTCATATGGGTGGTAGTGGACCGTTTTAGTAAAATGGCTCATTTTATTGCTCTTCCCCGATTGCCTTCTGCTCAAGGGTTGGCAGTTTTGTTCCTCCGCCATGTGTTTAGGCTTTATGGGTTACCCACTGATATTGTTTCTGATCGGGGTCCACAATTCATCGCACAATTCTGGAGATGTTTTTGTGCTTCATTAAAGATGAAACTGTCATTAACATCCGGTTATCACCCACAATCCAACGGGCAAACCGAACGAGTTAACCAGTCATTAAAACAATATCTGCGCTTGTATTCAGCCAAACTCCAGAATGATTGGTCCGAGTTTCTTCCTTTGGCTGAATTTGCTTACAATAATTCCTGTCATTCCTCCACTAAAGAGTCTCCATTCTTTTCAGTTTTTGGTTTTCACCCCAGAGCTAATTCTTTTTTTCATCATTCTCCAGTCTCCTCGCTGGCATTGACCTCCCATCTCAGAGCAATTTGGAAAAAAGTGCACCTTGCTCTCAGAAAAGCGGCCTTTCGAGAAAAGAAATTTTCTGACAGGCTCCGACGTCCTTGCACTTTTAAGGTGGGAGACAAGGTGTGGTTGTCAACTCGCAACATCAGGCTTCGACAATCCTCGGCTAGACTGGGACACAAATTTATTGGACCATTTCTTATTATTAAAAGAGTCAACCCAGTTGCCTTTCGGCTACGTTTACCAAGATCTCTCAAGATTGGAAATACGTTTCATTGTTCCCTGTTGAAACAATACGTTTCTTCCAGTAGATTTCCTCGGAGGATCTCTCAGGGTAGATCTCCAGTGGATGTACAGGGACAACAGGAGTTCTTGGTAGAGAAAGTTCTGGATTCCAAATTGTCCCGGGGTCGGCTTTATTTTTTAGTTCACTGGAAAGGCTATGGTCCGGAGGAAAGGTCTTGGGTCCTAGATAAGGATCTTCATGCCCCTAGGCTCAAGAGGGCATTTTTTCGGGAATTTCCTCAGAAGCCTGGCTTTAGGGGTTCCTTGACCCCTCCTCAAGGTGGGGGTACTGTTAGGCGCCGGGGTCCGCATGTCCGCGCGGCCCGGCGCCTAGCAACTAGGGACGCCGTGCGCGTTCAGCCGCCGGCTCCCTAGCAACGCTAGACGCCGGGCGCGCTGAGCCGCACGGACCCTAGCAACGGGGACGCCACGGGCGGACCGCGTTCCCCGTGTCAGGGCATAATTAACAAGCACACACACTTGTCCTCTGGCCGTGCAGCAAGGCAGCTGCACAGCATTTATTCCCAATCAGGCTCTAAGCAGCTGATTGAAGGACTCCCTGTTATTACCTTCCCAGTACTTCTCACAGACGCCGGTAATAGCTTCCTGCATGCTGCTTTGGTTTGCTGAGAGTCTGTTCCAGTGTCATTCCTGTCCTCAGAAGTCCTGTATTCGGGAGTTGTCATCTCATCCCAGGAAGTCGTTTGGTCCCCAGTTGTCCTGACTGATCACCTTTGTATATCGAGTGGTGTTCTGTGAGTTGCGGCTCTGCCGTGTGTTGCGGCTCAGCCGCTTTATCTTTATATATTCTGTTTTTGGAGCATTTGCGGAAGGTTCCGCTTCCACAAGTCCTCTCTGGAACTCGGCGGTGCTGGGTAGGAGAAGTGGACAAGTGGATATTTTGGTTGTCCTTTTCCCTGGCGGTGTTTCCGCACATATTCTAGTTTTAAGTTAGCTTGTAGCCCCTGGCCTGGTTGTTTAGTCAGAGGGCCCCTTGTTATCACCCTGTCTCGGATTTCCCTTTGTCTCTCAATAAGACCTGGGGGGGCATCGGAGTTGGGCAGACATAATCCGCCCTTCAAACGCGGCTGCCATGGGCTCAAGCAACCATAGTCTCGCAGGGGATTTCCGACAGCACGGGTGAGACAACGGAGTTAGGGCGCCAGGGGCTATTTTCCATTCCCGCTCCCTTCCCCAGCATTTCGTTCCAGTGCTCCGGTCCTCGCAAAAAGATCTCCTCAGACCAGAGTGCTGGAATCATAACATTATTACCGGCCATACCAAAAAATTAAAATTAAACAGGGCTTTAATTTTTTCCTCTCATTCAGTTTTTGTTAAAAAATTTTGGCCTCATGAATCCGACAGGTTTAGGGCCAAACCCTGGCCAGCTCTTAGTCAATCAGATTCAAGAACTTACTCAGATGGTTCAGGATCTTTCTCTTCGGGTGAGGTCGCAGGAAGATCTTTTGCGAGCCTCCCCAAAGGTAGTCCCTGAACCAAAGATGCATTTGCCTGACCGTTTTCTGGCGATAGAAAATAATTTTTTAGTTTTAAAGAATCCTGTAAACTTTATTTCCGTTTAAGACCTACTTCCTCTGGTTCTGAATCTCAGCGGGTTGGGATTATTATTTCTTTACTCCAGGGGGATCCTCAGACCTGGGCGTTCGGTTTAAGGGCAGAGGATCCTGCGTTGTTGTCAGTAGATGCTTTCTTTAAGTCTTTAGGGCTTTTGTATGATGACCCAGATTTAGAGGCGTCAGCTGCGCGCTCTCAAACAAGGAAGAAATCCTGCAGAGGTTTATTGTACTGAGTTTCGCCGTTGGTCGAACGACTGTGGCTGGAATGACCCAGCCCTGCGCAGTCAGTTTCGCCTCAGCTTATCAGAGTCTATTAAAGACAGTCTCCTCCAGTACCCCGCTCCTGAGACTCTCGATAAACTCATGGAGCTTTCTATTAAGATTGATCGTCGTCTCAGAGAGCGGAGGGCTGAAAGAGGAACACCTGTAAGGTCAAGTCCTTGTGTTTATTCCATTCCAGAAGACGTAGAGGAGGAGCCCATGCAGATGGGTCTCTCCCGGCTGTCTCCTGAGGAAAGGGCCAGAAGGCAAAATTCTGGTCTTTGTTTGTACTGTGGTGGTAAGGGACATTTTGCTCGTAACTGTCCGAACAAGTCGGGAAACGCTTTGACCAGGTGAATTGTGAGGGGGTTCACCTAGGTCTGCAGCTTATCTCCTCGAATAACTCTCTTTTAGTCCCAGTTAAGGTTTCCTTTGGCAGCCTCAGTTCTTTGGTGTCGGCTTTTGTTGACAGTGGAGCTGCAGGAAACTTTATGGATTTAACTTGGGCTAAGGCCTTAGGCATTCCTCAGTTACCATTGGGTAGGTGTGTCACCATGCATGGCTTAGATGGGAGTCCGCTTTCCAACGGGGTTATTACTCACCGTACACCTCCCGTAGTACTTACAGTAGGAGCTTTACATTCCGAAAAAATCGAGTTCTATCTAACACATTGCCCAGCAGTTCCAGTTGTTCTGGGTCACCCTTGGCTGGCTTTTCATAATCCCACCATTGATTGGCGGTCCGGGGAGATTTCACAATGGGGTACTTTTTGTGCTAAGGAATGTATTTCGTTTCCAGTTAGAGTAGCAGCTATCATTCCAGAACTCATTCCTGTGGAATACCAGGAGTTTGCCGATGTATTCTCCAAAGGCAATGCGGACATTCTGCCTCCCCATCGGCCTTATGATTGTGCTATTGAGCTAATCCCTGGTGCCGCATTGCCAAAGGGGAGATTATATGCATTGTCCGGGGCAGAAACTTCGGCTATGAATGACTATGTTCAGGAGAGCTTACAGAAAGGTTTTATTAGACCATCAAAATCCCCTTTAAGTGCTGGTTTTTTCTTTGTGGAGAAAAAGGATGGCTCGCTTAGACCATGCATAGATTTTAGAGCCTTGAATAAAATCTCAGTCAAAAACACCTATCCTTTGCCGTTGATTTCTGTACTCTTTGATCAGTTACGTTCTGCTGTGATTTTTTTCTGGAGATGAGTAGAAGACGGCTTTCAGTACTCAGTCAGGTCACTACGAATACCTGGTGATGCCGTTCGGCCTGTCTAATGCTCCAGCAGTATTTCAAGACCTCATTAACGATGTGCTCCGTGACTTCCTAGGGAAATTCGTGGTCGTTTATTTAGACGACATCTTGATTTTTTCTGAATCGATGGAACATATCACCCAGGTACGTCTGGTTCTTCAAAAGTTACGTGAGAATCATTTATATGCCAAACTGGAGAAGTGTGAATTTCACGTCACAAAAGTATCTTTTTTAGGGTACATAATTTCCCCTCAGGGAGAACCTTAGAAGGGCGCAACCCACCAATTTAAAAGCAATTCAGCGCTTTTTAGGGTTTGCGAATTATTATAGGAGGTTCATTCATTCTTTTTCTGACCTGGTTGCTCCCATTGTGGCTCTGACAAAGAAAGGAGTGGATCCTACCAACTGGTCGCATGAAGCTGGTTGTCCTTCCGGGCTCTGAAACAAGCCTTTGTCTCAGCTCCAGTCCTCAGACATCCTAATCCGGAATTGCCCTTTGTTGTGGAGGTTGATGCCTCAGAGGTTGGAGTGGGGGCTGTCCTTTCTCAAAAGGATCCGGTGTCTTTGGACTTACATCCTTGTGCCTTTATGTCCAGGAAGTTCTCCTCCGCTGAATCCAATTATGACGTTGGTAATCGGGAGTTACTGGCGGTAAAGTGGGCTTTTGAGGAGTGGAGGCATTGGCTGGAAGGAGCAAAGCATACTATTTCGGTATTGACTGACCATAAGAACCTGCAATACATTGAATCAGCTAAACGGCTTAATGCCCGGCAGGCACGTTGGGCATTATTTTTTACTCGTTTCAAATTTATAATCACTTTCAGGCCTGGTTCCAAGAATACTAAAGCTGATGCCCTGTCACGTAGTTTTCTTCCGGTTCACAATAACAATCCTGTTGTTACCCCAATACTTCGATCTTCGGTCATCCGGGCAGGCCTCACACAGGATTTATTTACCCAGTTAAACCAGCTTCAACACCAAGCTCCTAGATTTACTCCTGCTGGTCGTCTTTACGTTCCTGAATTTTTGAGAGCTACTGTTTTAACAGAATTCCATGACAACAAGGTTTCAGGGCATCCGGGAATCACTAAGACATTGGAGTTAGTCTCTCGCTCAGTATGGTGGCCTAGTATGTCTAAAGACGTTAGGGAAATTGTTTTTTTCATGTCAGGTTTGTGCACAGCATAAGGTTCCCCGTTCCTTGCCTATCGGGCAACTTATGCCCTTAAGTGTCCCTCTCAGGCCATGGTCTCATATTTCCATGGATTTTGTGGTTGACCTTCCCCTTTCAGCCGGATTCCGAGTCATATGGGTGGTAGTGGACCGTTTTAGTAAAATGGCTCATTTTATTGCTCTTCCCCGATTGCCTTCTGCTCAAGGGTTGGCAGTTTTGTTCCTCCGCCATGTGTTTAGGCTTTATGGGTTACCCACTGATATTGTTTCTGATCGGGGTCCACAATTCATCGCACAATTCTGGAGATGTTTTTGTGCTTCATTAAAGATGAAACTGTCATTAACATCCGGTTATCACCCACAATCCAACGGGCAAACCGAACGAGTTAACCAGTCATTAAAACAATATCTGCGCTTGTATTCAGCCAAACTCCAGAATGATTGGTCCGAGTTTCTTCCTTTGGCTGAATTTGCTTACAATAATTCCTGTCATTCCTCCACTAAAGAGTCTCCATTCTTTTCAGTTTTTGGTTTTCACCCCAGAGCTAATTCTTTTTTTCATCATTCTCCAGTCTCCTCGCTGGCATTGACCTCCCATCTCAGAGCAATTTGGAAAAAAGTGCACCTTGCTCTCAGAAAAGCGGCCTTTCGAGAAAAGAAATTTTCTGACAGGCTCCGACGTCCTTGCACTTTTAAGGTGGGAGACAAGGTGTGGTTGTCAACTCGCAACATCAGGCTTCGACAATCCTCGGCTAGACTGGGACACAAATTTATTGGACCATTTCTTATTATTAAAAGAGTCAACCCAGTTGCCTTTCGGCTACGTTTACCAAGATCTCTCAAGATTGGAAATACGTTTCATTGTTCCCTGTTGAAACAATACGTTTCTTCCAGTAGATTTCCTCGGAGGATCTCTCAGGGTAGATCTCCAGTGGATGTACAGGGACAACAGGAGTTCTTGGTAGAGAAAGTTCTGGATTCCAAATTGTCCCGGGGTCGGCTTTATTTTTTAGTTCACTGGAAAGGCTATGGTCCGGAGGAAAGGTCTTGGGTCCTAGATAAGGATCTTCATGCCCCTAGGCTCAAGAGGGCATTTTTTCGGGAATTTCCTCAGAAGCCTGGCTTTAGGGGTTCCTTGACCCCTCCTCAAGGTGGGGGTACTGTTAGGCGCCGGGGTCCGCATGTCCGCGCGGCCCGGCGCCTAGCAACTAGGGACGCCGTGCGCGTTCAGCCGCCGGCTCCCTAGCAACGCTAGACGCCGGGCGCGCTGAGCCGCACGGACCCTAGCAACGGGGACGCCACGGGCGGACCGCGTTCCCCGTGTCAGGGCATAATTAACAAGCACACACACTTGTCCTCTGGCCGTGCAGCAAGGCAGCTGCACAGCATTTATTCCCAATCAGGCTCTAAGCAGCTGATTGAAGGACTCCCTGTTATTACCTTCCCAGTACTTCTCACAGACGCCGGTAATAGCTTCCTGCATGCTGCTTTGGTTTGCTGAGAGTCTGTTCCAGTGTCATTCCTGTCCTCAGAAGTCCTGTATTCGGGAGTTGTCATCTCATCCCAGGAAGTCGTTTGGTCCCCAGTTGTCCTGACTGATCACCTTTGTATATCGAGTGGTGTTCTGTGAGTTGCGGCTCTGCCGTGTGTTGCGGCTCAGCCGCTTTATCTTTATATATTCTGTTTTTGGAGCATTTGCGGAAGGTTCCGCTTCCACAAGTCCTCTCTGGAACTCGGCGGTGCTGGGTAGGAGAAGTGGACAAGTGGATATTTTGGTTGTCCTTTTCCCTGGCGGTGTTTCCGCACATATTCTAGTTTTAAGTTAGCTTGTAGCCCCTGGCCTGGTTGTTTAGTCAGAGGGCCCCTTGTTATCACCCTGTCTCGGATTTCCCTTTGTCTCTCAATAAGACCTGGGGGGGCATCGGAGTTGGGCAGACATAATCCGCCCTTCAAACGCGGCTGCCATGGGCTCAAGCAACCATAGTCTCGCAGGGGATTTCCGACAGCACGGGTGAGACAACGGAGTTAGGGCGCCAGGGGCTATTTTCCATTCCCGCTCCCTTCCCCAGCATTTCGTTCCAGTGCTCCGGTCCTCGCAAAAAGATCTCCTCAGACCAGAGTGCTGGAATCATAACATTATTACCGGCCATACCAAAAAATTAAAATTAAACAGGGCTTTAATTTTTTCCTCTCATTCAGTTTTTGTTAAAAAATTTTGGCCTCATGAATCCGACAGGTTTAGGGCCAAACCCTGGCCAGCTCTTAGTCAATCAGATTCAAGAACTTACTCAGATGGTTCAGGATCTTTCTCTTCGGGTGAGGTCGCAGGAAGATCTTTTGCGAGCCTCCCCAAAGGTAGTCCCTGAACCAAAGATGCATTTGCCTGACCGTTTTCTGGCGATAGAAAATAATTTTTTAGTTTTAAAGAATCCTGTAAACTTTATTTCCGTTTAAGACCTACTTCCTCTGGTTCTGAATCTCAGCGGGTTGGGATTATTATTTCTTTACTCCAGGGGGATCCTCAGACCTGGGCGTTCGGTTTAAGGGCAGAGGATCCTGCGTTGTTGTCAGTAGATGCTTTCTTTAAGTCTTTAGGGCTTTTGTATGATGACCCAGATTTAGAGGCGTCAGCTGCGCGCTCTCAAACAAGGAAGAAATCCTGCAGAGGTTTATTGTACTGAGTTTCGCCGTTGGTCGAACGACTGTGGCTGGAATGACCCAGCCCTGCGCAGTCAGTTTCGCCTCAGCTTATCAGAGTCTATTAAAGACAGTCTCCTCCAGTACCCCGCTCCTGAGACTCTCGATAAACTCATGGAGCTTTCTATTAAGATTGATCGTCGTCTCAGAGAGCGGAGGGCTGAAAGAGGAACACCTGTAAGGTCAAGTCCTTGTGTTTATTCCATTCCAGAAGACGTAGAGGAGGAGCCCATGCAGATGGGTCTCTCCCGGCTGTCTCCTGAGGAAAGGGCCAGAAGGCAAAATTCTGGTCTTTGTTTGTACTGTGGTGGTAAGGGACATTTTGCTCGTAACTGTCCGAACAAGTCGGGAAACGCTTTGACCAGGTGAATTGTGAGGGGGTTCACCTAGGTCTGCAGCTTATCTCCTCGAATAACTCTCTTTTAGTCCCAGTTAAGGTTTCCTTTGGCAGCCTCAGTTCTTTGGTGTCGGCTTTTGTTGACAGTGGAGCTGCAGGAAACTTTATGGATTTAACTTGGGCTAAGGCCTTAGGCATTCCTCAGTTACCATTGGGTAGGTGTGTCACCATGCATGGCTTAGATGGGAGTCCGCTTTCCAACGGGGTTATTACTCACCGTACACCTCCCGTAGTACTTACAGTAGGAGCTTTACATTCCGAAAAAATCGAGTTCTATCTAACACATTGCCCAGCAGTTCCAGTTGTTCTGGGTCACCCTTGGCTGGCTTTTCATAATCCCACCATTGATTGGCGGTCCGGGGAGATTTCACAATGGGGTACTTTTTGTGCTAAGGAATGTATTTCGTTTCCAGTTAGAGTAGCAGCTATCATTCCAGAACTCATTCCTGTGGAATACCAGGAGTTTGCCGATGTATTCTCCAAAGGCAATGCGGACATTCTGCCTCCCCATCGGCCTTATGATTGTGCTATTGAGCTAATCCCTGGTGCCGCATTGCCAAAGGGGAGATTATATGCATTGTCCGGGGCAGAAACTTCGGCTATGAATGACTATGTTCAGGAGAGCTTACAGAAAGGTTTTATTAGACCATCAAAATCCCCTTTAAGTGCTGGTTTTTTCTTTGTGGAGAAAAAGGATGGCTCGCTTAGACCATGCATAGATTTTAGAGCCTTGAATAAAATCTCAGTCAAAAACACCTATCCTTTGCCGTTGATTTCTGTACTCTTTGATCAGTTACGTTCTGCTGTGATTTTTTTCTGGAGATGAGTAGAAGACGGCTTTCAGTACTCAGTCAGGTCACTACGAATACCTGGTGATGCCGTTCGGCCTGTCTAATGCTCCAGCAGTATTTCAAGACCTCATTAACGATGTGCTCCGTGACTTCCTAGGGAAATTCGTGGTCGTTTATTTAGACGACATCTTGATTTTTTCTGAATCGATGGAACATATCACCCAGGTACGTCTGGTTCTTCAAAAGTTACGTGAGAATCATTTATATGCCAAACTGGAGAAGTGTGAATTTCACGTCACAAAAGTATCTTTTTTAGGGTACATAATTTCCCCTCAGGGAGAACCTTAGAAGGGCGCAACCCACCAATTTAAAAGCAATTCAGCGCTTTTTAGGGTTTGCGAATTATTATAGGAGGTTCATTCATTCTTTTTCTGACCTGGTTGCTCCCATTGTGGCTCTGACAAAGAAAGGAGTGGATCCTACCAACTGGTCGCATGAAGCTGGTTGTCCTTCCGGGCTCTGAAACAAGCCTTTGTCTCAGCTCCAGTCCTCAGACATCCTAATCCGGAATTGCCCTTTGTTGTGGAGGTTGATGCCTCAGAGGTTGGAGTGGGGGCTGTCCTTTCTCAAAAGGATCCGGTGTCTTTGGACTTACATCCTTGTGCCTTTATGTCCAGGAAGTTCTCCTCCGCTGAATCCAATTATGACGTTGGTAATCGGGAGTTACTGGCGGTAAAGTGGGCTTTTGAGGAGTGGAGGCATTGGCTGGAAGGAGCAAAGCATACTATTTCGGTATTGACTGACCATAAGAACCTGCAATACATTGAATCAGCTAAACGGCTTAATGCCCGGCAGGCACGTTGGGCATTATTTTTTACTCGTTTCAAATTTATAATCACTTTCAGGCCTGGTTCCAAGAATACTAAAGCTGATGCCCTGTCACGTAGTTTTCTTCCGGTTCACAATAACAATCCTGTTGTTACCCCAATACTTCGATCTTCGGTCATCCGGGCAGGCCTCACACAGGATTTATTTACCCAGTTAAACCAGCTTCAACACCAAGCTCCTAGATTTACTCCTGCTGGTCGTCTTTACGTTCCTGAATTTTTGAGAGCTACTGTTTTAACAGAATTCCATGACAACAAGGTTTCAGGGCATCCGGGAATCACTAAGACATTGGAGTTAGTCTCTCGCTCAGTATGGTGGCCTAGTATGTCTAAAGACGTTAGGGAAATTGTTTTTTTCATGTCAGGTTTGTGCACAGCATAAGGTTCCCCGTTCCTTGCCTATCGGGCAACTTATGCCCTTAAGTGTCCCTCTCAGGCCATGGTCTCATATTTCCATGGATTTTGTGGTTGACCTTCCCCTTTCAGCCGGATTCCGAGTCATATGGGTGGTAGTGGACCGTTTTAGTAAAATGGCTCATTTTATTGCTCTTCCCCGATTGCCTTCTGCTCAAGGGTTGGCAGTTTTGTTCCTCCGCCATGTGTTTAGGCTTTATGGGTTACCCACTGATATTGTTTCTGATCGGGGTCCACAATTCATCGCACAATTCTGGAGATGTTTTTGTGCTTCATTAAAGATGAAACTGTCATTAACATCCGGTTATCACCCACAATCCAACGGGCAAACCGAACGAGTTAACCAGTCATTAAAACAATATCTGCGCTTGTATTCAGCCAAACTCCAGAATGATTGGTCCGAGTTTCTTCCTTTGGCTGAATTTGCTTACAATAATTCCTGTCATTCCTCCACTAAAGAGTCTCCATTCTTTTCAGTTTTTGGTTTTCACCCCAGAGCTAATTCTTTTTTTCATCATTCTCCAGTCTCCTCGCTGGCATTGACCTCCCATCTCAGAGCAATTTGGAAAAAAGTGCACCTTGCTCTCAGAAAAGCGGCCTTTCGAGAAAAGAAATTTTCTGACAGGCTCCGACGTCCTTGCACTTTTAAGGTGGGAGACAAGGTGTGGTTGTCAACTCGCAACATCAGGCTTCGACAATCCTCGGCTAGACTGGGACACAAATTTATTGGACCATTTCTTATTATTAAAAGAGTCAACCCAGTTGCCTTTCGGCTACGTTTACCAAGATCTCTCAAGATTGGAAATACGTTTCATTGTTCCCTGTTGAAACAATACGTTTCTTCCAGTAGATTTCCTCGGAGGATCTCTCAGGGTAGATCTCCAGTGGATGTACAGGGACAACAGGAGTTCTTGGTAGAGAAAGTTCTGGATTCCAAATTGTCCCGGGGTCGGCTTTATTTTTTAGTTCACTGGAAAGGCTATGGTCCGGAGGAAAGGTCTTGGGTCCTAGATAAGGATCTTCATGCCCCTAGGCTCAAGAGGGCATTTTTTCGGGAATTTCCTCAGAAGCCTGGCTTTAGGGGTTCCTTGACCCCTCCTCAAGGTGGGGGTACTGTTAGGCGCCGGGGTCCGCATGTCCGCGCGGCCCGGCGCCTAGCAACTAGGGACGCCGTGCGCGTTCAGCCGCCGGCTCCCTAGCAACGCTAGACGCCGGGCGCGCTGAGCCGCACGGACCCTAGCAACGGGGACGCCACGGGCGGACCGCGTTCCCCGTGTCAGGGCATAATTAACAAGCACACACACTTGTCCTCTGGCCGTGCAGCAAGGCAGCTGCACAGCATTTATTCCCAATCAGGCTCTAAGCAGCTGATTGAAGGACTCCCTGTTATTACCTTCCCAGTACTTCTCACAGACGCCGGTAATAGCTTCCTGCATGCTGCTTTGGTTTGCTGAGAGTCTGTTCCAGTGTCATTCCTGTCCTCAGAAGTCCTGTATTCGGGAGTTGTCATCTCATCCCAGGAAGTCGTTTGGTCCCCAGTTGTCCTGACTGATCACCTTTGTATATCGAGTGGTGTTCTGTGAGTTGCGGCTCTGCCGTGTGTTGCGGCTCAGCCGCTTTATCTTTATATATTCTGTTTTTGGAGCATTTGCGGAAGGTTCCGCTTCCACAAGTCCTCTCTGGAACTCGGCGGTGCTGGGTAGGAGAAGTGGACAAGTGGATATTTTGGTTGTCCTTTTCCCTGGCGGTGTTTCCGCACATATTCTAGTTTTAAGTTAGCTTGTAGCCCCTGGCCTGGTTGTTTAGTCAGAGGGCCCCTTGTTATCACCCTGTCTCGGATTTCCCTTTGTCTCTCAATAAGACCTGGGGGGGCATCGGAGTTGGGCAGACATAATCCGCCCTTCAAACGCGGCTGCCATGGGCTCAAGCAACCATAGTCTCGCAGGGGATTTCCGACAGCACGGGTGAGACAACGGAGTTAGGGCGCCAGGGGCTATTTTCCATTCCCGCTCCCTTCCCCAGCATTTCGTTCCAGTGCTCCGGTCCTCGCAAAAAGATCTCCTCAGACCAGAGTGCTGGAATCATAACATTATTACCGGCCATACCAAAAAATTAAAATTAAACAGGGCTTTAATTTTTTCCTCTCATTCAGTTTTTGTTAAAAAATTTTGGCCTCATGAATCCGACAGGTTTAGGGCCAAACCCTGGCCAGCTCTTAGTCAATCAGATTCAAGAACTTACTCAGATGGTTCAGGATCTTTCTCTTCGGGTGAGGTCGCAGGAAGATCTTTTGCGAGCCTCCCCAAAGGTAGTCCCTGAACCAAAGATGCATTTGCCTGACCGTTTTCTGGCGATAGAAAATAATTTTTTAGTTTTAAAGAATCCTGTAAACTTTATTTCCGTTTAAGACCTACTTCCTCTGGTTCTGAATCTCAGCGGGTTGGGATTATTATTTCTTTACTCCAGGGGGATCCTCAGACCTGGGCGTTCGGTTTAAGGGCAGAGGATCCTGCGTTGTTGTCAGTAGATGCTTTCTTTAAGTCTTTAGGGCTTTTGTATGATGACCCAGATTTAGAGGCGTCAGCTGCGCGCTCTCAAACAAGGAAGAAATCCTGCAGAGGTTTATTGTACTGAGTTTCGCCGTTGGTCGAACGACTGTGGCTGGAATGACCCAGCCCTGCGCAGTCAGTTTCGCCTCAGCTTATCAGAGTCTATTAAAGACAGTCTCCTCCAGTACCCCGCTCCTGAGACTCTCGATAAACTCATGGAGCTTTCTATTAAGATTGATCGTCGTCTCAGAGAGCGGAGGGCTGAAAGAGGAACACCTGTAAGGTCAAGTCCTTGTGTTTATTCCATTCCAGAAGATGTAGAGGAGGAGCCCATGCAGATGGGTCTCTCCCGGCTGTCTCCTGAGGAAAGGGCCAGAAGGCAAAATTCTGGTCTTTGTTTGTACTGTGGTGGTAAGGGACATTTTGCTCGTAACTGTCCGAACAAGTCGGGAAACGCTTTGACCAGGTGAATTGTGAGGGGGTTCACCTAGGTCTGCAGCTTATCTCCTCGAATAACTCTCTTTTAGTCCCAGTTAAGGTTTCCTTTGGCAGCCTCAGTTCTTTGGTGTCGGCTTTTGTTGACAGTGGAGCTGCAGGAAACTTTATGGATTTAACTTGGGCTAAGGCCTTAGGCATTCCTCAGTTACCATTGGGTAGGTGTGTCACCATGCATGGCTTAGATGGGAGTCCGCTTTCCAACGGGGTTATTACTCACCGTACACCTCCCGTAGTACTTACAGTAGGAGCTTTACATTCCGAAAAAATCGAGTTCTATCTAACACATTGCCCAGCAGTTCCAGTTGTTCTGGGTCACCCTTGGCTGGCTTTTCATAATCCCACCATTGATTGGCGGTCCGGGGAGATTTCACAATGGGGTACTTTTTGTGCTAAGGAATGTATTTCGTTTCCAGTTAGAGTAGCAGCTATCATTCCAGAACTCATTCCTGTGGAATACCAGGAGTTTGCCGATGTATTCTCCAAAGGCAATGCGGACATTCTGCCTCCCCATCGGCCTTATGATTGTGCTATTGAGCTAATCCCTGGTGCCGCATTGCCAAAGGGGAGATTATATGCATTGTCCGGGGCAGAAACTTCGGCTATGAATGACTATGTTCAGGAGAGCTTACAGAAAGGTTTTATTAGACCATCAAAATCCCCTTTAAGTGCTGGTTTTTTCTTTGTGGAGAAAAAGGATGGCTCGCTTAGACCATGCATAGATTTTAGAGCCTTGAATAAAATCTCAGTCAAAAACACCTATCCTTTGCCGTTGATTTCTGTACTCTTTGATCAGTTACGTTCTGCTGTGATTTTTTTCTGGAGATGAGTAGAAGACGGCTTTCAGTACTCAGTCAGGTCACTACGAATACCTGGTGATGCCGTTCGGCCTGTCTAATGCTCCAGCAGTATTTCAAGACCTCATTAACGATGTGCTCCGTGACTTCCTAGGGAAATTCGTGGTCGTTTATTTAGACGACATCTTGATTTTTTCTGAATCGATGGAACATATCACCCAGGTACGTCTGGTTCTTCAAAAGTTACGTGAGAATCATTTATATGCCAAACTGGAGAAGTGTGAATTTCACGTCACAAAAGTATCTTTTTTAGGGTACATAATTTCCCCTCAGGGAGAACCTTAGAAGGGCGCAACCCACCAATTTAAAAGCAATTCAGCGCTTTTTAGGGTTTGCGAATTATTATAGGAGGTTCATTCATTCTTTTTCTGACCTGGTTGCTCCCATTGTGGCTCTGACAAAGAAAGGAGTGGATCCTACCAACTGGTCGCATGAAGCTGGTTGTCCTTCCGGGCTCTGAAACAAGCCTTTGTCTCAGCTCCAGTCCTCAGACATCCTAATCCGGAATTGCCCTTTGTTGTGGAGGTTGATGCCTCAGAGGTTGGAGTGGGGGCTGTCCTTTCTCAAAAGGATCCGGTGTCTTTGGACTTACATCCTTGTGCCTTTATGTCCAGGAAGTTCTCCTCCGCTGAATCCAATTATGACGTTGGTAATCGGGAGTTACTGGCGGTAAAGTGGGCTTTTGAGGAGTGGAGGCATTGGCTGGAAGGAGCAAAGCATACTATTTCGGTATTGACTGACCATAAGAACCTGCAATACATTGAATCAGCTAAACGGCTTAATGCCCGGCAGGCACGTTGGGCATTATTTTTTACTCGTTTCAAATTTATAATCACTTTCAGGCCTGGTTCCAAGAATACTAAAGCTGATGCCCTGTCACGTAGTTTTCTTCCGGTTCACAATAACAATCCTGTTGTTACCCCAATACTTCGATCTTCGGTCATCCGGGCAGGCCTCACACAGGATTTATTTACCCAGTTAAACCAGCTTCAACACCAAGCTCCTAGATTTACTCCTGCTGGTCGTCTTTACGTTCCTGAATTTTTGAGAGCTACTGTTTTAACAGAATTCCATGACAACAAGGTTTCAGGGCATCCGGGAATCACTAAGACATTGGAGTTAGTCTCTCGCTCAGTATGGTGGCCTAGTATGTCTAAAGACGTTAGGGAAATTGTTTTTTTCATGTCAGGTTTGTGCACAGCATAAGGTTCCCCGTTCCTTGCCTATCGGGCAACTTATGCCCTTAAGTGTCCCTCTCAGGCCATGGTCTCATATTTCCATGGATTTTGTGGTTGACCTTCCCCTTTCAGCCGGATTCCGAGTCATATGGGTGGTAGTGGACCGTTTTAGTAAAATGGCTCATTTTATTGCTCTTCCCCGATTGCCTTCTGCTCAAGGGTTGGCAGTTTTGTTCCTCCGCCATGTGTTTAGGCTTTATGGGTTACCCACTGATATTGTTTCTGATCGGGGTCCACAATTCATCGCACAATTCTGGAGATGTTTTTGTGCTTCATTAAAGATGAAACTGTCATTAACATCCGGTTATCACCCACAATCCAACGGGCAAACCGAACGAGTTAACCAGTCATTAAAACAATATCTGCGCTTGTATTCAGCCAAACTCCAGAATGATTGGTCCGAGTTTCTTCCTTTGGCTGAATTTGCTTACAATAATTCCTGTCATTCCTCCACTAAAGAGTCTCCATTCTTTTCAGTTTTTGGTTTTCACCCCAGAGCTAATTCTTTTTTTCATCATTCTCCAGTCTCCTCGCTGGCATTGACCTCCCATCTCAGAGCAATTTGGAAAAAAGTGCACCTTGCTCTCAGAAAAGCGGCCTTTCGAGAAAAGAAATTTTCTGACAGGCTCCGACGTCCTTGCACTTTTAAGGTGGGAGACAAGGTGTGGTTGTCAACTCGCAACATCAGGCTTCGACAATCCTCGGCTAGACTGGGACACAAATTTATTGGACCATTTCTTATTATTAAAAGAGTCAACCCAGTTGCCTTTCGGCTACGTTTACCAAGATCTCTCAAGATTGGAAATACGTTTCATTGTTCCCTGTTGAAACAATACGTTTCTTCCAGTAGATTTCCTCGGAGGATCTCTCAGGGTAGATCTCCAGTGGATGTACAGGGACAACAGGAGTTCTTGGTAGAGAAAGTTCTTGATTCCAAATTGTCCCGGGGTCGGCTTTATTTTTTAGTTCACTGGAAAGGCTATGGTCCGGAGGAAAGGTCTTGGGTCCTAGATAAGGATCTTCATGCCCCTAGGCTCAAGAGGGCATTTTTTCGGGAATTTCCTCAGAAGCCTGGCTTTAGGGGTTCCTTGACCCCTCCTCAAGGTGGGGGTACTGTTAGGCGCCGGGGTCCGCATGTCCGCGCGGCCCGGCGCCTAGCAACTAGGGACGCCGTGCGCGTTCAGCCGCCGGCTCCCTAGCAACGCTAGACGCCGGGCGCGCTGAGCCGCACGGACCCTAGCAACGGGGACGCCACGGGCGGACCGCGTTCCCCGTGTCAGGGCATAATTAACAAGCACACACACTTGTCCTCTGGCCGTGCAGCAAGGCAGCTGCACAGCATTTATTCCCAATCAGGCTCTAAGCAGCTGATTGAAGGACTCCCTGTTATTACCTTCCCAGTACTTCTCACAGACGCCGGTAATAGCTTCCTGCATGCTGCTTTGGTTTGCTGAGAGTCTGTTCCAGTGTCATTCCTGTCCTCAGAAGTCCTGTATTCGGGAGTTGTCATCTCATCCCAGGAAGTCGTTTGGTCCCCAGTTGTCCTGACTGATCACCTTTGTATATCGAGTGGTGTTCTGTGAGTTGCGGCTCTGCCGTGTGTTGCGGCTCAGCCGCTTTATCTTTATATATTCTGTTTTTGGAGCATTTGCGGAAGGTTCCGCTTCCACAAGTCCTCTCTGGAACTCGGCGGTGCTGGGTAGGAGAAGTGGACAAGTGGATATTTTGGTTGTCCTTTTCCCTGGCGGTGTTTCCGCACATATTCTAGTTTTAAGTTAGCTTGTAGCCCCTGGCCTGGTTGTTTAGTCAGAGGGCCCCTTGTTATCACCCTGTCTCGGATTTCCCTTTGTCTCTCAATAAGACCTGGGGGGGCATCGGAGTTGGGCAGACATAATCCGCCCTTCAAACGCGGCTGCCATGGGCTCAAGCAACCATAGTCTCGCAGGGGATTTCCGACAGCACGGGTGAGACAACGGAGTTAGGGCGCCAGGGGCTATTTTCCATTCCCGCTCCCTTCCCCAGCATTTCGTTCCAGTGCTCCGGTCCTCGCAAAAAGATCTCCTCAGACCAGAGTGCTGGAATCATAACATTATTACCGGCCATACCAAAAAATTAAAATTAAACAGGGCTTTAATTTTTTCCTCTCATTCAGTTTTTGTTAAAAAATTTTGGCCTCATGAATCCGACAGGTTTAGGGCCAAACCCTGGCCAGCTCTTAGTCAATCAGATTCAAGAACTTACTCAGATGGTTCAGGATCTTTCTCTTCGGGTGAGGTCGCAGGAAGATCTTTTGCGAGCCTCCCCAAAGGTAGTCCCTGAACCAAAGATGCATTTGCCTGACCGTTTTCTGGCGATAGAAAATAATTTTTTAGTTTTAAAGAATCCTGTAAACTTTATTTCCGTTTAAGACCTACTTCCTCTGGTTCTGAATCTCAGCGGGTTGGGATTATTATTTCTTTACTCCAGGGGGATCCTCAGACCTGGGCGTTCGGTTTAAGGGCAGAGGATCCTGCGTTGTTGTCAGTAGATGCTTTCTTTAAGTCTTTAGGGCTTTTGTATGATGACCCAGATTTAGAGGCGTCAGCTGCGCGCTCTCAAACAAGGAAGAAATCCTGCAGAGGTTTATTGTACTGAGTTTCGCCGTTGGTCGAACGACTGTGGCTGGAATGACCCAGCCCTGCGCAGTCAGTTTCGCCTCAGCTTATCAGAGTCTATTAAAGACAGTCTCCTCCAGTACCCCGCTCCTGAGACTCTCGATAAACTCATGGAGCTTTCTATTAAGATTGATCGTCGTCTCAGAGAGCGGAGGGCTGAAAGAGGAACACCTGTAAGGTCAAGTCCTTGTGTTTATTCCATTCCAGAAGACGTAGAGGAGGAGCCCATGCAGATGGGTCTCTCCCGGCTGTCTCCTGAGGAAAGGGCCAGAAGGCAAAATTCTGGTCTTTGTTTGTACTGTGGTGGTAAGGGACATTTTGCTCGTAACTGTCCGAACAAGTCGGGAAACGCTTTGACCAGGTGAATTGTGAGGGGGTTCACCTAGGTCTGCAGCTTATCTCCTCGAATAACTCTCTTTTAGTCCCAGTTAAGGTTTCCTTTGGCAGCCTCAGTTCTTTGGTGTCGGCTTTTGTTGACAGTGGAGCTGCAGGAAACTTTATGGATTTAACTTGGGCTAAGGCCTTAGGCATTCCTCCGTTACCATTGGGTAGGTGTGTCACCATGCATGGCTTAGATGGGAGTCCGCTTTCCAACGGGGTTATTACTCACCGTACACCTCCCGTAGTACTTACAGTAGGAGCTTTACATTCCGAAAAAATCGAGTTCTATCTAACACATTGCCCAGCAGTTCCAGTTGTTCTGGGTCACCCTTGGCTGGCTTTTCATAATCCCACCATTGATTGGCGGTCCGGGGAGATTTCACAATGGGGTACTTTTTGTGCTAAGGAATGTATTTCGTTTCCAGTTAGAGTAGCAGCTATCATTCCAGAACTCATTCCTGTGGAATACCAGGAGTTTGCCGATGTATTCTCCAAAGGCAATGCGGACATTCTGCCTCCCCATCGGCCTTATGATTGTGCTATTGAGCTAATCCCTGGTGCCGCATTGCCAAAGGGGAGATTATATGCATTGTCCGGGGCAGAAACTTCGGCTATGAATGACTATGTTCAGGAGAGCTTACAGAAAGGTTTTATTAGACCATCAAAATCCCCTTTAAGTGCTGGTTTTTTCTTTGTGGAGAAAAAGGATGGCTCGCTTAGACCATGCATAGATTTTAGAGCCTTGAATAAAATCTCAGTCAAAAACACCTATCCTTTGCCGTTGATTTCTGTACTCTTTGATCAGTTACGTTCTGCTGTGATTTTTTTCTGGAGATGAGTAGAAGACGGCTTTCAGTACTCAGTCAGGTCACTACGAATACCTGGTGATGCCGTTCGGCCTGTCTAATGCTCCAGCAGTATTTCAAGACCTCATTAACGATGTGCTCCGTGACTTCCTAGGGAAATTCGTGGTCGTTTATTTAGACGACATCTTGATTTTTTCTGAATCGATGGAACAACATATCACCCAGGTACGTCTGGTTCTTCAAAAGTTACGTGAGAATCATTTATATGCCAAACTGGAGAAGTGTGAATTTCACGTCACAAAAGTATCTTTTTTAGGGTACATAATTTCCCCTCAGGGAGAACCTTAGAAGGGCGCAACCCACCAATTTAAAAGCAATTCAGCGCTTTTTAGGGTTTGCGAATTATTATAGGAGGTTCATTCATTCTTTTTCTGACCTGGTTGCTCCCATTGTGGCTCTGACAAAGAAAGGAGTGGATCCTACCAACTGGTCGCATGAAGCTGAGTTGTCCTTCCGGGCTCTGAAACAAGCCTTTGTCTCAGCTCCAGTCCTCAGACATCCTAATCCGGAATTGCCCTTTGTTGTGGAGGTTGATGCCTCAGAGGTTGGAGTGGGGGCTGTCCTTTCTCAAAAGGATCCGGTGTCTTTGGACTTACATCCTTGTGCCTTTATGTCCAGGAAGTTCTCCTCCGCTGAATCCAATTATGACGTTGGTAATCGGGAGTTACTGGCGGTAAAGTGGGCTTTTGAGGAGTGGAGGCATTGGCTGGAAGGAGCAAAGCATACTATTTCGGTATTGACTGACCATAAGAACCTGCAATACATTGAATCAGCTAAACGGCTTAATGCCCGGCAGGCACGTTGGGCATTATTTTTTACTCGTTTCAAATTTATAATCACTTTCAGGCCTGGTTCCAAGAATACTAAAGCTGATGCCCTGTCACGTAGTTTTCTTCCGGTTCACAATAACAATCCTGTTGTTACCCCAATACTTCGATCTTCGGTCATCCGGGCAGGCCTCACACAGGATTTATTTACCCAGTTAAACCAGCTTCAACACCAAGCTCCTAGATTTACTCCTGCTGGTCGTCTTTACGTTCCTGAATTTTTGAGAGCTACTGTTTTAACAGAATTCCATGACAACAAGGTTTCAGGGCATCCGGGAATCACTAAGACATTGGAGTTAGTCTCTCGCTCAGTATGGTGGCCTAGTATGTCTAAAGACGTTAGGGAAATTGTTTTTTTCATGTCAGGTTTGTGCACAGCATAAGGTTCCCCGTTCCTTGCCTATCGGGCAACTTATGCCCTTAAGTGTCCCTCTCAGGCCATGGTCTCATATTTCCATGGATTTTGTGGTTGACCTTCCCCTTTCAGCCGGATTCCGAGTCATATGGGTGGTAGTGGACCGTTTTAGTAAAATGGCTCATTTTATTGCTCTTCCCCGATTGCCTTCTGCTCAAGGGTTGGCAGTTTTGTTCCTCCGCCATGTGTTTAGGCTTTATGGGTTACCCACTGATATTGTTTCTGATCGGGGTCCACAATTCATCGCACAATTCTGGAGATGTTTTTGTGCTTCATTAAAGATGAAACTGTCATTAACATCCGGTTATCACCCACAATCCAACGGGCAAACCGAACGAGTTAACCAGTCATTAAAACAATATCTGCGCTTGTATTCAGCCAAACTCCAGAATGATTGGTCCGAGTTTCTTCCTTTGGCTGAATTTGCTTACAATAATTCCTGTCATTCCTCCACTAAAGAGTCTCCATTCTTTTCAGTTTTTGGTTTTCACCCCAGAGCTAATTCTTTTTTTCATCATTCTCCAGTCTCCTCGCTGGCATTGACCTCCCATCTCAGAGCAATTTGGAAAAAAGTGCACCTTGCTCTCAGAAAAGCGGCCTTTCGAGAAAAGAAATTTTCTGACAGGCTCCGACGTCCTTGCACTTTTAAGGTGGGAGACAAGGTGTGGTTGTCAACTCGCAACATCAGGCTTCGACAATCCTCGGCTAGACTGGGACACAAATTTATTGGACCATTTCTTATTATTAAAAGAGTCAACCCAGTTGCCTTTCGGCTACGTTTACCAAGATCTCTCAAGATTGGAAATACGTTTCATTGTTCCCTGTTGAAACAATACGTTTCTTCCAGTAGATTTCCTCGGAGGATCTCTCAGGGTAGATCTCCAGTGGATGTACAGGGACAACAGGAGTTCTTGGTAGAGAAAGTTCTTGATTCCAAATTGTCCCGGGGTCGGCTTTATTTTTTAGTTCACTGGAAAGGCTATGGTCCGGAGGAAAGGTCTTGGGTCCTAGATAAGGATCTTCATGCCCCTAGGCTCAAGAGGGCATTTTTTCGGGAATTTCCTCAGAAGCCTGGCTTTAGGGGTTCCTTGACCCCTCCTCAAGGTGGGGGTACTGTTAGGCGCCGGGGTCCGCATGTCCGCGCGGCCCGGCGCCTAGCAACTAGGGACGCCGTGCGCGTTCAGCCGCCGGCTCCCTAGCAACGCTAGACGCCGGGCGCGCTGAGCCGCACGGACCCTAGCAACGGGGACGCCACGGGCGGACCGCGTTCCCCGTGTCAGGGCATAATTAACAAGCACACACACTTGTCCTCTGGCCGTGCAGCAAGGCAGCTGCACAGCATTTATTGGAGGACTCCCTGTTATTACCTTCCCAGTACTTCTCACAGACGCCGGTAATAGCTTCCTGCATGCTGCTTTGGTTTGCTGAGAGTCTGTTCCAGTGTCATTCCTGTCCTCAGAAGTCCTGTATTCGGGAGTTGTCATCTCATCCCAGGAAGTCGTTTGGTCCCCAGTTGTCCTGACTGATCACCTTTGTATATCGAGTGGTGTTCCGTGAGTTGCGGCTCTGCCGTGTGTTGCGGCTCAGCCGCTTTATCTTTATATATTCTGTTTTTGGAGCATTTGCGGAAGGTTCCGCTTCCACAAGTCCTCTCTGGAACTCGGCGGTGCTGGGTAGGAGAAGTGGACAAGTGGATATTTTGGTTGTCCTTTTCCCTGGCGGTGTTTCCGCACATATTCTAGTTTTAAGTTAGCTTGTAGCCCCTGGCCTGGTTGTTTAGTCAGAGGGCCCCTTGTTATCACCCTGTCTCGGATTTCCCTTTGTCTCTCATTAAGACCTGGGGGGGCATCGGAGTTGGGCAGACATAATCCGCCCTTCAAACGCGGCTGCCATGGGCTCAAGCAACCATAGTCTCGCAGGGGATTTCCGACAGCACGGGTGAGACAACGGAGTTAGGGTGCCAGGGGCTATTTTCCATTCCCGCTCCCTTCCCCAGCATTTCGTTCCAGTGCTCCGGTCCTCGCAAAAAGATCTCCTCAGACCAGAGTGCTGGAATCATAACATTATTACCGGCCATACCAAAAAATTAAAATTAAACAGGGCTTTAATTTTTTCCTCTCATTCAGTTTTTGTTAAAAAATTTTGGCCTCATGAATCCGACAGGTTTAGGGCCAAACCCTGGCCAGCTCTTAGTCAATCAGATTCAAGAACTTACTCAGATGGTTCAGGATCTTTCTCTTCGGGTGAGGTCGCAGGAAGATCTTTTGCGAGCCTCCCCAAAGGTAGTCCCTGAACCAAAGATGCATTTGCCTGACCGTTTTCTGGCGATAGAAAATAATTTTTTAGTTTTAAAGAATCCTGTAAACTTTATTTCCGTTTAAGACCTACTTCCTCTGGTTCTGAATCTCAGCGGGTTGGGATTATTATTTCTTTACTCCAGGGGGATCCTCAGACCTGGGCGTTCGGTTTAAGGGCAGAGGATCCTGCGTTGTTGTCAGTAGATGCTTTCTTTAAGTCTTTAGGGCTTTTGTATGATGACCCAGATTTAGAGGCGTCCGCTGAAAGTCAGCTGCGCGCTCTCAAACAAGGAAGAAATCCTGCAGAGGTCTATTGTACTGAGTTTCGCCGTTGGTCGAACGACTGTGGCTGGAATGACCCAGCCCTGCGCAGTCAGTTTCGCCTCAGCTTATCAGAGTCTATTAAAGACAGTCTCCTCCAGTACCCCGCTCCTGAGACTCTCGATAAACTCATGGAGCTTTCTATTAAGATTGATCGTCGTCTCAGAGAGCGGAGGGCTGAAAGAGGAACACCTGTAAGGTCAAGTCCTTGTGTTTATTCCATTCCAGAAGACGTAGAGGAGGAGCCCATGCAGATGGGTCTCTCCCGGCTGTCTCCTGAGGAAAGGGCCAGAAGGCAAAATTCTGGTCTTTGTTTGTACTGTGGTGGTAAGGGACATTTTGCTCGTAACTGTCCGAACAAGTCGGGAAACGCTTTGACCAGGTGAATTGTGAGGGGGTTCACCTAGGTCTGCAGCTTATCTCCTCGAATAACTCTCTTTTAGTCCCAGTTAAGGTTTCCTTTGGCAGCCTCAGTTCTTTGGTGTCGGCTTTTGTTGACAGTGGAGCTGCAGGAAACTTTATGGATTTAACTTGGGCTAAGGCCTTAGGCATTCCTCAGTTACCATTGGGTAGGTGTGTCACCATGCATGGCTTAGATGGGAGTCCGCTTTCCAACGGGGTTATTACTCACCGTACACCTCCCGTAGTACTTACAGTAGGAGCTTTACATTCCGAAAAAATCGAGTTCTATCTAACACATTGCCCAGCAGTTCCAGTTGTTCTGGGTCACCCTTGGCTGGCTTTTCATAATCCCACCATTGATTGGCGGTCCGGGGAGATTTCACAATGGGGTACTTTTTGTGCTAAGGAATGTATTTCGTTTCCAGTTAGAGTAGCAGCTATCATTCCAGAACTCATTCCTGTGGAATACCAGGAGTTTGCCGATGTATTCTCCAAAGGCAATGCGGACATTCTGCCTCCCCATCGGCCTTATGATTGTGCTATTGAGCTAATCCCTGGTGCCGCATTGCCAAAGGGGAGATTATATGCATTGTCCGGGGCAGAAACTTCGGCTATGAATGACTATGTTCAGGAGAGCTTACAGAAAGGTTTTATTAGACCATCAAAATCCCCTTTAAGTGCTGGTTTTTTCTTTGTGGAGAAAAAGGATGGCTCGCTTAGACCATGCATAGATTTTAGAGCCTTGAATAAAATCTCAGTCAAAAACACCTATCCTTTGCCGTTGATTTCTGTACTCTTTGATCAGTTACGTTCTGCTGTGATTTTTTTCTGGAGATGAGTAGAAGACGGCTTTCAGTACTCAGTCAGGTCACTACGAATACCTGGTGATGCCGTTCGGCCTGTCTAATGCTCCAGCAGTATTTCAAGACCTCATTAACGATGTGCTCCGTGACTTCCTAGGGAAATTCGTGGTCGTTTATTTAGACGACATCTTGATTTTTTCTGAATCGATGGAACAACATATCACCCAGGTACGTCTGGTTCTTCAAAAGTTACGTGAGAATCATTTATATGCCAAACTGGAGAAGTGTGAATTTCACGTCACAAAAGTATCTTTTTTAGGGTACATAATTTCCCCTCAGGGATTTTCCATGGAACCTTAGCACCAATTTAAAAGCAATTCAGCGCTTTTTAGGGTTTGCAAATTATTATAGGAGGTTCATTCATTCTTTTTCTGACCTGGTTGCTCCCATTGTGGCTCTGACAAAGAAAGGAGTGGATCCTACCAACTGGTCGCATGAAGCTGAGTTGTCCTTCCGGGCTCTGAAACAAGCCTTTGTCTCAGCTCCAGTCCTCAGACATCCTAATCCGGAATTGCCCTTTGTTGTGGAGGTTGATGCCTCAGAGGTTGGAGTGGGGGCTGTCCTTTCTCAAAAGGATCCGGTGTCTTTGGACTTACATCCTTGTGCCTTTATGTCCAGGAAGTTCTCCTCCGCTGAATCCAATTATGACGTTGGTAATCGGGAGTTACTGGCGGTAAAGTGGGCTTTTGAGGAGTGGAGGCATTGGCTGGAAGGAGCAAAGCATACTATTTCGGTATTGACTGACCATAAGAACCTGCAATACATTGAATCAGCTAAACGGCTTAATGCCCGGCAGGCACGTTGGGCATTATTTTTTACTCGTTTCAAATTTATAATCACTTTCAGGCCTGGTTCCAAGAATACTAAAGCTGATGCCCTGTCACGTAGTTTTCTTCCGGTTCACAATAACAATCCTGTTGTTACCCCAATACTTCGATCTTCGGTCATCCGGGCAGGCCTCACACAGGATTTATTTACCCAGTTAAACCAGCTTCAACACCAAGCTCCTAGATTTACTCCTGCTGGTCGTCTTTACGTTCCTGAATTTTTGAGAGCTACTGTTTTAACAGAATTCCATGACAACAAGGTTTCAGGGCATCCGGGAATCACTAAGACATTGGAGTTAGTCTCTCGCTCAGTATGGTGGCCTAGTATGTCTAAAGACGTTAGGGAAATTGTTTTTTTCATGTCAGGTTTGTGCACAGCATAAGGTTCCCCGTTCCTTGCCTATCGGGCAACTTATGCCCTTAAGTGTCCCTCTCAGGCCATGGTCTCATATTTCCATGGATTTTGTGGTTGACCTTCCCCTTTCAGCCGGATTCCGAGTCATATGGGTGGTAGTGGACCGTTTTAGTAAAATGGCTCATTTTATTGCTCTTCCCCGATTGCCTTCTGCTCAAGGGTTGGCAGTTTTGTTCCTCCGCCATGTGTTTAGGCTTTATGGGTTACCCACTGATATTGTTTCTGATCGGGGTCCACAATTCATCGCACAATTCTGGAGATGTTTTTGTGCTTCATTAAAGATGAAACTGTCATTAACATCCGGTTATCACCCACAATCCAACGGGCAAACCGAACGAGTTAACCAGTCATTAAAACAATAACTGCGCTTGTATTCAGCCAAACTCCAGAATGATTGGTCCGAGTTTCTTCCTTTGGCTGAATTTGCTTACAATAATTCCTGTCATTCCTCCACTAAAGAGTCTCCATTCTTTTCAGTTTTTGGTTTTCACCCCAGAGCTAATTCTTTTTTTCATCATTCTCCAGTCTCCTCGCTGGCATTGACCTCCCATCTCAGAGCAATTTGGAAAAAAGTGCACCTTGCTCTCAGAAAAGCGGCCTTTCGAGAAAAGAAATTTTCTGACAGGCTCCGACGTCCTTGCACTTTTAAGGTGGGAGACAAGGTGTGGTTGTCAACTCGCAACATCAGGCTTCGACAATCCTCGGCTAGACTGGGACACAAATTTATTGGACCATTTCTTATTATTAAAAGAGTCAACCCAGTTGCCTTTCGGCTACGTTTACCAAGATCTCTCAAGATTGGAAATACGTTTCATTGTTCCCTGTTGAAACAATACGTTTCTTCCAGTAGATTTCCTCGGAGGATCTCTCAGGGTAGATCTCCAGTGGATGTACAGGGACAACAGGAGTTCTTGGTAGAGAAAGTTCTTGATTCCAAATTGTCCCGGGGTCGGCTTTATTTTTTAGTTCACTGGAAAGGCTATGGTCCGGAGGAAAGGTCTTGGGTCCTAGATAAGGATCTTCATGCCCCTAGGCTCAAGAGGGCATTTTTTCGGGAATTTCCTCAGAAGCCTGGCTTTAGGGGTTCCTTGACCCCTCCTCAAGGTGGGGGTACTGTTAGGCGCCGGGGTCCGCATGTCCGCGCGGCCCGGCGCCTAGCAACTAGGGACGCCGTGCGCGTTCAGCCGCCGGCTCCCTAGCAACGCTAGACGCCGGGCGCGCTGAGCCGCACGGACCCTAGCAACGGGGACGCCACGGGCGGACCGCGTTCCCCGTGTCAGGGCATAATTAACAAGCACACACACTTGTCCTCTGGCCGTGCAGCAAGGCAGCTGCACAGCATTTATTCCCAATCAGGCTCTAAGCAGCTGATTGGAGGACTCCCTGTTATTACCTTCCCAGTACTTCTCACAGACGCCGGTAATAGCTTCCTGCATGCTGCTTTGGTTTGCTGAGAGTCTGTTCCAGTCCTGCTGTATCCGGTCATTCCTGTCCTCAGAAGTCCTGTATTCGGGAGTTGTCATCTCATCCCAGGAAGTCGTTTGGTCCCCAGTTGTCCTGACTGATCACCTTTGTATATCGAGTGGTGTTCCGTGAGTTGCGGCTCTGCCGTGTGTTGCGGCTCAGCCGCTTTATCTTTATATATTCTGTTTTTGGAGCATTTGCGGAAGGTTCCGCTTCCACAAGTCCTCTCTGGAACTCGGCGGTGCTGGGTAGGAGAAGTGGACAAGTGGATATTTTGGTTGTCCTTTTCCCTGGCGGTGTTTCCGCACATATTCTAGTTTTAAGTTAGCTTGTAGCCCCTGGCCTGGTTGTTTAGTCAGAGGGCCCCTTGTTATCACCCTGTCTCGGATTTCCCTTTGTCTCTCATTAAGACCTGGGGGGGCATCGGAGTTGGGCAGACATAATCCGCCCTTCAAACGCGGCTGCCATGGGCTCAAGCAACCATAGTCTCGCAGGGGATTTCCGACAGCACGGGTGAGACAACGGAGTTAGGGCGCCAGGGGCTATTTTCCATTCCCGCTCCCTTCCCCAGCATTTCGTTCCAGTGCTCCGGTCCTCGCAAAAAGATCTCCTCAGACCAGAGTGCTGGAATCATAACATTATTACCGGCCATACCAAAAAATTAAAATTAAACAGGGCTTTAATTTTTTCCTCTCATTCAGTTTTTGTTAAAAAATTTTGGCCTCATGAATCCGACAGGTTTAGGGCCAAACCCTGGCCAGCTCTTAGTCAATCAGATTCAAGAACTTACTCAGATGGTTCAGGATCTTTCTCTTCGGGTGAGGTCGCAGGAAGATCTTTTGCGAGCCTCCCCAAAGGTAGTCCCTGAACCAAAGATGCATTTGCCTGACCGTTTTCTGGCGATAGAAAATAATTTTTTAGTTTTAAAGAATCCTGTAAACTTTATTTCCGTTTAAGACCTACTTCCTCTGGTTCTGAATCTCAGCGGGTTGGGATTATTATTTCTTTACTCCAGGGGGATCCTCAGACCTGGGCGTTCGGTTTAAGGGCAGAGGATCCTGCGTTGTTGTCAGTAGATGCTTTCTTTAAGTCTTTAGGGCTTTTGTATGATGACCCAGATTTAGAGGCGTCCGCTGAAAGTCAGCTGCGCGCTCTCAAACAAGGAAGAAATCCTGCAGAGGTCTATTGTACTGAGTTTCGCCGTTGGTCGAACGACTGTGGCTGGAATGACCCAGCCCTGCGCAGTCAGTTTCGCCTCAGCTTATCAGAGTCTATTAAAGACAGTCTCCTCCAGTACCCCGCTCCTGAGACTCTCGATAAACTCATGGAGCTTTCTATTAAGATTGATCGTCGTCTCAGAGAGCGGAGGGCTGAAAGAGGAACACCTGTAAGGTCAAGTCCTTGTGTTTATTCCATTCCAGAAGACGTAGAGGAGGAGCCCATGCAGATGGGTCTCTCCCGGCTGTCTCCTGAGGAAAGGGCCAGAAGGCAAAATTCTGGTCTTTGTTTGTACTGTGGTGGTAAGGGACATTTTGCTCGTAACTGTCCGAACAAGTCGGGAAACGCTTTGACCAGGTGAATTGTGAGGGGGTTCACCTAGGTCTGCAGCTTATCTCCTCGAATAACTCTCTTTTAGTCCCAGTTAAGGTTTCCTTTGGCAGCCTCAGTTCTTTGGTGTCGGCTTTTGTTGACAGTGGAGCTGCAGGAAACTTTATGGATTTAACTTGGGCTAAGGCCTTAGGCATTCCTCAGTTACCATTGGGTAGGTGTGTCACCATGCATGGCTTAGATGGGAGTCCGCTTTCCAACGGGGTTATTACTCACCGTACACCTCCCGTAGTACTTACAGTAGGAGCTTTACATTCCGAAAAAATCGAGTTCTATCTAACACATTGCCCAGCAGTTCCAGTTGTTCTGGGTCACCCTTGGCTGGCTTTTCATAATCCCACCATTGATTGGCGGTCCGGGGAGATTTCACAATGGGGTACTTTTTGTGCTAAGGAATGTATTTCGTTTCCAGTTAGAGTAGCAGCTATCATTCCAGAACTCATTCCTGTGGAATACCAGGAGTTTGCCGATGTATTCTCCAAAGGCAATGCGGACATTCTGCCTCCCCATCGGCCTTATGATTGTGCTATTGAGCTAATCCCTGGTGCCGCATTGCCAAAGGGGAGATTATATGCATTGTCCGGGGCAGAAACTTCGGCTATGAATGACTATGTTCAGGAGAGCTTACAGAAAGGTTTTATTAGACCATCAAAATCCCCTTTAAGTGCTGGTTTTTTCTTTGTGGAGAAAAAGGATGGCTCGCTTAGACCATGCATAGATTTTAGAGCCTTGAATAAAATCTCAGTCAAAAACACCTATCCTTTGCCGTTGATTTCTGTACTCTTTGATCAGTTACGTTCTGCTGTGATTTTTTTCTGGAGATGAGTAGAAGACGGCTTTCAGTACTCAGTCAGGTCACTACGAATACCTGGTGATCTGTCTAATGCTCCAGCAGTATTTCAAGACCTCATTAACGATGTGCTCCGTGACTTCCTAGGGAAATTCGTGGTCGTTTATTTAGACGACATCTTGATTTTTTTCTGAATCGATGGAACAACATATCACCCAGGTACGTCTGGTTCTTCAAAAGTTACGTGAGAATCATTTATATGCCAAACTGGAGAAGTGTGAATTTCACGTCACAAAAGTATCTTTTTTAGGGTACATAATTTCCCCTCAGGGAGAACCTTAGAAGGGCGCAACCCACCAATTTAAAAGCAATTCAGCGCTTTTTAGGGTTTGCGAATTATTATAGGAGGTTCATTCATTCTTTTTCTGACCTGGTTGCTCCCATTGTGGCTCTGACAAAGAAAGGAGTGGATCCTACCAACTGGTCGCATGAAGCTGAGTTGTCCTTCCGGGCTCTGAAACAAGCCTTTGTCTCAGCTCCAGTCCTCAGACATCCTAATCCGGAATTGCCCTTTGTTGTGGAGGTTGATGCCTCAGAGGTTGGAGTGGGGGCTGTCCTTTCTCAAAAGGATCCGGTGTCTTTGGACTTACATCCTTGTGCCTTTATGTCCAGGAAGTTCTCCTCCGCTGAATCCAATTATGACGTTGGTAATCGGGAGTTACTGGCGGTAAAGTGGGCTTTTGAGGAGTGGAGGCATTGGCTGGAAGGAGCAAAGCATACTATTTCGGTATTGACTGACCATAAGAACCTGCAATACATTGAATCAGCTAAACGGCTTAATGCCCGGCAGGCACGTTGGGCATTATTTTTTACTCGTTTCAAATTTATAATCACTTTCAGGCCTGGTTCCAAGAATACTAAAGCTGATGCCCTGTCACGTAGTTTTCTTCCGGTTCACAATAACAATCCTGTTGTTACCCCAATACTTCGATCTTCGGTCATCCGGGCAGGCCTCACACAGGATTTATTTACCCAGTTAAACCAGCTTCAACACCAAGCTCCTAGATTTACTCCTGCTGGTCGTCTTTACGTTCCTGAATTTTTGAGAGCTACTGTTTTAACAGAATTCCATGACAACAAGGTTTCAGGGCATCCGGGAATCACTAAGACATTGGAGTTAGTCTCTCGCTCAGTATGGTGGCCTAGTATGTCTAAAGACGTTAGGGAAATTGTTTTTTTCATGTCAGGTTTGTGCACAGCATAAGGTTCCCCGTTCCTTGCCTATCGGGCAACTTATGCCCTTAAGTGTCCCTCTCAGGCCATGGTCTCATATTTCCATGGATTTTGTGGTTGACCTTCCCCTTTCAGCCGGATTCCGAGTCATATGGGTGGTAGTGGACCGTTTTAGTAAAATGGCTCATTTTATTGCTCTTCCCCGATTGCCTTCTGCTCAAGGGTTGGCAGTTTTGTTCCTCCGCCATGTGTTTAGGCTTTATGGGTTACCCACTGATATTGTTTCTGATCGGGGTCCACAATTCATCGCACAATTCTGGAGATGTTTTTGTGCTTCATTAAAGATGAAACTGTCATTAACATCCGGTTATCACCCACAATCCAACGGGCAAACCGAACGAGTTAACCAGTCATTAAAACAATATCTGCGCTTGTATTCAGCCAAACTCCAGAATGATTGGTCCGAGTTTCTTCCTTTGGCTGAATTTGCTTACAATAATTCCTGTCATTCCTCCACTAAAGAGTCTCCATTCTTTTCAGTTTTTGGTTTTCACCCCAGAGCTAATTCTTTTTTTCATCATTCTCCAGTCTCCTCGCTGGCATTGACCTCCCATCTCAGAGCAATTTGGAAAAAAGTGCACCTTGCTCTCAGAAAAGCGGCCTTTCGAGAAAAGAAATTTTCTGACAGGCTCCGACGTCCTTGCACTTTTAAGGTGGGAGACAAGGTGTGGTTGTCAACTCGCAACATCAGGCTTCGACAATCCTCGGCTAGACTGGGACACAAATTTATTGGACCATTTCTTATTATTAAAAGAGTCAACCCAGTTGCCTTTCGGCTACGTTTACCAAGATCTCTCAAGATTGGAAATACGTTTCATTGTTCCCTGTTGAAACAATACGTTTCTTCCAGTAGATTTCCTCGGAGGATCTCTCAGGGTAGATCTCCAGTGGATGTACAGGGACAACAGGAGTTCTTGGTAGAGAAAGTTCTTGATTCCAAATTGTCCCGGGGTCGGCTTTATTTTTTAGTTCACTGGAAAGGCTATGGTCCGGAGGAAAGGTCTTGGGTCCTAGATAAGGATCTTCATGCCCCTAGGCTCAAGAGGGCATTTTTTCGGGAATTTCCTCAGAAGCCTGGCTTTAGGGGTTCCTTGACCCCTCCTCAAGGTGGGGGTACTGTTAGGCGCCGGGGTCCGCATGTCCGCGCGGCCCGGCGCCTAGCAACTAGGGACGCCGTGCGCGTTCAGCCGCCGGCTCCCTAGCAACGCTAGACGCCGGGCGCGCTGAGCCGCACGGACCCTAGCAACGGGGACGCCACGGGCGGACCGCGTTCCCCGTGTCAGGGCATAATTAACAAGCACACACACTTGTCCTCTGGCCGTGCAGCAAGGCAGCTGCACAGCATTTATTCCCAATCAGGCTCTAAGCAGCTGATTGGAGGACTCCCTGTTATTACCTTCCCAGTACTTCTCACAGACGCCGGTAATAGCTTCCTGCATGCTGCTTTGGTTTGCTGAGAGTCTGTTCCAGTCCTGCTGTATCCGGTCATTCCTGTCCTCAGAAGTCCTGTATTCGGGAGTTGTCATCTCATCCCAGGAAGTCGTTTGGTCCCCAGTTGTCCTGACTGATCACCTTTGTATATCGAGTGGTGTTCCGTGAGTTGCGGCTCTGCCGTGTGTTGCGGCTCAGCCGCTTTATCTTTATATATTCTGTTTTTGGAGCATTTGCGGAACGTTCCGCTTCCACAAGTCCTCTCTGGAACTCGGCGGTGCTGGGTAGGAGAAGTGGACAAGTGGATATTTTGGTTGTCCTTTTCCCTGGCGGTGTTTCCGCACATATTCTAGTTTTAAGTTAGCTTGTAGCCCCTGGCCTGGTTGTTTAGTCAGAGGGCCCCTTGTTATCACCCTGTCCCGGATTTCCCTTTGTCTCTCATTAAGACCTGGGGGGGCATCGGAGTTGGGCAGACATAATCCGCCCTTCAAACGCGGCTGCCATGGGCTCAAGCAACCATAGTCTCGCAGGGGATTTCCGACAGCACGGGTGAGACAACGGAGTTAGGGCGCCAGGGGCTATTTTCCATTCCCGCTCCCTTCCCCAGCATTTCGTTCCAGTGCTCCGGTCCTCGCAAAAAGATCTCCTCAGACCAGAGTGCTGGAATCATAACATTATTACCGGCCATACCAAAAAATTAAAATTAAACAGGGCTTTAATTTTTTCCTCTCATTCAGTTTTTGTTAAAAAATTTTGGCCTCATGAATCCGACAGGTTTAGGGCCAAACCCTGGCCAGCTCTTAGTCAATCAGATTCAAGAACTTACTCAGATGGTTCAGGATCTTTCTCTTCGGGTGAGGTCGCAGGAAGATCTTTTGCGAGCCTCCCCAAAGGTAGTCCCTGAACCAAAGATGCATTTGCCTGACCGTTTTCTGGCGATAGAAAATAATTTTTTAGTTTTAAAGAATCCTGTAAACTTTATTTCCGTTTAAGACCTACTTCCTCTGGTTCTGAATCTCAGCGGGTTGGGATTATTATTTCTTTACTCCAGGGGGATCCTCAGACCTGGGCGTTCGGTTTAAGGGCAGAGGATCCTGCGTTGTTGTCAGTAGATGCTTTCTTTAAGTCTTTAGGGCTTTTGTATGATGACCCAGATTTAGAGGCGTCCGCTGAAAGTCAGCTGCGCGCTCTCAAACAAGGAAGAAATCCTGCAGAGGTCTATTGTACTGAGTTTCGCCGTTGGTCGAACGACTGTGGCTGGAATGACCCAGCCCTGCGCAGTCAGTTTCGCCTCAGCTTATCAGAGTCTATTAAAGACAGTCTCCTCCAGTACCCCGCTCCTGAGACTCTCGATAAACTCATGGAGCTTTCTATTAAGATTGATCGTCGTCTCAGAGAGCGGAGGGCTGAAAGAGGAACACCTGTAAGGTCAAGTCCTTGTGTTTATTCCATTCCAGAAGACGTAGAGGAGGAGCCCATGCAGATGGGTCTCTCCCGGCTGTCTCCTGAGGAAAGGGCCAGAAGGCAAAATTCTGGTCTTTGTTTGTACTGTGGTGGTAAGGGACATTTTGCTCGTAACTGTCCGAACAAGTCGGGAAACGCTTTGACCAGGTGAATTGTGAGGGGGTTCACCTAGGTCTGCAGCTTATCTCCTCGAATAACTCTCTTTTAGTCCCAGTTAAGGTTTCCTTTGGCAGCCTCAGTTCTTTGGTGTCGGCTTTTGTTGACAGTGGAGCTGCAGGAAACTTTATGGATTTAACTTGGGCTAAGGCCTTAGGCATTCCTCAGTTACCATTGGGTAGGTGTGTCACCATGCATGGCTTAGATGGGAGTCCGCTTTCCAACGGGGTTATTACTCACCGTACACCTCCCGTAGTACTTACAGTAGGAGCTTTACATTCCGAAAAAATCGAGTTCTATCTAACACATTGCCCAGCAGTTCCAGTTGTTCTGGGTCACCCTTGGCTGGCTTTTCATAATCCCACCATTGATTGGCGGTCCGGGGAGATTTCACAATGGGGTACTTTTTGTGCTAAGGAATGTATTTCGTTTCCAGTTAGAGTAGCAGCTATCATTCCAGAACTCATTCCTGTGGAATACCAGGAGTTTGCCGATGTATTCTCCAAAGGCAATGCGGACATTCTGCCTCCCCATCGGCCTTATGATTGTGCTATTGAGCTAATCCCTGGTGCCGCATTGCCAAAGGGGAGATTATATGCATTGTCCGGGGCAGAAACTTCGGCTATGAATGACTATGTTCAGGAGAGCTTACAGAAAGGTTTTATTAGACCATCAAAATCCCCTTTAAGTGCTGGTTTTTTCTTTGTGGAGAAAAAGGATGGCTCGCTTAGACCATGCATAGATTTTAGAGCCTTGAATAAAATCTCAGTCAAAAACACCTATCCTTTGCCGTTGATTTCTGTACTCTTTGATCAGTTACGTTCTGCTGTGATTTTTTTCTGGAGATGAGTAGAAGACGGCTTTCAGTACTCAGTCAGGTCACTACGAATACCTGGTGATGCCGTTCGGCCTGTCTAATGCTCCAGCAGTATTTCAAGACCTCATTAACGATGTGCTCCGTGACTTCCTAGGGAAATTCGTGGTCGTTTATTTAGACGACATCTTGATTTTTTCTGAATCGATGGAACAACATATCACCCAGGTACGTCTGGTTCTTCAAAAGTTACGTGAGAATCATTTATATGCCAAACTGGAGAAGTGTGAATTTCACGTCACAAAAGTATCTTTTTTAGGGTACATAATTTCCCCTCAGGGAGAACCTTAGAAGGGCGCAACCCACCAATTTAAAAGCAATTCAGCGCTTTTTAGGGTTTGCGAATTATTATAGGAGGTTCATTCATTCTTTTTCTGACCTGGTTGCTCCCATTGTGGCTCTGACAAAGAAAGGAGTGGATCCTACCAACTGGTCGCATGAAGCTGAGTTGTCCTTCCGGGCTCTGAAACAAGCCTTTGTCTCAGCTCCAGTCCTCAGACATCCTAATCCGGAATTGCCCTTTGTTGTGGAGGTTGATGCCTCAGAGGTTGGAGTGGGGGCTGTCCTTTCTCAAAAGGATCCGGTGTCTTTGGACTTACATCCTTGTGCCTTTATGTCCAGGAAGTTCTCCTCCGCTGAATCCAATTATGACGTTGGTAATCGGGAGTTACTGGCGGTAAAGTGGGCTTTTGAGGAGTGGAGGCATTGGCTGGAAGGAGCAAAGCATACTATTTCGGTATTGACTGACCATAAGAACCTGCAATACATTGAATCAGCTAAACGGCTTAATGCCCGGCAGGCACGTTGGGCATTATTTTTTACTCGTTTCAAATTTATAATCACTTTCAGGCCTGGTTCCAAGAATACTAAAGCTGATGCCCTGTCACGTAGTTTTCTTCCGGTTCACAATAACAATCCTGTTGTTACCCCAATACTTCGATCTTCGGTCATCCGGGCAGGCCTCACACAGGATTTATTTACCCAGTTAAACCAGCTTCAACACCAAGCTCCTAGATTTACTCCTGCTGGTCGTCTTTACGTTCCTGAATTTTTGAGAGCTACTGTTTTAACAGAATTCCATGACAACAAGGTTTCAGGGCATCCGGGAATCACTAAGACATTGGAGTTAGTCTCTCGCTCAGTATGGTGGCCTAGTATGTCTAAAGACGTTAGGGAAATTGTTTTTTTCATGTCAGGTTTGTGCACAGCATAAGGTTCCCCGTTCCTTGCCTATCGGGCAACTTATGCCCTTAAGTGTCCCTCTCAGGCCATGGTCTCATATTTCCATGGATTTTGTGGTTGACCTTCCCCTTTCAGCCGGATTCCGAGTCATATGGGTGGTAGTGGACCGTTTTAGTAAAATGGCTCATTTTATTGCTCTTCCCCGATTGCCTTCTGCTCAAGGGTTGGCAGTTTTGTTCCTCCGCCATGTGTTTAGGCTTTATGGGTTACCCACTGATATTGTTTCTGATCGGGGTCCACAATTCATCGCACAATTCTGGAGATGTTTTTGTGCTTCATTAAAGATGAAACTGTCATTAACATCCGGTTATCACCCACAATCCAACGGGCAAACCGAACGAGTTAACCAGTCATTAAAACAATATCTGCGCTTGTATTCAGCCAAACTCCAGAATGATTGGTCCGAGTTTCTTCCTTTGGCTGAATTTGCTTACAATAATTCCTGTCATTCCTCCACTAAAGAGTCTCCATTCTTTTCAGTTTTTGGTTTTCACCCCAGAGCTAATTCTTTTTTTCATCATTCTCCAGTCTCCTCGCTGGCATTGACCTCCCATCTCAGAGCAATTTGGAAAAAAGTGCACCTTGCTCTCAGAAAAGCGGCCTTTCGAGAAAAGAAATTTTCTGACAGGCTCCGACGTCCTTGCACTTTTAAGGTGGGAGACAAGGTGTGGTTGTCAACTCGCAACATCAGGCTTCGACAATCCTCGGCTAGACTGGGACACAAATTTATTGGACCATTTCTTATTATTAAAAGAGTCAACCCAGTTGCCTTTCGGCTACGTTTACCAAGATCTCTCAAGATTGGAAATACGTTTCATTGTTCCCTGTTGAAACAATACGTTTCTTCCAGTAGATTTCCTCGGAGGATCTCTCAGGGTAGATCTCCAGTGGATGTACAGGGACAACAGGAGTTCTTGGTAGAGAAAGTTCTTGATTCCAAATTGTCCCGGGGTCGGCTTTATTTTTTAGTTCACTGGAAAGGCTATGGTCCGGAGGAAAGGTCTTGGGTCCTAGATAAGGATCTTCATGCCCCTAGGCTCAAGAGGGCATTTTTTCGGGAATTTCCTCAGAAGCCTGGCTTTAGGGGTTCCTTGACCCCTCCTCAAGGTGGGGGTACTGTTAGGCGCCGGGGTCCGCATGTCCGCGCGGCCCGGCGCCTAGCAACTAGGGACGCCGTGCGCGTTCAGCCGCCGGCTCCCTAGCAACGCTAGACGCCGGGCGCGCTGAGCCGCACGGACCCTAGCAACGGGGACGCCACGGGCGGACCGCGTTCCCCGTGTCAGGGCATAATTAACAAGCACACACACTTGTCCTCTGGCCGTGCAGCAAGGCAGCTGCACAGCATTTATTCCCAATCAGGCTCTAAGCAGCTGATTGGAGGACTCCCTGTTATTACCTTCCCAGTACTTCTCACAGACGCCGGTAATAGCTTCCTGCATGCTGCTTTGGTTTGCTGAGAGTCTGTTCCAGTCCTGCTGTATCCGGTCATTCCTGTCCTCAGAAGTCCTGTATTCGGGAGTTGTCATCTCATCCCAGGAAGTCGTTTGGTCCCCAGTTGTCCTGACTGATCACCTTTGTATATCGAGTGGTGTTCCGTGAGTTGTGGCTCTGCCGTGTGTTGCGGCTCAGCCGCTTTATCTTTATATATTCTGTTTTTGGAGCATTTGCGGAAGGTTCCGCTTCCACAAGTCCTCTCTGGAACTCGGCGGTGCTGGGTAGGAGAAGTGGATATTTTGGTTGTCCTTTTCCCTGGCGGTGTTTCCGCACATATTCTAGTTTTAAGTTAGCTTGTAGCCCCTGGCCTGGTTGTTTAGTCAGAGGGCCCCTTGTTATCACCCTGTCTCGGATTTCCCTTTGTCTCTCATTAAGACCTGGGGGGGCATCGGAGTTGGGCAGACATAATCCGCCCTTCAAACGCGGCTGCCATGGGCTCAAGCAACCATAGTCTCGCAGGGGATTTCCGACAGCACAGGTGAGACAACGGAGTTAGGGCGCCAGGGGCTATTTTCCATTCCCGCTCCCTTCCCCAGCATTTCGTTCCAGTGCTCCGGTCCTCGCAAAAAGATCTCCTCAGACCAGAGTGCTGGAATCATAACACCCACCTGATTCGCAGCAATATAGAAATCCAGCCAACCTCATAAACATCACGTCTCCCTGCACCATCCAAATCACTAAAATGTGCCTTATGGAATGCACGCTTTGTTTGTAACAAATTAACAATCATAATGACCTCTTCATCTCTAACAACTTCAATCTGCTTGCTATAACAGAAACATGGCTCACAAAATCAGACATGGCCTCCCCTGCAGCACTGTCACATGGTGGTCTCCACTTCACACACCTCCAGGCATGGTAACTGTAAAGGAGGTGGAGTTGGATTATTACTTTCCCAATCTTTCACATACACAGTTCTACCACAAGTACCATCACTCACATTCACATCATTTGAAGTACATTCCATCAGGATTTACACTCCTTTCTCTGCATGTTGCAGCTATCTATTGCCTACCTGGGCAACCCAAACAATTTCTGTAAGTTTTTTCTGCCTGGCTCCCTCACTTCCTATCCTCTGACATCTCCACCATCATCAACGGTGATTTCAATATTGCTATTGATAGTCCAAAATCTGCTGCTCATGCCTCCAAAATACTCTTTCTAACCTCCTGTCTGCCTCTCCCAACGGACTGACTCCTCTACTCATCAGGAGGGTCACTGCCTTGATCTAGTATTTATCAGACTATGCTCAGTTTCTGAATTCACTAACACCCCTTTCCCTCTCAGATTACAACCTTATCACCTGCATGCTCTCCACCCTTACTTCAAACTCAGTCATTGAAGTCCTCTAATCCTCCTCAAACCCGCAGAAATATTAACACAATTTTCAAGAACTTTCCACCTCTCTGCAACAACTGCTCTCACCTATTTCTGCATTTAGTTCTCCTGAGACTGCTGTATCACAACTGAACCAGACTCTAGAAATAGCCCTTGAACAAGTGGCTCCAGCTACCCATCACACTCCACGTAGGTCAAGATGTCAACGGTGGCACTCAAAATTAACAAGACACCTACAAAAACTCTCACGCAAAGCTGAACGTCAGTGGCGCAAATTTTCGTATTCCTAGTGACTTTCTCACATATAAAACTGTCTGCCACTCTTATCGTAATGCCCTGGACTCTGCCAAGCAAACATATTCCCAAACTCTCATATCTGCTCAAGCCTCTAACCCCAAACGACTTTTTAATACATTTAAATCACTTCTGAACCCTCCCTCACCCAACCCACAAGCCACTATCAAGGTGCAAGATCTTGCTTCCTACTTCAAGGACAAGATTGATGAGATCCGAGATGAAATGGTATGCTCTTCCTCAGCCAGTGACCTGATCAATTCTCTACCTGAACCCTCTGGCACTCTCTCCTCATTTGATCCCACAAGTTTAGATGAAGTGCCAACACTCTTCTCAGCCTGCTACTCTACTACCTCTACTCTTCAGCCTATACCCTAACAAATAAGTAAATCTCTGTCTCCTGTGCTCATCCCAACCTTAACTAACATCTGTAATCTCTCTCTACTGGTGTCTTTCCATCACTGTTCAAGCATGCACGGACTACTCCCATTCTGAAAAAACAAAATTCTGGCCCTAACACTCTCTCAAACTACCGTCCCATCTCTCAGCTGCCATGCCTCTCCAAGCTACTTGAGAGACTTGCCTACACTCACCTCACACTTTCTTAAATCACACAATTTATTTGACCCACTTCAGTCAGGATTTCGTTCCCAGCACTAGAGACAGCACTGACTAAAGTAGTGAATGATCTAGTCACTGCAAAGTCCATAGGCCATTACTAACTTCTTATTCTTCTAGATCTCTCTGCTGCTTTTGACACGGTTGACCATTTTCTTCTCATACAAACACTACAATCCCTAGGTATTAAAGACAGTTCTCTCTTGGTACCTATCCTACCTACCTAATCGCTTGTTCAGTGTTCGCTTCTCTGAATGCACCTCCTCTTCGCTACCTCTTTCAGTTGCAGTACCACAAGGCTCAGTCTTAGGTCCTCTACTCTTCACAATCTAAACCTCATCTCTTGGTAAACTAATCAGCTCTTTTGGATTACAGTATCATCTGTACGCAGATGATACTCAAATCTACCCATCCTCCCCAGATGTCACAATCTGTATTGGTCAGGGTCACTAAATGCCTTTCTGCTGTTTCATCTTGGATGTCATCTTGCCACCTAAAACTTAATATTTCCAAAACAGAGCTACTTATATTTCCACTGGCCAGTAGTAGTTACCAACCTGATATCTCAACAATCAATCCTACCCCACAAGCTCGCTGCCTAGGTGTCATACTTGACTCAGAACTGTCCTTTGCTCCCCACATTCAATCTGTCTCAAAATCATGTTACAGGCATCTAAAAAACATATCCAAAATACAACCGTATCTTACACAAGACAATGCAAAAACTCTAATCCATGCTGTTTCTTATGTCCCGCATTGATTATTGCAACTCTCTTCTTATTAGTCATACCAAAAAGAGACTCTTACCACTACAATCCTTTCTGAATGCAGCTGCAAAGCTAATCTTCCTTGCCAGACATTCATTGTCTGCAGATCCACTGTTACATGTTCTCTACTGTATTCAATATAAAATACTTTTACTCCCACTGTTACATGTTCTCTACTGTATTCAATATAAAATACTTTTACTCACACATAAGGCCATTAACCATACTACACCAATGTACAGCTCTTCGCTCATCTCAAAATATCTCTCAACCCGACCTCTTCGCTCTTCACAAGATCTACATCTCTCATCCACGCTCATTACATGCTCCCATGCACGATTGCCTGTGGAATGCCTTACCACGCACAATAATACTCTCCCCTGGTCTCCAAACCTGCCCTGAAAACTCACCTCTTCAGAATAGCTTATCACATTCCAGAACTGCTCACTCAACCTTCATAAGCTTTCCTATCCAATTATATACCCACTGTACAGTCCGCAAATATCCTCCACAAATTTTCTCTTTCTTCACTTTCCCTTCTTTCTGACAATGGTTCATCATTGCTATGATGTGATATAATGCAACCTTCGCAATCCGGTGAACAAATATGCAATAGATAGAGCCTCTCCTTTTGTATCAATGCCTATTTCATTATAGATTGTAAGCTTGCGAGCAGGGCCTTCCTACCTCTATGACTGCTTGTTTATTACCCAGTCTTGTTTTATCATTGTGTCCAATTGTAAAGCGCAACAGAATTTGCTGCGCTATATAAGAAACTGTTAATAAATAAATAATTTGTTAAGTAAAGACCATGGGGGATATCCAATGTGGACCGAGTTTTCTGGTATTTTCGGGCGATTTCGGTTACCGGCGCTATCGGTTGAAAACTACAGGTTTCGTTTTGGTTTCTTTCTGACCTATCCAATAGGAAGCGGCTCCACGTCTGTCTCTCCCGAAAACACACCAATCACATGGAACGGAGGAGGCGGCTTATCGGGCGTCCGGAAATTTATCGCTGCTTAAATAGGACTTTCGGGCGTTGGCCAGCCACCATTTTCCTCTGGCTTCCAAGGTGGATGGTTGCTTCCAGGTGGATGGTTGTGAGTTGGAAGTATTCTGGAAGTGGTGCATGCAGCAGAAGCAGTAGCAGCAGTAGAAGCGTTTACAGCAGCATTCTCCTGCAAATGACAAGCCTGGAAACTTTTTTTGGTAAGTAATTTTACAGCACACCCAACCCATTGTGCCCTACCTATATGACCTTACCTATATGGCCACATGGGTCACCACTGGGCACTGAACATGTTTTTCCATGCACTTTTGCTGCCCCCTTCCTGCTGCATGGCCACCCATGTCCCCTCACCCATGTAGACACACACTAGCCATGTTGCCAGATAGCTTTCCTCTGGTAACTTCTCGGGTTGAACATGCACATGTACTGTATGTACCCTCAGTTCTTACCAGCCCCACCTGAACTTTTTTTTTTTTTGGGGGGGGGGGGGTATTAGTTCCTAGAAACCTATTCCAAACTCTTGTATTTGTCCTAATGGACATTGTGACAACATTGTGACTTAAGAAAAGCGGCAGCGTTCCCCCCCATCCTCTACTACTTCTGAGGCATCTCATGGTGTGGAAGAAGATGAATGGATTACGCAGAAGCATCATCACGATGGAAGAATATCAATATCTGATGAATAGCAATCCCGTTATTCTAATTATATATCATCTACCAAAGATCCACAAGAATCTGGAGTCCCCACCTGGTAGACCCATCATAGCGGGCATAGATTCATTAACGTCACATTTATCCAAATATGTAGATATCTTCTTGAAAACACATGTACAGGACCTCCCTTCCTTTTTAATAGATACTAGTAGCATTTTACAACTTTTGAAAGATTTGAAATGGGAAGAAACATTTTAATGGACCACAATTGATGTCCAATCTTTGTATACTAGTATTACTCACGCTAAAGGTCTTGAAGCATGGCAAGAAACGCTGGAGCATGACCTGAATATCTGCAGAACATTGTGATTTTATCTGTACCCTTATTAATTTCACTTTAACGCATAATTATTTTAAGTTTATGGACAAATTTTATCTACAAATATGTGGTACTGCTATGGGTACAGTTTTTGCGCACAGTTACACAAATCTTTTGATGGGCATGTGGGAGAATACTTTTATATACTCCGAGAATCAGCACACAAAGAATGTTCGGATTTATAAACGTTACATTGATGACATCATTTTGATTTGGGATGGAAATGAAGGTTTTAACGAATGCATTAATTTTAGACAAGAGAATGATTTTTACCTCAAATTCACCTGTACTATAAGCAAGGAACATTTGGAGTTTTAAGATTTGATCTTGTTAACTGAAGATGACAAAGTTGTAACCAAGAATTTTATAAAGACTGTAGACACCAATAGCTATCTGCACTATGGAAGTGGACATACGGCCGGTGGAAGAATAATCTACCATTCTCTCAACTGTATCGAATAAAGAGAAATTGCAGTGAACAGGATGTGTTTATAGACCAGTCAAAAGTATATGTCGAGAGATTCAGAGAAAGAGGCTACCCGGAGAAAATCCTTACAGATATGGTTGAAAAACTGAAGAGAAAACTTACTAGAACCGAAGATGAAAAGCCATAAGAAGAAGATGGTGGCACCATTCGTTACACAATACAATTGTGAGGAAAATAGGATCAGGAAGGCCTTCTCGAGACACTGGCATATCCTAAAGATGGACCCAACCATGAAAGATATACTACCAGATCGTCCAGAGATCATATTCAGAAAATCTCAGAACCTAAAGAAGATACTAGCCCCAAGTCGGATCAAGGAAAATAAAGAAAGGACAGAGAATTTTCCTAAATGCATTGGAACTTATAAGTGTGGGCACATGTGCAGATTTGTCAATCCAAATAGACGATGCTTCTTTAATAGTAATAAAACAAAAGAATACAAAATGAAGGATTTCATCAATTGCAACACCACGTCAGTGATCTATATGATTGAATGTAGATGTGACTTAATGAATATTGGGAAAACCAAGAGACAGTTAAAGCTACGGCTACAGGAATACATGAGACATATAAAGAATAACGTTGAAAGCCACCCTCTGTCTAGACACTTTGCTGCATACAATGGCTCTAATGTGGACACAATGACCTTCAGAGCATTAGTACATGTCAAACTGGGCCCAAAAGGGGGAGATCTGGGCAAAAAATTGGCACAGCTTGAGATGTACTTGATCTTTACCCTAAATACAATGACCCATAATGGACACAATGAGGGGTATGAAATTGCCCTTTTCATAGAATTACTTTAGTTATTTTTACCATTCCAGCTTTATATATAAATTGGATACTGTACCTTTAAGAGATACATACCCCGCTCTATCCCCCAACTTTCGTTAGATTGAAGTTTGAAACTAAGTGGTTGATATGTGCAATGGTTCTAATGTTTCTATGACACATAAAGTATTTTTATATGACATATTTAACCTATATTTTAGATACTAAATTTATTTATGCATTCTAATGTTTCATGAATCTGTGCTAGAATAGTGTGGATCCAAACAAGTTACTTATTAATCAAAATGAACATGTAAATGTGTATGTATTTATGCATTGTATTTTGCACAGCAGAGGAGACACTATTTTGGTTTCGGTTCATGAGGGCATTGTTGGGCAACGCCATGTTACTTTCGGCAGGCTCCTTCCGTCTGCCTCATTTTCGGAAGCATTACTTCCGATAAAATTACCGCGTTCGGGGATCGCGCTTCCGGGAGTGACGTCGAGCAGTCACAAAGTCAATACCAGCAGCGAGGACAAGGTTCCACTGCACACTATGGGACTATATTTACAGGAACACGAGGCCCGGTGTGTACTTCCGGTTCCGAATATGATGCTGACCAGAAGTAATTTGCATAATTAATATCTAATCATGAGGGGTATAAAAAAAGCCCCAGTTCTATATGTGGTATCCTCCTGAGGAAGCCCCAAGAGGGCGAAACGCGTCGTGACTCTTTGAAATAAGCTAAGCTTTTTCATTTTTTATATTTGATTTAACTTTGTTTATATTTGGAATCATATAATTAAAGGCTGTTCTTTACAAGATTGTGAGGAGGCCTTGACTGTTTTATGGAGTGTGATGGGGGTATGCTCTGGGAGATAAGAGGAGATACAGATCATGCTGTATGATATGCTCATCACTTTAAGATATATGGTACGCATAATTTGTTTAAGACCTGCTTGTGTAGACCACAAAATACTACACCATATGGCATGTATTTTCTTCTTTTAACTTGTAGATTCCAGTATTACCTGAGGAATACAAGACAACAATATTGATGTGCTTGAGTTACAAGACACTATCTGGTACGCAGTTTTCTATGGGTAAAAATATCATTACCCCTTCTTGAAAATACTACACCATAGGCGCATGTTCCCTCCCTTCTTCTACAGATTTTCTGGCCATTTACCTGATTGCCTTATGTGGAACTGAGCAGCCACCTAAGTAAAGGGGAGCGTGTACTAAAACCCGAATATCGGACAGTGGTCTGTGGACCAGACTTTGCCAGCAACAGAGGAGCGCACTGATCTAAAAACACTTTAAAAAAAATATATATATATACAGTATATACTGTATTAGTTTTTATCTGCTGTTACATGATGACTGAATTGAGCACTGTGGTGTCTTATGACCGTAAATTTGGCCATTTTGACACAGGGGTATGTATTGACTTTTTCTGAAATTGAGGCAGAATCTATTTTATTAAAACAACAATTTAAAGATGATACCGATGCACAACCGATCAGACATTTATATAAAGAATGGCTACAGCTGAAACAAAAAGAACTGTATTATTTGTATCATGATATCACCTTAATCGACTATTTTAAAGATAAACATATCCCCCGGGGACTTAGGGTGAGGAATTCATGCATAACAGACAGTTTTAGTAAATGTTGGATCGCTTTGATTTACTGCTGTTAGTTATTGAAGAGTCTGCTAGAGAATTAAGTATATCACTACTTTGTATTGGCTAAATAAGTTGAATGGCAAGTTTACGACTTACAGGCGCAAACTGATCCTCTTCAAAAACAGAAACTTGCCAAGGTTAATTCTGACTATGAAATGAATCGTGTTTATCAATGGGCCAACTTAAGTTACAGATGTGTCCTGACACATCTTTGCATCGTGGGCTGCTATTCGCGGCATGGCGTTCTTTAGCTGTAACATGCATACGCTCGCTCCGCGACTGCATTGAATTGCGGCCGCAGGTAGCAAGGACGTGATGCTCCCACATATAGTAGCAGGACAATAGGGTGCTGGTGTTGCATTATTCCACGATGCCCTGCCAGCAGACTTTTTAAATCAAAAATGTGAGGACAGATCTGTACATGAGTTTTTTTCGCAGCTTCAACCAATAAAAGTGAATTAAATTCCACTTCAGTTATTAAAATTACAGAAATGGTTAGGGTGTGATCCCGGTTCTAATAGTTCGGCTATTCAAACCCATAATCGGATGCTAGATAATGCTGTATCAAGTGCAGTGTTACCTAATGATGTTAAACACAAAGAAATGAATAACCTGAGTACAGATTAATTAATGGCATTGCGTGATTTATCACAGTATACTGATATAGTGATACGCCCTGCCAATAAAGGAGTGGCAATCGTGATTCAGGATTTACTGGCTTATTTGCAAGAATTATAACGTCAGCTCAGTGATGATTCTGTGTATCGACTCTTGAATGGTGATCCTACTTTGATGTTCTCTAAGAAATGACATAACAGATTACAACTTGTTGTGGATGAGGGTATGATTTCTAAGGATCTTATGACAGCACTAATTGTTGACCACCTTGTAGTGCCTCTGTTGTATTCTTTACCAAATATATATATAAATCTTTACCTTGTCCTCCTGGATGACCTATAAATGCTACATTTAATCGTTTATTTCAATGACTGCCTACATATTTAGATACGATTTTACTGCCATGTATTATCAATCATCATAGATATTTGCTGCATACGACTTTTTTAAATAAATTGCAGAGTTTGGGTCCTGTACCAATGGATTATCTAATGTGTAGTATTGACTTATCCAGCCTCTACAGTTTTTCTTAATACTGAAGGCTTAGCCGCTGTGCCGGAACAATCCTCCATATAAAGTTGTTCATTGACTTGCTGGAGATGGTACTCAAGTGCAATTACTTTCTGTTTGAAGGAATTTTTTACCTTCAGACCTCTGGCTGTGCAATAGGGTCCAATGTGGCCCCATCGTAAGCCAATGCGTACATGTTTATGGTGGAGTAAAATATATTTTTTCAAAAATGATTGGTTTGCTGGGAACACCAGATTTTTTTTGTCAGGTTTATAGATGACTTGTTTGTTATTTCAAAAACAATTGTTGAGTCATTTATATAATACCATAATTTATCTGATCACTCAATGAAATTCACCTTTAATATTGATCCTCATGTGGTTAATTATCTGGATGTTCAGGTGACATTACGTGAGGGGATCATACAGAAACACAATGCTTCATGCACGTAGTTTCCACCCAAACAGTATGAAATTCAGATGACTCTATTTCCAGTTTATACGCGCTGTACGTATTTGTGATGATGTTAATGCTGCGGGTAGGCATATTGACAGCATGATTACAAAGTTTTTGGCTAGAAGTTATTATTTGGTGTCCTTAAATAAAGCTAAAGAAAGAGTTACGGGTATGTAGAGGGAACAACTATTTGCTAAATCCGACCATACTAGAGCATCCTCATGAATGCCATGGGTGGTTGAATAACTTAATGTTTACTAGCAGAGGTATCATGAAGGTGGCTAAACAGTTCTGGCCCATTGTTAGTACTGATACTGATCTCAATCTTGATGACATTAACATTATGCTCTTTTTTCACGGGGTGGAATGTTGGAGATGAAAACTGACATTACAGGATTACATTTAGCTCAAAGTCAACAGCGCCAATTTTTGCCAGGCAGATGGATTGCTACAAATGTTTAAATTGTGTTACTTGTAGGTCTTTAATTACTTGACGCTTTTATTGTCATTCCCGCAGTGACAGGAAGTATGAGATTTAACACCTGTACTATAACATTTATTGTATATCTTATTTCATGCCCCTGTGGCCTCAATTATGTGGGCAAAACTTATCGGACCTTAAAGGAACACATTGGCAATTATAAATGCTTGATAAGAGTAGCCTTAGCGACAGGCCACCGTGACCATCCTGTGGCCCGCAACTTTGTGCTAGGCAGAAATAAAGGCAGCCATGCGTTACGTTATTATTGACCATGTGCCCGCTGCACTAAGGGGCGGTGATAGATCATTATGTCTGCTATGTAAAGAGACCAGATTTATAAGTTAGGAAATATGAAGAATGTCAATCGCAAAGGAAACTGTCTGTATCCAATAATCAGAAAAAGAAAGGACCCCCTAGTGTATTGTAATGTAGACTAGTACACTAGTACACAGGGTGTGCTACCAGATGTCAAATAATAATGAGCATGTACTCTTAACAAGAAAGAAGAAAATCATTTTTCTTGGTGTGGTGCACCTAAATATAAAAAAATAACCTTTATTCATTTATTAAAATTGTTTAAAAATTGTGAGATATTGAGAAAAAGAAATAAGTGAGAAAGTAGGAAAATGTGCCAAAATGTACTATGTGAGATTGCCAATGCGCATATATATTTAGTCTTCTTGTATCAATTGTGTCAATAAACTCATATGTTATTGCATTTTATAATGATTATTTCAATCTACTTAATATAAGCTATTAACATTCCACTTCCTAAATCGGATTGTGGTGCTAGTTTACCAATCAAATTGCAAAATGATTACCCATGGATTATACATCACTATCACTGGTAAGTAATTAACAAAACAGGAGTACCAAGGGTGGATGAAACACTGTGGATCAGTTTAAGCAGTGAACTTAGATGTTTCCATGTATTATATTCCTATAACTATCACTTTATTTTATATTTGTTTAAAGTTATCAGGATACATTGTATGTAAATCCAGTGTTGTTACAGTGACCCAATTCTGGGGGATGGATGTTAAAAAGCTGACTTACATAGAGCGTCTCTCAAGCAATTGCTGAGGGAGCTTACTCGCAAAAACTCAATATAAGTGTGATAGGATATCAGATATATATGTGGGTGAGAACCTAGGACCCAGTGATCATCACGTAGTATGGTTTAGTATAAATACAGGTTTAAACAGAAACATACACAGATTTGAGATCCATGCATGATTCTGTCTAAAAGTTATAAAACAGTTAACAATATAACAAAAAGAATGATGTGGGGTCACCATCAAAAAAGCATAACCAGTCCCAAACTCTTTGAGAAGGCCCTGGTTCAAAAAATACAGGGGAAAATGTTTGGGGACCCCCTGTAATTTACGAACCAGCACCGGGCTCTTTAACCCGTCCTAATTCTAAAAATACTGGAAACAAAACCAGTAGTGATCCCCCATATTTTTTTTAAAACCAACACCGGCGTCCACTAGCAGTGGGGGTAATGCCACAGTCAGGGGACACTCTTAAATTTGTAGCCCCAGCTGAAGCATTAACCTCCTTAACTAGTTAGCCTAGGCCGGGTTACCTAGTTGTTTGTGGTTCTGAGGAAGGAGAAGCATGTCCCTGAAAAATCATTTCAATAAACCCATACCTCCCAACATGACCATCTCGAGGAGGGAAAGAATGCTCTGCTACTGGACTTCCCTCTTAATGTATGATTGCCGGTACCTGTGCTAAAACTCCTTTCTTATCCTTTAACCTGTTCAACACAGGTGCAGACAAACACATTAAGAGGAAAGTCCAGGAGCAGAGCATTTTGTTCTTCCTGGAGAGGGTCATGTAGGGAGGTATGTAAACCCACTTTATTACATTGATTGGGTAGTCTCTGAGTGCCACCTCTACTTGTGAGATATATATATACTGTGGCAGGGACAGCATAGTTCCACATGGAGTTAATGTGGAACGTCAGGAATTTCCAGGTTAAGCAGAGCAGCAGCAGGACTGAAGGGTCCAGTCTATGTTTTGCTTCAATCAGTTGTCAGCCAGAGTCTAGGCTAATTTAATTAACAGCACCTATATTCTGCCTTTAAGTATGTGCTCAGTGAAAAGAGACATTGCTCCTGACGGCAGTTGGTGTGATAAGTAGGAGTGCGGGGTTACGTTAGGAGCAATTTGGAACATGCACTGTTTGTGATTACCATTATTTGGACTGTTATCTGCTGTTGTGACAACTGCCTGTAAACCTAACCTGCAAATCCTGTATATAAAGCCCTCACTCACTGGCTGATTCATCACTAATTCTCTTACTTCCCGACGTGTTAGGAAGCTGAAATTTAACATAGGTATTCTTCAGGTGGGAAATAGGAAAACTATGTAATCAGAATTGTAATAAACATAGTAACATAGTATCTAAGGTTGAAAAAAGACAATTTGTCCATCGTGTTAAACCTATTTGTGGTCTCCTCCCCTAAGGGGATGAAAAGTGGGTTGACATAATGACATCATTACCGATGCATGGCTTGCGTCGCGTGAACGATAACGCCTAAATGGACAATCGAATCAAAATTTGGATTGCAACTCCAGTGTGTAGAATTGAATAAACTCCAAAAATGGTTCTGTTACTTTTTACAGAACCTGCTACGGATGCTCCTCGGGTAATGCCAAGAGCCATGGATTAATATTTAATTACTCTATAAATTTACCAAATTATTAACACTCCTTTATATGTATAACAGTGAAAATCAGAAACCCCAGTGCAGTGTGAAGAACGGGTAGAACAGCTAGTATTAAGTGTGATTAGTGACAATTGGGGCCCTTAGAGAGGACGAGAGGGAAAGGTAAAGAAGATGGGTGAAACACATGGGAAGGAAAAGGTACAATATGGGACTGTTCAGGAGCAAATATATAAACACGTTTTAATGTTATTAAACATCGCATTCTTGCATGAACAGACCCTAAATAATTAACAGACAGGAATACCAGGGGGAAAAAAGAATATATTTATTTGATTTCCATAGGGCTCCACAGCGGAGACAATGGCATGTAGGTGGTGGTATAGGACCTGACACCAAACAGTTAAGATTTTAGGTATCTCAGTATGCTCCGGTCCTTTCCTCCTACTGTGCATCCAGAAAGTATTCAAAGCGCTTCACTTTTTCCATTTTGTTATGTTACAGCCTTGTTCCAAAATTGAATAAATTAATTTTCCCTTAAAATTCTACACACAATACACCATAATAACAACATGAAATATTTATTTTTTTATATTTTTGCAAATTTATTAAAAATAAAAAACTAAGAAATCACATGTACGTATTCTCAGCCTTTGATATACTTTGTTGATGCACCTTTGGCAGCAATTACATCCGCAAGTCTTTTTGAATATGATACCACAAGCTTCGCACACCTATCTTTGGCCAGATTCGCCCATTCCGCTTTGCAGCACCTCTCAAGCTCCATCAGGTTGGATGGGAAGCAATTGTGCACTGCCATTTTCAGATCTCTCAATCGAATTCAAGTCTGGCTTCTGGCTGGGCCACTCAAGGACATTCACAGAGTTGTCCTGAAGCCACTACTTTGATATCTTGGCTGTGTGCTTAGGGTCGTTGTCCTGCTGAAAGATGAACCGTCGCCCCAGTCTGAGGGCAAGAGCGTTCTGGAGCAGGTTTTCATCCAGGATGTCTCTCTGTACATTGCTGCATTCATCTTTCCCTCTATCCTGACTAGTTTCCCAATTTCTGTCGCTGAAAAACATCCCCACAGCATGATGATGAGACCAGCATGCTTCACTGTAGGGATGGTTTTGACCTGGTGATCGAGTGGTGCCTGACAAGTACAATGTAGATATAAATTCAGTGCTTCAAAACGGAGTGCAGCTGAAACCTGTAAGCCCACCTGCAGGGCAAAAGTGGCTATATGAAATGGAAAGGCATAGATTTCGCGCAATCTCCTATTGTGGTATAAAACAGTAACGGTAAAATATCCAATCTTCCTCCGTCTTATGGTGGGATAAGTCTTGTTAGTTCCTAGGAATCAACAGTATATAATTCCAACTAAAAGACCAAAGAACACGTTTTTCATTATTCGCTCAAATCCGTTTGAGTTATAGGTTCTCCAATTATATCTTCAAATTTAATTCAGAGAACGGTGATTCTTCATCTTCGATATATGTAAAGAAAACAGGAGGAACCAATAGTGTAACTCAATTTTAATTATAGAACAAGCAAAAATTCAAACATATGGCTGGCAGCGTACCTCAGGTGAAGGTGTATAGTACACACCAAGTCTCGTTTTGTCAAATATCTGTGGTGCCTCCCTGGAACAGGAATCCACTGTCAGAGTCCAAGACTGGGTCGCTTTTCAAGCAGATGCTTTTCACCGACGCGTTTCGGCTCTCTAGAGCCTTTATCAAGGTGTTTGGGCTAATGTAAATGTGATCATATATATACCACTTCCTGTGCACTCATTGGTGGATTCGTTTCAGGGAGTGTCAGTTTCCTAAATGCATGTTAGTTTCAAAGTCCGAAATTTTTTATATATAAACAATGCAAATTTCACATATATTTCATATCATTAAACATTTGTTAAGAACGAGTTTTAATTTTTATACAATTCAATAAAACATTTCACTAGAACAAAAACTACTTCCCGTATCAATCCGGATGTATTAAGTTGTTTTTCCATGTAGCTTGTTAATTATTCCCCATCTTAAGGTTTCTGCTAGTATCTCCGTGATTGCGGAGATCAGCATAGAGCTGCGATGTCACTTCCGGCGGAAGTGCGTTACATGGACTTCCGGCGGAAGTGCGTTACATGGACTTCCGGCTCTGCGTTCCACATACTTTGGAACGCAAAAAAAGTACATAGGGGGTCATTTCCGAGTTGATCGCTAGCTGCCGTTGTTCGCAACGCAGCGATCAGGCTAAAAATCTGCATTTCTGCGCATGCGTATGGGCCGCAGTGCACACGCACGACGTACTTTCACAAAAAACAATGCAGTTAAACACAAGGCCAAGCGACGCTTTTCAGTCACACTGCTGATTGGTGAGTGATTGAATGGAATGGGGCGTTTCTGGGAGGTATCTGACAGTTTTCCGGGAGTGTGCTAAAAAAACTCAGGAGTGTCAGATAAAAACGCAGGCGTACCTGGGGACACGGGGGAGTGGATGGCCGAACGCAGGGCGTGTTTGTGACGTCAAAACAGGAACTAAACAGTCTGAAGTGATCGCAAGGTAGGAGTAGGTCTGCAGCTACTCTGAAACTGCATGAAATATTTTTGGTGCTGTTCTGCGACCTTTCGGTCGCACTTCTGATAAGCTAAGATACACTCCCAGAGGGCGGCGGCTTAGCGTTTGCACTGCTGCTAAAAGCAGCTAGCGAGCGATCAACTCAGAATGAGGGCCATAGTACCTTCATATACCCAACTTAAGGTTCCTGCTAGTATCTCCGTGGTTGCGGAGATCAGCATGGAGCCGCGATGTCACTTCCGGTAGGAGTGCGTCATACGGACTTCCGGCTGTGCGTTCCACATACGTTGGAACGCAAAAAACGTGCATACTAAAATATCTAAAAAAACTTGTGTTTTGTTGCCTAGTTTCGTATATTAATATATAAACACAATGTATTACATTATGATTAGGATGGAATGGGGTATATGAAGGTATTCCTTTTATTATAGTACGTCCATTTAAACCTTTTTTAGCAAGTGTTATAAAGGCTTCTTAAATCAAAACTAGGAAACAAGTTTTTTTTAGATATTTTACTATGCACGGTTTTTGCGTTCCAACGTATGTGGATGAAATGTGGATTCTGATGAAACAGCATCATTACCAAGGCTGAGAAACTGGTCAAGCAGTGCCCTATTTTCACGATTTCTTGAACATGCATCCAGAGCCACAGCAGTCTTTCAGCACTCCGTACTGACAGCCGGCATAAGTGCAGCAGCACGAGCAGACCAGTCGACACAGGCGGTTCCCAGTCATCACATACAGATGCGGCCAGCTCCGTCATTCCAGCTTCTTACAGACATCCACTACTCCATTCAACTTAAAGTACATCACTCCTGCATAGGAGATTTCTAACCCCGATTCAGCAATTCACCTGTATTCATCTTTAAACGACAGGTGAGGGATATCTTAACATATGGAACAGTTGAAGCAGGAATCTGCTTAGATTGAACTGTCCTGGAAATGCTTGCCACATTGTAATCATAAAGAGTCTGATTCAAGCCCATTGTGGAACTTTAAAAGACTGGTGCAGTGTTGTCTCCAATCGGACAGTCTTATTATCATAGACTTTTTACTATTTTTTATTTTTTACTCATTTTAATTTTTGAAAAGCGCTTTTCCGCCTGGTTATATATTCATAGCTGTTCAGTTATCATTGGATAAATTGATATTAGTTATTAATGCACGTGACCTTTTTAATTGCTTAATACATGTTCATTGCTGGGGGGGATACTGCGATTAATATTTGTGGTATGTCAATACATATGTGATCTATTGAATAAATCAAATAATTACACCTTATTCTTTATGGATGGCCCTTCTTTAAACATCCCCCGTAAAAGCTATACATTTCCATTTCATGAGTGGTGCCTGGTTTCCTCCAAACATGATGCCTGGCATTCACACAAGAGTTCAATCTTTGTCTCATCAGAACAGAGAATTTTCTCTCTCATGGTCTGAGAGTGTTTCAGGTGCATTTTGGCAAACTCCAGGCAGGCTGCCATGTGCTTTTTACTAAGGAGTGGCTTCCGTCTGGCCACTCTACCATACAGGCCTGATTGGTGGATTGCTGCAGAGATGGTTCTCCTTCTGGAAGGTTCTCCTCTCTCCACAGAGGAATGCTGTAGCTCTGACAGAGTGACCATCTGGTTCTTGGTCACCTCTGTGACTAGGACCTTTCCCCCTCCCCCAATCGCTCAGTTTAGATGGCCGGCCAGCTCTAGGAAGAGTCCTGGGTTCCAAACATCTCCCATTTACGGATAATGGAGGCCACTGTGCTCATTGGGACCTTCAAAGCAGCAGATATTTTTCTGTACCCTTCCCCAAATTTGTGCCTCAGACAATTCCTTTGACTTCATGCTTGGTTTGTGCTCAAACATGCACTATCAAGTGTGGACTTTATATAGACAGGTGTGTGCCTTTCCAAATCATGTCCAAACTGAATTTACCACAGGTGGACTCCAATTAAGCAGTAGGAACATCTCAAAGATAATCAGTGGAAACAGGATGCACCTGAGCTCAATTTTGAGCTTCATGGTAAGGGGTGTGAATACTTATGAATTCTTCGTTTTTCATTTTGTCGAAGTCAAAAATAATACATGCACACCACATACAAACTCCAAACAGATGGGTCGCTGTGCGTGAGCACACACGCAGCATGCACAGCGATATATGATAATTCACACAGACAAGTTACAAAGATATATTCAACACACATTTCATGTAACACATAAATTGAAAATGTCAAGCACCAGACATTATAATGTATTTAGATAAGAGAGTTATAACTTCAGATATATAAGTATTATTGGAACGGAACAAGATAAAAATGTCATGCTTGGAGTCAAAATGATCAAGGGAATGAGTGTGTTAATTTGATAGCTGTGGTTAGATTGTAGTACATTGCAATGATTAGTTATGATTAAATGTATGAAATCTAAAGTCACTCTTATGAGAACAAAGACAGCATGTGTGCAGCAGAAACCAGTGGCTAATCCATATGATGTCATCTTCAGGGCTAGACGTTGCTTGCATATGTACTGACCAATAACACATCATGAATGAGAGATCACCCTCCCCTGGACCAATAACAGAAGACTCAGTCCCAGACATGTACTTCCCCCAATACACAGTATATAGGTATTTTCCCCTCACCCAAGAAGTTGTTTGCTGTTGTTTAGTTGCTGTTGAGGCAGATTCAAAGATGGATAGGACTGTGCACTGAGGGACAGGATAAAGTATGCTGGCTGTAATTGATCCTAATGTAGCTACAACTGCTTCTTGTGTAATTGTAACTCTGTAACCATATTTATATATATTATAAATTAATGATATACTGTACATGTTATATTGTATACATACCCTTTTAATATCAAATATATACATCTGAGCGTTGGACCTCAATTTACAATGTGTGCGAGTACTTGTTTTCTCTTAAGAGATGTAATGTTTGCGACGTACAGCACACTTTTATGGTATATGGTAATAAGATGCGCCTTGCGTCCGCAGCATATATTAATGCTGGCATTTTAATTATTTATTAGAAATAATCAGACATTCTCAGTTGGGGGCTGCGTCCGCAATATTATGTACTTAATGATGCGCTGTACAGACGCTGCTGTGGTCTACCAGCTAAAGATGGACGCATCTGTATGCTGCTGAACCGCATGCCGTTTGTTTTTTTTGTGTCATCAGTAAGGCGTTGATATGAAATTCAAGGGACAATATATTTCTTTGTTGTGAGTGTGACAAAAAAACGCATAATATTTGAAATGCTACAGCGTATTTTTATTGTTGCTAAACAAAGTTCAAATAAGTAATATTGTGATTGATTCATATTGAATTGTTTATCTGTTAAGTAAATTTAAAGAGCATTTAAAAGTTGGTGCATAGGTATGATATAGCTGTGTTAGCATGCTGCGTCATAGTCGCATACTGCTAACATAGGCCTAAAGTAGCAAAGCTTTGTTCGCGCTGAAAAAGCGTATGGAAGCATTGTTACCATGCAGTGGGAATTGTCTATTAGGGCAACTTCCGGTGCTTATATAAATTGGGATTTATTTGTGACAAAAGAGCTTGTGTTTGTATTTCTGGCCGCATGGTGTGACCACCAATTTGTCCATGCACATGGCTGGATATAAGGGGGAGGAGCAGTGGCCATTTTAGGTACATAAAGGTCACTCTGTATCCACCTAGCTAACAGCTGACTTTCAGTGTTTAAACAATCTGTTTCCTTTGTCACAAATAAACAATACATATGGACAAATCCAACACCATTTAAAAGCTACCAATGAATTTAATTAACCCATTCCAGTCAATTGCAAATAGTTTCAAATGGGCCTAGTGAGAGTTAATAGAGAGATGAATACTTGATGTAAGTATTACACACAGATATAAACTTTTTTTTTTCACCAGGATTTGTTAACCCTGTTTTTCTACAATATAAGCAATTGAAATGTTAATGAACCTGTTCAACCACTCTCCTGAACAAGCATGTAAACATCTGTTGATATGCAAATTAAAGGCTCTGTAGAAGCTGCATTCATTCAGTATGTATGTACGAATACATGTGCTGTGTGGGAATCTGAGAGTCAAGTGGTGTATATATATTTTATATATATTATTATATAAAATGTGTATATTTATATCAGTGTATGTTCTGCAAGATAGCTATCCAATCTGAATCATAGCATTTAAATTATAGTCAATAGTCATTATAGATCTTCTAGAATCGGATACGTTTATTTGTTACACATTTTGTGTATTTGTTTAAGTGGGTAAATTGTAGAACACATACAACTCTCAGTTCCGACCTAAAAGTTTAGGCAGCACTCAACGGAAGATTACCTGTGTGGGTGGCTTCCAGCGTGTGTAAGGAACAAAGGTGTATTGTGTAGTGAGCAGTAGAAATACAAATTTGCTGCATTGCTCACACTGATCATGATAAGTGTGGAATATTTAGGTGCGAACGCATGGTGTACACATGGTATGGTAGAAAAAGTATGCGAGGTAAGCGTACGGGAACACGCACGTGGCGCGATTACGCGCATGATTGCGTTAAGTAGCGAGAACAGGTTTTTAACTACACAATAGAAGTTAAATTTATAGCGGGATAAAGTTGTTCGCTCTGTAATTTTCTTCGCATCGCAGCGATTTTCCGCTAATTGCGCATGCGCAATGTTCGCACTGCGACTGCGCCAAGTAAATTTGCTATGCAGTTAGGAATTTTACTCACGGCATTACGAGGTTTTTTCTTCGTTCTGGTGATCGTAATGTGATTGACAGGAAGTGGGTGTTTCTGGGCGGAAACTGGCCGTTTTATGGGTGTGTGTGAAAAAACACTGCCGTTTCTGGGAAAAACGCGGGAGTGTCTGAAGAAACGGGGGAGTGTCTGGGCGAACGCTGGGAGTGTTTGTGACGTCAAACCAGGAACGAAACTGACTGAACTGATCGCAGTTGCCGAGTAAGTCTGGAGCTGCTCAGAAACTGCTAAGAAGTGTCTATTCGCAATTCTGCTAATCTTTCGTTCGCAATTTTACTATGCTAAGATTCACTCCCAGTAGGTGGCGGCTTAGCGTGTGCAAAGCTGCTAAAAGCAGCTTGCGAGCGAACAACTCGGAATGAGGGCCATAGTTATACATTAATAAGTAACTATCCGATTTTAAAAGCAGATTACTATAATATTTGTTTAAAGTGTACTATCTCTGGGACAAGCTACCAATCAAAGGGAGTGATATTTTTCTGTGCAGAAAACATTGTGTTATTAGTTTGAGTTGAAAGAAGGTGTGGCTGTATTGAACCCCGGAAACCGTGATCCCGTGGGAGACGCCGAGTTAGCAGAGGCTTGGCAGCATGAAGGCTAGCAACTTTGCATATTGACTAGTATTGAGGCACGTAGTGTGTGTGTGTTTTTAAAGGAAAAACGTGCGGAGGAGCATGATAAATTGATTTAAGGTTTTGGTGTTACGCTATGGCTGTGGAGCGCAGCTTGTGAATTCGACTCCGGTGATCGTAGAGCGTATATATAACAAGTATCTATAAGCTGTGCGATTGGACCGCACGTGTGTGTGATACGCAGCATAACGTGATGCAATTGAGAACAAAGAACGCAAATGGTGTCATCATACACGGTGTAGAGCATACGCAGACGTGATTTGTGTAAAGTAGAAGGAATTTTTCGCTGACTCTCTCAGGAAATCTTCCAGGTGGACATTCACTGGATAGGGTGATCGAAAAGTTGTTTCTCGTCCAAGAAAATTCCAGTGGATAGAAACCAAAAAGCACAGGCCTGTAACCTCCAATGAAAAAGGTGGCGTATTGATTTATTGCTGTTAATACATCATACTTAAAGTGCTGAGGGGTCTGGTAGGAGCCTCAGTGGGTACGCATGGGTCATTATTGGAGTGAGTCGTGGTACATTCCAGCTGAGGAGTTGGTGAGAAAACTCGGAGGACTTTCACCGTTTGCTTGTATTGTCCATTTGGGGATCGTGTCAAGAAGTGCACAAGCGAGAAACATTCGGCAGCCAGGGTTCAGGCTGGAGAGCAGAGGCCAAGAGGGTCCACTCGGTTTACAATGTGTGGTAAGTATGGTCCACACGCAGAGGCTATTTGTGACAAATGGGTACGAATAACTGTTAATTATAGGGCATCATTTCCTAGGGTTGGTGGTTTTGATCCTGAGGTATTGCAGGTAGTATGTCTAACCAAAGTCAGATAAGACAAGAACAAAAACATAACTGTTTGAACTCGTAGCAACAAAAAATAAGAAAAAAAGAGAAAGCAAGTACACCGCCATATGTGAATGTGGAAGCAGTTACAGCCAGCAAACTATAGAAAATAATAAAAAAATTAATGTAACCTATATATGTACTAATGAATGTCATGTTAGGAGAAGAAGGTGACCAGACTGTTTTCAGCCATTTCTCATGCACTCAGAGAAGCATCCAACCGGTAAAAGAGGAGCTGTAGCCTGCAGGGAAAAGTGGCTGAGACCAGTGGAACTGGTAAGTATGGAGCCATTCAAGTACATATAAAGTAAAACCCAAAAATAAAATAACCAAGAAAGTAATGTCATAAATTAGTATTTCCCAGTAGGAAAGCGGACAGAGATAGGGTATTTCTTTTCAAATTACCACATAAGAAGTATTCATTTCCAGTAATGCCTTAGTCTAGATAAACTCGGAAATGTTTGTTGGATCATGTACAGACCCTTAATACGGGATGAGAAGGATTGAATGAATACTTTGCATAACCTAGAAGCTTGTTTTTTTTTGTTTTGTTTTTTTGCAGTACTAGGAAATTCTCCGTCAGGATAAGACCACTGGTGAACACTAATTAAAGTGCAACATTACCGTTTGACAAAACCTGCTGAGGTTACGATTGGGCCTCTATGATGCTAAACCCTTTTTCTTTATTTCCTAGCAGCACTGGCTCCTGACTAACCTAATCAACAGAGATTTTATGTAAATTGAAATGTGAAATACATATATTGTACTCCCGCTCAGGAAGTACAAGGTATGTTAGATACTCCTGAAAGACTAATGCTGCATTCCACTGTTCTAGATTCATGTCCATCACAGGTAGAGGAAATTATCTCGCAGATACCGGGTTCCCTATGAACTAAGGATGGACAGGACACTGGATTGATGGCTGAGGTAGTCCCAGTAGTGACACAGCAAGCACAAGCTTTAAGGGGGGTAGACCAAGTAGTTAATCAATTTCCCGTAGTGCCCAATCCAGTTGTCATTTTAATAAAATCCTCTCCACCTCTACAAACTTATCTGTCACCAACCTCTATTCTGTTTTCTTCAGTTTCCTCTTCATCTTTTGCGTTCACAAAGGGGGTACAATACATGGACCCGATTCCCCCAAGGTTTCGAGTGACAGCATGAGTATTTTCTCTCAAGCCCTACATGACTGTTTAGTCCTTTCAGCCTGAGAGTGGGTCGGTGCTGTGATGACTTGTTGTGCGCTGATTCATTTGAGTCTTCCCTGGCAGATACAAAACAGTTTTTGTTACGTCTCTTCCAAACAGGACACCAGGTCTCAAGGGATAAACTACAGTTGTGCAGGACAAGGGTCAAACACCTGGGACGTAGTACTGGTACATGATTTGACAGTTCATACACCACATGCCGTATTGGTCCTTCAAAGTTCTGCCCGAACCCGGTATGTCTCATCAGCATGATGGCACCAGTATATTACTGCAGTGTGCCTTGTAATGCACAAAGGGTGGAGGATGAGAATACTGGTGAAGGAAAATTTTGTATAGACACTGATATGCATGATGGTATGGAATATCTGAATCAGAACTTAACTACGAGACCATACATAAATGACAGCCTGTTGCTGAACGCAGACCTGATATTTTTTCTACTTTTTCCCCCTAGAGATTTTTTTTTTGTTATACTCATGGTACTCTACATTTGCAAACACACAATTAAATTGAGATGCAAATTTGTGTTCCCTACAGGAAAAGGAGCTCTGGAAGGCGAAAGGGTATGGTCAGGAGTCCTCAGGACTCTGGAGAGATGGACAAGGTAAGCCAATGGCCCCCAGGATTAATCTCCCAGTCCTAGCTGAGGCGGCACATGCTCTGACTCACCTAGGGTACAGAAGGTATGTGCAAATTGGTAACAGCTTACTGTCATGTACCAGGGATCCCTTCTCAGGCAAGCAATGACCTGTCTTACTTGCATGAGGAAGAACATTTGGTAAGGTAGTACCAACAGAGCCATCCCATACTCCTACTGCAGATGGACCTTTTTCAAGTAACACAAATCGACTTCGTACAGTTAACACCCTGTAGGAAATTGAAATATGTATTGGAGTGCACTGATGTTTTCTCAAAGTGGGTAGAGGCATTTCCTGCTGCCACAAATACTTCTGTGTTTACCGCAAAGAAAATTGTGCAGAAATTTGTGTGTAGATATGCTATCCTTAGGAGTAGGAGCAAAGTGATAGCTTGAAACTGGACTATTGTGGTCATAGACATGGCCACTAGTGTTATGTAGCATCGGAACCACTACCAGATCCCCACGTAACTAATCACCCTCTTTAAAAAAAAAAAAAAAAAAATGTTTTTTTTTTTGGAAGACAACCTCATGTCATGATTGATCCGCACCATGATCAGAAATACACCAATGAGGTGACAGTACAGTACCTTATCGAGATGAGCCAGCATTTGAGAACTTGACAAAAGAACTTGAAACTGTTGATTCCTGATATGCCAACTACTAACTGTCTTGATTGTGAACCAAGAGACTGTGATTGTTCTTACGCTCAGGTTGCCTAATAGACAAGTGGGAAGGACCGTACCAAGTTTTGTTGACAGCACGATCCCAGTGTAAGTAGCCGAGAGAGACTTGGGTCCACGAATTCCCATCGCAGGAAAGTTGGTAGTCCGGAAGGAACTCGTAAATGGAGTGAGATCGCTGAAGTATCACCCGAGAGTCTGTGCCGTGAAGACTGAGAGGCGGCACTGTTGAACACTACCTGAGCGTACTAAAAGATTACATAAAAACCAGTCGTTGTAATGGATTTCCTATGGGCAAGATTTGTTTTGTTCTATCTTTCTTTTTTCCGTTGACAAACATTTTTTTTCAGGACATTCTATTTTTGTGAGGTTTTCATGAGGAGTCGAGTGTGGGACTGGAACTGGTTCTGGAGAAAGGAGTGATGTCTTTATAGGATCCCAAGATCAGCCTATCACTTTGTTAAAAGCCAGAGAATAATCAAAGGTCTAGTAGTTACGGAGTTCAGAGGTAACGTGATAGGCTATTGCAGGGCCGGCACCAGGCCTATTAGCACCCTGAGCGAGAAAATGTAAAAGCGCCCCCCAACACCTATGTGCGCGCCGAAGGCGCGCGTGCTTCGGGGAAAGTGGGCGTGGCCTCGTAACTTCATATTATTAAACTATAAATAAATATATTTTTTTCACACCCCCTCTATGCACACAATTAGCAGCCTTATGCAGAACAGCCACAGTAGTGTTCCTTACACACAATGTCTCCAGTGTAGTGCCAGCTACACATGACATGCCCCGCAGCAGTGCCAGCAACACATGACATGCCCCGCAGCAGTGCCAGCTACACATGACATGCCCCGCAGCAGTGCCAGCTACACATGACATGCCCCTCAACAGTGCCAGCTACACACAATAGACCACCAGCAGTGCCAGCTACACATGATAGTGTTCACGTTTTAGGGCAGGGTGCTGATCACAAGGAGGGCACATTTTTAAGTAAGGAGGGCAAAATGATGTACATACTGTAATGCTTGGTGCTCCTCCACCCACATGCTGAAGCAGGGACAGTGCGCGGCGAAGGCGCGCACAAAAATTTAGGGGCGTTGCTTCGTGGGGAAGGTGCATGACCACAGAATAGTGGCAATTCGCATTACACCACATAGTAGTGCAGCTAATACACATTGCACCAGGTAGAACCTCCTATACACTTTGCGCCAGGCAGAGCACGATAGACACTTTGCGCCAGGCAGAGCACGATAGACACTTTGCGCCAGGCAGAGCACGATAGACACTTTGCGCCAGGCAGAGCACGATAGACACATTGCCTAGACACAGACGCCTAGTAGATACACTACATGATATGCCCCCCAGCAGTGCCAGCTACACGTGACATGCCCCCCAGCAGTGCCAGCTACACGTGACATACCCCCCAGCAGTGCCAGCTACACGTGACATACCCCCCAGCAGTGCCAGATACATAAATGGCCACACAGTGCAGATATGCCCCCAGTGCCAGATACATAAATGCCCCCACAATGCCAGATACATAAATGACCACACAATGCCAGATACATAAGTGCCCCCACAGTGCCAGATGCATCAATGACCCCACAGTGCCAGATACATAAGTGCCAGATACATAAATGCCCCCAGTGCCACAAAACATAAATGCCCCCACAGTGCCAGATAAATAAATGCCCGCCGTGCCACAAAACATAAAAGCCCCCACAGTGCAGATATGCCCCCACAGTGCCAGATACATAAATGCCCCCAGTGCCAGAAACATAAATGCCCCCACAGTGCAGATATGCCCCCACAGTGCCAGAAACATAAATGCCCCCACAGTGCAGATATGCCCCCACAGTGCCAGAAACATAATGCCCCCACAGTGCAGATATGCCCCCACAGTGCCAGAAACATAATGCCCACACAGTGCAGATATGCCCCCACAGTGCCAGAAACATAATGCCCCCACAGTGCAGGTATGCCCCCACAGTGCCAGAAACATAATGCCCCCACAGTGCAGATATGCCCCCACAGTGCCAGAAACATAATGCCCCCACAGTGCAGATATGCCCCCACAGTGCCAGAAACATAATGTCCCCACAGTGCAGGTATGCCCCCAGTGCCAGAAACATAATGCCCCCACAGTGCCAGAAACATAATGCCCCCACAGTGCAGATATGCGTACGCCCCCACAGTGCCAGAAACATAATGTCCCCACAGTGCAGATATGCCCCCACAGTGCCAGAAACATAATGCCCCCACAGTGCAGGTATGCCCCCAGTGCCAGAAACATAATGCCCCCACAGTGCAGATATGCCCCCACAGTGCCAGAAACATAATGCCCCCACAGTGCAGATATGCCCCCACAGTGCCAGAAACATAATGTCCCCACAGTGCAGGTATGCCCCCACAGTGCCAGAAACATAATGCCCCCACAGTGCCAGAAACATAATGCCCCCACAGTGCAGATATGCGTATGCCCCCACAGTGCCAGAAACATAATGTCCCCACAGTGCAGATATGCCCCCACAGTGCCAGAAACATAATGCCCCCACAGTGCAGATATGCCCCCACAGTGCCAGAAACATAATGCCCCCACAGTGCAGATATGCCCCCACAGTGCCAGAAACATAATGTCCCCACAGTGCCAGAAACATAATGCCCCCACAGTGCAGATATGCCCCCACAGTGCAGATATGCGTATGCCCCCACAGTGCCAGAAACATAATGCCCCCACAGTGCCAGAAACATAATGCTTCCAAAGTGCAGATATGCCCCCACAGTGCCAGAAACATAAATGCCCCCACAGTGCAGATATGCCCCCACAGTGCCAGAAACATAATGCCCCCACAGTGCAGATATGCGTATGCCCCCACAGTGCCAGAAACATAATGCCCCCACAGTGCAGATATGCCCCCACAGTGCCAGAAACATAATGCCCCCACAGTGCAGGTATGCCCCCACAGTGCCAGAAACATAATGCCCCCACAGTGCTGATATGCCCCCACAGTGCCAGAAACATAATACCCCCACAGTGCAGATATGCCCCCACAGTGCCAGAAACATAATGCCCCCACAGTGCAGATATGCCCCCACAGTGCCAGAAACATAAACGACCCCACACAGTGCCAGACAGATTTTAACTTACCTGTCACTGACACTGCGGTGCTGGGAGTACTGCTGTGGGCACGGGCGGGTGGGCGGGCCGCGGACAAAGGAACGATACTGTCTGCGCGCTATGCATGCTGCGCGGCGCCGGCGTCCGTCAGACGCCGGCGCCGCACAGCGCGCTGCATAGCGCGCACACAAGCGGCCGGGAGTGGGACACACAGATTAAAGGCTGGCTCCAGGCAGGAATATGGCGGCCGCAGCGTGCGGCGCCCTATAAGAGTGGCGCCCCACGCGGCCGCTCTAGTCGAACATGCCTGGAGCCGGCCCTGGGCTATTGTCTGAGGAATACTGTATTTTGTAGTTATTGTGACACTATAAATGAAGATGAGTGCATCCAGAGATGACAGTCTAGCAATAAGGCAGCATTTGACAGACATCCCTTGAGTGATTACCACTCACAAGTGGGTAAGGTCTTAAACCAAACAGAATGTTGGATGTGCTCACAGGTACCTCTAAGACAAAATAATCCAGGATTAGTGCCATTTTTTTAATTATGTTTAGTGACAGTTCTGAAAGTTATTGTCTACTGTCAAAGGCTGGACTGTCTAAATCAAAAATATTACATACACACCACATACAAACTCCAAACAGATGGGTCGCTGTGCGTGAGCATACACGCAGCATGCACAGCGATATATGGTAGCATACACATTCACACAGACAAGCCACAAAGATATATTCAACACATATTTCATACAACACATAAATTGAACATGTAAAGCACCACACATTATAATGTTTATATATATATAAGAGTTATAACGTCAGATATATATGTATTATTGGAACGGAACAAGATAAACATGTCATGCTTGGAGTCAAAATGATCAAGGGAATGAGTGTTAATTTGATAGCTGTGGTTAGATTGTAGCACATTGCAACGATTAGTTATGATTAAATGTATGAAATCTAAAGTCACTTATTAGAACAAAGACAGCATGTGTGCAGCAGAAACCAGTGGCTAATCCATGATGTCATCTTCAAGGCTGGACGTTGCTTGCATATGAACTGACCAATAACACATCATGAATGAGAGATCACCCTCCCCTGGACCAATAACAGAAGACTCTGTCCCAGACATGAACTTCCCCCAATACACAGTATATAGGTATTATCCCCTCACCCAATACGTTCTGTATGCTGTGGTTTAGTTGCTGTTGAGGCAGATTCAAAGATGGATAGGATTGTGCATTGAGGGACAGGGTAAAGTATGCTGGCTGTAATTGATCTTAATGTAGCTACAACTGCTTCTTGTGTAATTGTAACTCTGTAACCATATTAATATATAGTATAACTGAATTATACACTGTACATGTTATATTGTATACATACCCTTTACATCTCTGAGCGTTGGACCTCAATCTACAATGTGTGCAAGTACTTGTTTTCTCTTAAGGGATGTAGTGTTTGCGACGTACAGCACACTTTTATTTTATATGGTAATAAGATGTGCCTTGCATCCGCAGCATATATTAACGCTGGCATTTTAATTATTTATTAGAAATAATCAGACATTCTAATAAATTTTGTAATAAATTTGCAAAATTGTCAAAAAACTTTTTCATGTTGTCATTATGGGGTATTGCGTGTAGAATTTTGAGGGGGAAACAATTTATTCCATTTTGGAATAAGGCTGTGACACAACAAAATGTGGAAAAATTGAAACGCTGTGAATACTTTCCAGATGCACTGTATACCCCGCCTCAGTGCTCAGACAGATCAGTTTTGTTGCTAGCAGGAGCCGAATCAGAGTTTAAACAGTGGGAATGCTTCTAAGCCCCAAGCTTTTATTTTATGGTTTACTTTATTTTTAAAGTTAACCAGGATTCTATGTGCTTATCGCGGATGTTTTTTTTTCTTTCAGATCATATGCCATTTGTTTCAGAATCTCTTGCTCCGCATGTCCTCTGCACATGAGTCGTCTTGCTGAACTCTAGGCGGACTCTTCAATCCGAGGAGATCATCCATCATTTTGTGAGCTTGTGGGTGTGTGGCGTTTGGGCCTCCTGCAGCAACGTTTACACAGAAATTTAATATAGCCTTTTTCTGTTTGCTCACAATATTGTAAATGCAACACAGCATTCTTTGACAAACTGTGACTACATCCGCGTTACCTTCTTCAACTATGTGAAAGTGTATTGTAATGGTATTTTCACGTTTATTGAGGTTTTTTATAAAAATATAAAAACCAATTCTTTATAATTTGCATCTGACTTGACAGCCCCTTTTCCACTCAGTCTACTTCTCCCACCTCAACCACTTCATAATCCTGCTTTCCTCTGCCTCCTTTAGTATAGATGCTGTTATTGTTGTTTTTATGTTAATTGCTCATAATTAATACATTTGTTATTCTAATTGTAATTAATTATATTTAAACTAATTTGCAAATGCTTCAACACTTCCTACTCACCACCCTCCATTCTCACCACCTCCCCTTTCACTCCTCTACCCTATCTCATTTCACAGCTATCTTCTACCCACTTTTCTTCTGCTTTTTAAGGTGAAAACGGGACACTACCTTAGGAAGTTAACCAGGCTGGGTTCGAAGAACCGCTCTGTGCCGATGAAAAATGAGAAAGAGAGAGTGACAGAAGAGCTCACCCAAATTTGACACCCCATCGGGCAGAAGCAATAACCAAAAGGAATAGACTAGACTGGAACTAGACTGACAAAGCAGAGAAGTGCACTTTGAGAGAGGGCAGGCAGATTCCAAGACCCAATCCAGCTTGAAGGAAGGCAAGGATCCAGGAAAATCTAAACACCAGAGGATTGTAGTGACGGGCAACGCACCATTAGAAGTATGTATGGCACACCCGGCAATAAATACGGTTGGTGGCTAGTTTTCGCGCTCTGAGCACGGTTTGGACTTTAGGATGGAAGACTCATGAACCACCCGCACCATTGGGAAGTACATAACAGATACTGACGGAGGCATGGATTGGACCTTAGGATAGATGGCTCAAGAGCTACAACATCAAAGACATATGAGCAAGGTCCGGGTGGAGACAGGGACCCTGAGACACAAGGTCTGGTCAGATAGCTTTTAGGGCTATTCATTTATTCATTCATCCCACTCTTCCCTTCCCACTTATTGTAATCCTTATACTAAATGGATTCCTGTATCCCTTTTATATTCATCTCATAACCAAAATAGTAATACCGAATAAGTGAAATTCTTACTATCTTTTAAGATACCAAATTGATAGGATATAAATGAATGGTATAAATAAAAATTGCAGTTTGTACCTGTCATGATAATAATACCTACTGTACCTCAAACAATCAAAATCATTTTAAATTAGTTTTTTATGTACAAAAAATGTGATCTAATCTTTGCAGTTTTGATAGTTTTTAAGAATGCTGATTATTCAATCAGCTAGACAATAGATAGAAAGGAGACCTAACAAAGGGGGTGTAACTTCTGATGAAACAGCCTCTCCATACTCAGGCTGAGAAATGTGTCAAGCTCCGCCCCCACAAGTGATGTCTGCAGAGGAGAAATTGCCACACACAGAACTCCCACTAGACGCTAACTGCAAGTGAGGTCCTATGCCCTACACTGGATTATATTTATCAGTTTCAATACAAGTGTACATGCTGCTTCTAAAGAGCATTAGGAAGGCTTGTGTCCATTAATTCAAAGGACATTATTCAAAGGATAGCTACAATTTTAAACATAATTATGATGTAACACCGATGTAATTAGATATATTAGTCACATCTTCAACTGATATCAATTGTGAAATGACTCCTCCTTCATCCTTCTCTTCAACAAGTAATATCATCTAATATCCTCCTGCAGAACATTTCAACCAAATGACTGCTTATAAAAATATACTTGTTTAGGTAATATCATCCAATGCCCTACTGCAGAGCATTTCAACCAAATGACTCTGCCCAGTTCCCTCCCTCCATTCTGTCACCTCACCTGCATCTACATCACACTGCATTCCCTCCCTGCCCTCCTCTTGCAGTTTCCCCTACTAGCTCAGAAGCCCGCACTAACACTATGCCTGTTATGAGCCACGGCTGTGGCTCATTCCTGTTTTGCAGTTTTGTTCTGTATTTCATGTTATACTTCTGTTTATGTTCCCCGTGGGTGTCATGGGGTGCTCAGAGCTCACCCTTAAGGAGGGGATACTGTTATGAACCACAGGTAGTGGTTCATTCCTATTTTATGTTTATAAAGTTGTCTTGCATGCCAGGATTTCCTGTTGCTCTGTTTTAGAACACTCTTGTCTGCTGCCGCTGGTGAGTCTGTGTAATTGCAGCTTGTTCCCATGTGTTCAGCCTCACCTGGCTGCTAATTGCATCTGGTCAGTTTGGAATCATGCAACAAGGCAGCTGCATGGGATTATTAATTAGGCCTCTCTGTTATATGCTGGCTGTTTGCAATTCACAGATGCTGGTGATATTTCTGGGTTTTCAGTCTGCTTGAGTTCTGAGCTTGGTTCCTGCTAGTTCCTGAGCTTCCTGTGTCGATTCCTGTGTCAGTCCCTGTGTCGATTCCTATGTCTGATCCCGTGTCCTGCCGTGAGGCGTTCCTGTCCTGAGGTCCAGTACCGTTGCCTGTGCAAGTTTCTGGCTTCTTGGTGTCCACCGGTCTGTCGTTTGGGATTCTGCCTGTCCTCCAGTTCTGAGAGTCTGTGTCAGCAGCATTGGGAGTTCCTGTCCGTTTGCCAGTATTCGTACCGGTTCCGTGAGTAGCGGCACGGCCGCGTCCGTCGGCCTAGGCCGCTGTATTCCCTTATTATTTCTGTCACTGGTGTTTTGCAGAGGGTTCTGCTTATGCTGTCACCGCCGGTACACAAAAGTATTGTGTCGGCGTGTGGTCAGCATTTCCTTTGTTGTTCTTTTCCTTTGGCGGCAAGCCGCACATACTTTGGTTTTAGGTTTGTTAGTAGCCCCTGGCCTTGTTGTTTAGTCAGAGGGCCCCTTGTTATCACCCTGTCTCGGTTCACTCTTTGTCTCTCATTAAGACCCGAGGGGGCATCGAAGTTGGGCAGACGTAATCCGCCCTTCAAACGCGGCTGCCATGGGCTCAAGCAACCATAGTCTCGCAAGAGTGTACTGACAGCACGGGTGAGACAACGGAGATAGGGCGCCAGGGGCTATTACCTTTCCATTCCCCTTTCCCAGCATTACGTCCTGGTGCTCTGGACTCGCTTCATAACATCTCCCTTGTTCTGAGCACCAGGAACCTAAATGCCCACTTGATCCCTTCCATCTAAATCAATATCACCTCAACATTACAGCAAACCTGATAATCTCATTTGCATCTCTCCCTCAAACTCACACCCCCTATCCTGTGCTTTATGGAATGCCAGATGTTTGTAACAAACTGGCCCCCACTCATGAACTTTTCATCTCCAACTCCCTGCATCTACTGGCCTTTACAGAAACCTGGATTACTCCCACTGACAGTTTCTCCCGCTGCTCTCTCTACTGGGGGAATCACGTTCTCAAATATACCCCGACCTGGGGGTCACCTAGGCAGTGGTGTTCGGATCCTTTTACCCTCTAGCTGCTCCTACTAACTCATCCCCCCAGAATCATTCCTTAAATTCTCTACATTTGAGGTCCATACTATACGCCTCTTTCAACCTGTCCATCTAAGAGTAGCTGTCATTTACTGGCCCCATGGCATGCCCTCCAAATTCCTTGACAACTTTCCTTCCTGGCTTCCTCACTTCCTCTCTTCTGACATTCCCTCCATTATCTTAGGTGACTTCAACATCCCAATTGATATCCCCACAAAATACTCTGCCTCTAAACTCCTTAACCTTACATCTTCACTCGGTCTCTCCCAGTGGACCTCCTCCAACTACCATGTGAATGGGAGCTCACTGGATCTGGTCTTCACTCACCGCTGTGATATTTCTGATTTCTCCAACTCTCCATTTCCCCTCTCAGACCCCCCACCTGCTCTCCTTTAACTTATCTCTCTCTGCTGCTTCATCTCTGACTCTCAAGGCTACCATCACTAAATGCAACACTGAGGCTATTGACACCACTTCCCTATCCTCCCTACTCGACTCACTTCTCTCTCCTATACTGTCTCTATACAATACTTCCCTTACTTCACCTCTTGACTCTGTCGCTCCACCAACCACTATTCACCCTCACAGATCAACAACTCAACCCTGGTACACCAAATACACCAGATATTTGCAAAAATGCTCACGTACTGCTTAGCGACAGTGGAGGAAATTGCGCTCTAAGGCAGACTTCCTCCATTTCAAACTTATGCTCTCATCATTCAGTGCTGCCCTTTCCCTCGCTAAACAGTCATACTTCAAGAACCTCATATCCTTCCGGTCTTCAAACCCCCGGCGCCTCTTTGCCACCCTCAACTCCTTCATCTGCCCACCCTCACCTCATCTCTCCCCCTCACTCTCTGCTCTTGACTTTGCAACTTACTTCACATCCAAAATTGACTCCATATGTCAGGACATCGCATCTTACCAAAAACTCAGCAACAAGTCACCTCTTATCCTTTACCACCCCTCTCCTTCCCTCCTACCAACTCTGGCATCATTCTCCAATGTATCTGGTGAGGAGGTCATTGCCCTCATTTGTTCCTCACCCCCCTCCACCTCCCACTTGACCCTATCCCCTACCGCCTCCTTCGCTACCTCTCTCTCTCTGCCTGCTCCCATCTTGCCCACCTCCTCAATCTCTCCCTCTCATCAGACACTGTCCATTCTTCCTTAAAGCATGCACTCGTCTCCCCTATTCTTAATAAACCTACCCTTAATCCACACACTCTCTCCAACTATCGACCCATTTCTCTCGTTCCTTTTGCTTCCAAAGCAGTCTATTGCTCGCTGGATCTGTAGTACGATTCAACTTGCACATTCTGCGGCTGGACTGCCGCATCCTAAATCTGTAAAAGCCCATTCCACAAGGAAAGTGGGCTCTTCTTGGGTGGCTGCCCGAGGGGTCTCGGCTTTACAACTTTGCAGAGCTGCTACTTGGTCGGGTTCAAACACATTTACTAAATTCTACAAGTTTGATACCCTGGCTGAGGAGGACCTTGAGTTTGCTCATTCGGTGCTGCAGAGTCATCCGCACTCTCCCGCCCGTTTGGGAGCTTTGGTATAATCCCCATGGTCCTTACGGAGTCCCCAGCATCCACTAGGACGTCAGAGAAAATAAGAATTTACTCACCGGTAATTCTATTTCTCGTAGTCCGTAGTGGATGCTGGGCGCCCATCCCAAGTGCGGATTGTCTGCAATACTTGTATATAGTTATTTCCTAACTAAAGGGTTATTGTTTGGAGCCATCTGTTTGAGAGGCTCAGTTGTTATTCATACTGTTCACTGGGTATAGTATCACGAGTTGTACGGTGTGATTGGTGTGGCTGGTATGAGTCTTACCCGGGATTCCAAATGCTCCCCTCACTCATGTATCCAACAATCTCTCTGCTATCTCTTCCTGGATGTCCCAGCGCTTTCTTATACTTAGCAAGAGACAGGATGGGGATTAACCCCTGGTGTCCCCGAGCACACCAAACTATATGGGTAACAGGTAAGTTAGCTCTCAATTTGGGTATATCTGTTAGGTGCCATTATCATGTGGCACTATATTTAGTATGACCCAGAAGGGCTATTATTATTATTATTAGTACTGGAGATGGGTCTGGGGTGCGGTTCCCCCTGATTGGGAGTGGCTGGGCTGCTGTGGGGTAGCACACTATTATATTTATTTAGCACCCCCCTTAACACTGTTATTAATCCTTTAGGTCTTTTAATTACACCGTCACTAGTGTATCACTTTTTGTATACAGATTTTGCGTTCCCTTTAATTAACACATACTAACACTTTACCTTCTCACATGTGTGCTGCCCTGGGGTGGCTGGCCTGTGCCGGTTTGTGGGGTTCTGCACCCCAGGCCCAGATATAGTATTAGGTTTAGGACCACCAGCATCAGAGGAGCCTTGACGAGGCCTGGTGGCTTTGCCATATTTCTGCAGATATATGTAACGAAGACCTCTGGATTTCTATTATATGTAGGTTTTCAAGTCATGTTACCCATATAGTTTGGTGTGCTGGGGGACACCAGGGGTTAATCCCCATCCTGTCTCTTGCTTAGAATTACCCCTCCCTTTCAAGCACCTGAAGTATATTGTCAAATTGATAGAATGCGCAACTTGCATTCTGTCTTTCTTATACTTAACATGTATAAGACTTGACTGATCATCTTCCCAACCTCCTGGACAACCTCACCTTCCACAATTTCATTATCTCTATATGGCACTACTGTCTCCTCTAGCCCCCAAGTGGGCTGTCTTGGAGTAATCCTTGACTCCTCCCTCTCCTTCAAACCACACATTCAGCACCTATCACAAACCTATCATTTTCATCTCAAAAAAATTTCCGGGATCAGACCCTTTCTCACCAAGGATGCCACTAAGACCCTCATCCACTCACTGGTCATCATCAGACTGGACTACTCTAATCTCCTCTTGATTGGCATCCCTAACACATACATCTCTCCACTCCAACAAATCCTCAATGCTGCTGCCCGTATCATCTTCCTCACCAAATGCACTACATCCACCTCACCTCTCTTACTAGCCCTTCACTGGCTTCCCTTCAGAATCAATTTCAAGCTTCTCACACTCACTTACAAAGCCCTCACTCACTCCTCACCCAGTTACATCTCTGACTATATCTCCCCTTACACTCCCGCCCGTCCTCTTCGCTCTGCTAATGCACGCCGGCTCTCCTGCCTTCTGATTACCTCGTCCCACTCCTATCTCCAAGATTTTGCATGTGCTGCTTCCTTTTTTCTGGAATTCTGTACCTCTTCCCCTCAGACTCTCCACGTCTTTACAAAACTTCAAGCGGGCTCTCAAGGCACATTTCATCACCAAACCCAGCCATCTCTCATCATAAGCCTTCTGTGGTCCACGCTCACTTTCTACCCCATCTGTGTTACCCCTGTCTGTGTGCCCCTCCCCATTAGAATGTAAGCTCTCATGAGCAGGGTCCTCTTCACTCAAGGAATTACCGGTAGATGTTAAATTTTTATTTTTGTTCAATTGGTTGGACTCCGTTAGTCACAGGAGTTATTTTCTTTATGAAAACGTACATTTACTGATATAATCAGGTGTATATGCTTTTTATATAGAAGCAATATACGGCACAGGTGTATACCTCAGCGTGTGTAGTAATGTTAGTTACCTGTATATACTGTGCACAATAGGCACCACACTACAAAAAGGATATCATGGAACTAGAAAAGGTTCAGGAACGGGCAACCAAATTGATTAAGGGGATGGAGACACTAAAATATGAGGAAAAGCTTGGTAGGCATGCTTAAACTGGGAAAAAGGAGATTAGGAGGGGACATTATTAACCTTTACAAATATATAAGGGGACAATACACAGAGCTAGCAGGGGATCTGTTTATGGTAGGATCATCACAATGGACACGTGGACACCCGCTTAGGTGAGAGAAGAGATTTCGCACACAGAGACAGAAAGTTTTCTTCACAGTAAGGACAATACGTATTTGGAATTACCTGCCTGAGAGAGTAGTACGGGTGGACTCGGTCACTACTTTTAAGAATGGGCCAGATAAAATCCTAATGGATAAGGATATACAGGGTTATGGTGGGAAAATCATGTACTATAGTAACAAAATATTAAAAAAAAAAAAAGAGTATTTTAAATAACAGCTAAACATTCTTAAAAATATTACAGTGCAGGATATCAATAACAGGTTGAACTCGATGGACAAATTGTCATTTTTCAACCTCAGAAACTGTTACTATATGTTATGGGTATATGATTATTATATAGCAGTAGGATACAGCACAGATGTATCCCTCAGCATGTGTAGTGATGTTACACTTACCTGTATAATCAGGTGTATATGATTATTACATAGCAGTAAGATATGGCACAGATGTTTCCCTCAGCGTGTGTAGTGATGTTAGTTACCTGTATAATCAGGTGTATATGATTATTATATAGCAGTAAGATACGTCACAGATGTATCCCTCAGTGTGTGTAGTGATGTTAGTTACCTGTATAATCAGGTTTATGCTTATTATATAGCAGTAAGATACGGCAGATGTATCCCTCAGTGTGTGTAGTGATGTTATACCTGTATAATCAGGTGTATATGATTATTATATAGCAGTAAGAAATGGCACAGGTGTATCCGTCAGCGTGTGTAGTGATGTTACCTGTGTAATCAGGTGTATGATTATTATATAGCGGATGTATCCCTGAGTGTGTGTAGTAATGTTAGTTACCTGTATAATCAGGTGTATATAATCATTATATAGCAGTAAGATATGGCAAAGATGTATCCGTCAGCATGTGTAGTGATGTTATACCTGTAATCAGGTGTATATGATTATTATATAGCAGTAAGAAACGGCACAGATGTATCCGTCAGCGTGTGTAGTGATCCTACCTGTATTATCAGGTGTATATGATTATTATATAGCAGATGTATCCCTGAGTGTGTGTAGTAATGTTAGTTACCTGTATAATCAGGTGTATATAATCATTATATAGCAGTAAGATATGGCAAAGATGTATCCGTCAGCATGTGTAGTGATGTTACAGTTACCTGTATAATCAGGTGTATATTATTGTCATCAGCAACATCATTTTTTAGGGGTGAATCAGAGCAGAGAACCATCCAACAGATTCGAGGTACTATACCCAAACTCACCAAAAAGAGTAAGATCAGAAGAACCAGAGGTTGTAGAGGAGGAATTAGGACACAATACAAAAAATCTAAAGCTAAAATGAGACAAATAGGTATTTATAACCTATCAAAAAAATTATTGACTGAACATGAAAAGGCTGTGTCAGCAAAAGGCTTAAAATTTGCGCCTACAAAAAATCCTGACATTTTTGATTTGTTTGTTTCACTGAATAAGTTTACCAGAGACTTATGTCGCAAGAGGTACTTTGCCAATAAGTCTCTTAGAAAATATAAAATAGAAGGGACCCCAATTGTCCTAAATGGAGAGGATCTTAGTGGTATCGAAATGCTGTCTTCATTAGAGAGTGAAAATAATGACGAATATTTAAGGTCCAGGTCAGAAGAAGTTAGGATTTTTGAAATCTCAAATAATCAAACAACAAATACTGACACTAGACTGTTCAAAAGCAAGTCGGATTTTTATCCTTTTCAACATAGAAGTGCTTATATTGAGGCCTTCAATTCTTCGACTCTAGAGGACTTACGTAAACTTTGTGATATAAATAACAAGTCTCATAAAAGAGATAATCTTAGTACTAATGAACGTAGAGCATTGAAGTCTTTGAAAAAGGATACCTCAATTATTATTAAAAATGCAGATAAAGGTGGTGGGTTAGTGGTTCAAGATAAAGAGGTCTATTTAGAAGAAGCAAATAGGCAATTGAATGATCAGAAATTTTATAGAAAGCTTGTCAACAACCCCACCGCTCTTTATCTGCAGGAATTTAAATCTATGTTGATAGCGGCACTGACAGTGGGGACAATATCGAAAGAAGAATTTCTATTTTTGTTTAATTCCTACCCAGTTATCCCCACATATTATCACCTTCCCAAAATCCATAAATCCCTAACAGCACCGCCTGGTCGTCCCATAATTTCTGGTGTAGGTTCCCTCACTTCTAATCTTTCTTTTTTCGTGGATTCTTATTTACAACCACATGTGAGTAAATTGAAATCCCATATTAGGGATACGACTCATTTTTTTAAATTTGATTAAAGACATAGAATGGCGACAATCATATGTACTCCTCACCTGTGATGTTGAGTCACTTTATACCAACATACCCCATCAACAGGGAGTTGAGGCATGTCGCCATTTCTTAGAGGTTGATGATAATTTGACGAGAGACCGCTGTGAGTTTATTTTGGAATCCATGAAATTTATTTTATCTCACAACTATTTTTTATTTAATTCACAGTTTTTCTTACAAGTGCACGGTACCGCCATGGGCACCAGGTTCGCCCCTAGTTTTGCGAATTTATATATGGGCCTCTTCGAGAAAAAATATATCTGGGAGGGTCCATTTTCGGCGAACCTGGTGCTCTATGGTAGGTATATTGATGATCTGTTTATTATTTGGGATGGGTCTGATCTTCTTTCTTCTTTTCTCTCTTATCTCAACTCTAACACTTTTGGTCTTAAAGTTTAGTCACACTTGTCACCCTGCACACATTAATTTTCTCGATATTGCCCTCACTGTCAGTGATAATACACTAGCTACAAGTACTCACAGAAAAGAGGTTGATTGTGGTAACTATCTCAATTATAGAAGCTGCCATCACCCAAATTGGAAGAACATACCCAAGGGGCAGTACCTTAGAATAAAACATAACTGTTCAGATGATAAGATGTTTGTTGAACAAGCGAAAGAATTGACAGAAGCATTTCGCGACCAAGGGTATCCAGATATATTATTAAACAAATCATTGAGGGAAGTTGGATTAAGAGATAGGAGATCGCTCCTTATACAATCCAAGCATAGTAGTTCTAAGGATGATAAAAATAGAGACGATGAAATACTTCCATTTATTAGTAAATATAACGTGTGTGCAAGTGAGATAAAGAAAATACTCAATAAAAATTTTGAAATATTAAAACTTGATAAAATATTAAAACCATGTCTTGGTGACAATCCGAGAGTAGTTTTCCAAAAAGCAAAAAATTTGAGAAATCACTTGTCACCTAGTTTTTTTCGAGATTCAGAGAAAACAGTTGAATCCTTGAATAAAACTTCTTGGCTTTCTACAATTAATGGGAGTTTTAGATGTGGCAAAAGTAGATGCATAACGTGTAATTTTATTTGTCATAGAAGCATTTCCTTTCAATCTACTATAACTGGAAAAAGTTTCAAAATGGAATCATATATAAATTGTCAAAATATGTATGTTATCTATCTTCTAAGTTGTGTATGTGGTATGCAATATGTAGGCAGGACTACACGCAGCGTGAATACACGATTTTTAGACCATAGAAGAAATATTATCAACCGGAATAATAGTCATAGTGTATCAAGACATGTTCTACAGGTTCATGAAGGGAATGTCAAGGTTATTAAATTACAAGGAACTGAATCAATTGCTCCTACCCCGAGAGGTGGAGATAGATATGGCAGACTCTGTACTAGAGAGGCATTTTGGATCTTTACCCTGGCCACATTGGTCCCCGATGGACTTAATGAAAATATAGAATTAAATAATATCAGATAAAATGGTTCTAATCATTTTGATAAAATCAATCCCTATTTTCCTTATCCATTGATTTAGTCCTATATCTATGTTCACCAATTAGGGTTAGTTCGGACTCTGTAACTATATAGCAAAAGGTATTATACCTTAAAGATAATTTGTTTTCAACAAAATGAAAAAAGTGACATGTTGTCATTAGTATAATATAGAAAATGAATTGACTTTGTGTGCTATCAATTGTTGAGGCATAACATAGCGTCTATTTATGTTATTTTATACCATCCAATAAGTGATATATTTTATGCGGTGTATTTGGCCTGGATTCGAACCAAGGTCCTAATGTATACTAGCCTGGGTTGTTAACCATTAGGCTATGAATTCAGATGATGATTCTATGTGCTTCTATTGCTAATTAATTAATTATTGGAAATTTTAAATATGTATATAAATTGTATCATTAAAATATATTGTATCATTAGATTTAATTATTAACAGTCATTATTCTGCTCGTTTTTCTTAAAAATATACTTTTAAACGTTTGTATATTGAGTGTACTATGAAGGTAGACATATGATTTTTATATGCATTTATACCTAAGTGCGGTTAATACCACAGGTGTTTGCATTAATCAATTAATCATGATTGGTTCATATGGGTTTAAATAGAAAGCCAGAATGGCAGACAACATATCCTCTGACGAAACCACCGTGAGATAGGGGCGGAGAAACGCGTAAGCCCTTCTAAACAACCCATTCACTGAAAGTGTCTCCACGGCTGTGCTACAAAGAAAGCCGTACAGACATCACAGAGCCGCCGCTGATACTCCACGGTGCATGTGAATTATACAAGTCCGGTAAGAGGGATCCACTTTTTGCTGCACATCACGATACAGGACACTGTCAGCCGAGATCAGACGGGGGTGTAGCATAGCGCCGGGATATCATCATATCAGCGCCCTCCCTCCGCCTGTTCCCACAAGTGTGCTCACAGCAATAATTTACGGAGGAAACACTGCATGTTGGCGTGCTTGCCACTATAATCCTCATGTTGCCACTAGACTGACCAATTAAAAGGAGACAAGTGCAATACGGGCTATTTATCTCAAGACCCCACAGCAACTATTACTATTTTTTAATCTAATGAACATTGTCATTACGGACTAATGCATTATTGGAGACACGAATGAGAGAGTTATCTGATATAGGTATATATTATATGTCTACTTTTTGGATATATTAAATTGTAAATTATTGATTTTTAATAAATTATAAAAATTTTTGATTGAAGCGCTTCCTGATATATATTCACTTACTATATATCCTTTATCTATATTATGATAGAATAGTAAGATAAGGCACAAATGTCTCCCTCAGCGTGTGTAGTGATGTTACAGTACCTGTATAATCAGGTGTTTATGATTAATATATAGCAGTAAGATACGGCACAGATGTTTTCCTCAGCGAGTATAGTGATGTTAGTTACATGTATAATCACATGTATATGATTATTAATATGTAGCAGTAACATATGGCACAGATGTAGCCCTCAGCGTGTGTAGTGATGTTACAGTTGCCTGTATAATCAGGTGTATATGATTATTATATAGCAGTTAAATACGACACAGATGTATTCCTCAGCATGTGTAGTGATGTTACCTGTATAATCAGGTGTATATGATTATTATTATTATATAGCAGTAAGATACTGCACAGATGTATCCCTCAGCTTGTGCAGTGATGTTAGTTACTTGTATAATCAGGTATATATGATTATTATATAGCAGTAAGATATGGCACAGATGTATCCCTCAGCGTATGTAGTGATGTTACAGTTGCCTGTATAATCAGGTGTATATGATTATTATATAGCAGTAAGATACAGCACAGATTTATCCCTCAGTGTGTGTAGTGATGTTAGTTACCTGTATAATCAGGTGTATATGATTATTATATAGCAGTAAGATATGGCACAGATGTTTCCCTCAGCGAGTGTAGTGATGTTAGTTACCTGTATAATCAGGTGTATGATTATTATATAGCAGTAAGATACGTCACAGATGTATCCCTCAGTGTGTGTAGTGATGTTAGTTACCTGTATAATCAGGTGTTTATGATTATTATATAGCAGTAAGATACGTCACAGATGTATCCCTCAGCGTGTGTAGTGATGTTACCTGTATAATCAGGTGTATGATTATTATATAGCAATAAGATACGTCACAGATGTATCCCTCTGCGTGTGTAGTGATGTTAGTTACCTGTATAATCAGGTGTATATGATTATTATATAGCAATAAAAAACGGCACAGGTGTATCCGTCAGCGTGTGTAGTGATCCTACCTGTATTATCAGGTGTATATGATTATTATATAGCAGATGTATCCCTGAGTGTGTGTAGTAATGTTAGTTACCTGTATAATCAGGTGAATATAATTATTACATAGCAGTAAGATATGGCAAAGATGTATCCGTCAGCATGTGTAGTGATGTTAGTTACCTGTATAATCAGGTGTATATTATTATAGAATAGTAAGATAAGGCACAAATGTCTCCCTCAGCGTGTGTAGTGATGTTACAGTACCTGTATAATCAGGTGTTTATGATTATTATATAGCAGTAAGATACGGCACAGATGTTTTCCTCAGCGAGTATAGTGATGTTAGTTACCTGTATAATCACATGTATATGATTATTAATATGTAGCACTAAGATATGGCACAGATGTAGCCCTCAGCGTGTGTAGTGATGTTACATGTATAATCAGGTGTGTATGATTATTATTATATAGCAGTAAGATACTGCACAGATGTATCCCTCAGCTTGTGCAGTGATGTTACAGTTACTTGTATAATCAGGTATATATGATTATTATATAGCAGTAAGATATGGCACAGATGTATCCCTCAGCGTATGTAGTGATGTTACAGTTGCCTGTATAATCAGGTGTATATGATTATTATATAGCAGTACAGCACAGCACAGCACAGATTTATCCCTCAGTGTGTGTAGTGTTGTTAGTTACATGTACAATATGATTATTATATAGCAGTAAGATACTGCACAGATGTATTCCTCAGCGTGTGTAGTGATGTTACAGTTACCTGTATAAAGATTTTAAACCTACCGGTAAATCTTTATCTCGTAGTCCGTAGAGGATGCTGGGACTCCGTAAGGACCATGGGGGATAGACGGGCTCCGCAGGAGACATGGAGACATGGGCACTTTAAGAAAGACTTTGACTCTGGGTGTGCACTGGCTCCTCCCTCTATGCCCCTCCTCCAGACCTCAGTTAGAGAAACTGTGCCCAGAGGAGACGGACAGTACAAGGAAAGGATTATTGTAATCCAAGGGCAAGATTCATACCAGCCGCACCAATCACACCATATAACTTGTGATATACTATCTAGTTAACAGTATGAAGAACAACATATCATCGGCCCAAAACCGATGAAACTATAACATAACCCTTATGTAAGCAATAACTAGATACAAGTCTTGCAGAAGTAGTCCGCACTTGGGACGGGCGCCCAGCATCCTCTACGGACTACGAGAAAAAGATTTACCGGTAGGTTTAAAATCTTATTTTCTCTAACGTCCTAGAGGATGCTGGGACTCCGTAAGGACCATGGGGATTATACCAAAGCTACCAAACGGGCGGGACAGTGCGGATGACTCTGCAGCACCGACTGAGCAAACAGGAGGTCCTCCTCAGCCAGGGTATCAAACTTATAGAACTTTGCAAAGGTGTTTGACCCCGACCAAGTAGCAGCTCGGCACAGCTGTAGTGCCGAGACCCCTCGGGCAGCCGCCCAAGACGAGCCCACCTTCCTAGTGGAATGGGCCTTAACCGATTTCGGTAACGGCAATCCTGCCGTAGAATGCGCCTGCTGAATGGTGTTACAGATCCAGCGAGCAATAGTCTGCTTTTGAAGCAGGGCCGCCAACCTTGTTGGCTGCATACAGGACAAACAGTGCTTCTGTTTTTCTGATCCTAACCGTTCTGGCCACGTAAATTTTCAAAGCCCTGACCACATCAAGGGACTCGGAATCCTCCAAGTAACGTGTAGCCACAGGCACGACAATAGGTTGGTTCATATGAAAGGATGAGACCACCTTAGGTAAGAATTGAGGACGGGTCCGCAACTCCGCTCTATCCATATGGAAAACCAGATAGGGGCTTTTATGTGATAAAGCCGCCAATTCCGAAACTCGCCTAGCCGAAGCCAAGGCCAACAACATGACCACCTTCCAAGTGAGATATTTCAACTCCACTGTTTTAAGTGGTTCAAACCAATGTGACTTAAGGAAACTTGACACCACGTTAAGGAGGCTGAAAATGCAGTAATCCCTTCACAAAAGTCTGTACTTCAGGTAAAGAGGCCAATTCCTTTTGAAAGAAAATGGATAAGGCCGAAATCTGAACTTTAATGGAGCCTAATTTTTAGGCCCAAATTCACTCCAGTTTGTAGGAAGTGAAGAAAACGGCCTAGATGGAATTCTGCCGTAGGAGCATTCCTGGCCTCACACCAAGAAACATATTTTCGCCATATTCGGTGATAATGTTTAGACGTCACGTCCTTCCTAGCCTTATTAGCGTAGGAATGACCTAATCCGGAATACCTTTTTTCACATACTCACCCGGCTTCTTTCTTCCAGCTCTGCGAGGAGGACGGCGGCGCAGCTCTGGGACGGACGGCGAGGGTGAGACCTGCTTACCGATCCCTCTGGAGCTAATGGTGTCCAGTAGCCTAAGAAACAGAGCCCTGAACTCAGAGAAGTGGGTCTGTTTCTCTCTCCTCAGTCCCTCGATGCAGGGAGTCTGTTGCCAGCATGCTCCCTGAAAATATAAAAACTAACAAAAATGTTTTCTTACAGGAAACTCAGGAGAGCTCCTGAAATGTACCCAGTCTCCACTGGGCACAGTATCAAACTGAGGTCTGGAGGAGGGGCATAGAGGGAGGAGCCAGTGCACACCCAGAGTCAAAGTCTTTCTTAAAGTGCCCATGTCTCCATGTCTCCTGCGGAGCCCATCTATCCCCCATGGTCCTTACGGAGTCCCAGCATCCTCTAGGACGTTAGAGAAATAGCAGTAAGATACTGCACATATGTATCCCTCAGCTTGTGCAGTGATATTACAGTTACCTGTATAATCCGGTGTAGATGATTATTATATAGCAGTAAGATACGGCACAGATGTATCCCTCAGTGTATGTAGTGATGTTACAGTTGCCTGTATAATCAGGTGTATATGATTATTATATAGTAGTAAGATATAGCACAGATTTATCCCTCAGCGTGTGTAGTGATGTTAGTTACCTGTATAATCAGGTGTATATTATTATATAGCAATAAGATACAGCAGATGTCTCTATCAGCATATGTAGTGATGTTACAGTAGCTGTATAATTTATTATATAGCAATAAGATACAGCAGATGTCTCTATCAGCATATGTAGTGATGTTACAGTAGCTGTATAATTAGATGTATATGATTATTGAAACAGATGTATCCATCAGCGTGTGTAGTGATGTTAGTTACCTGTATAATCACATTTATATGTTTATTATATAGCAATACGATACGGCACAGATGTCTCCATCAGCGTGTGTAGAGATGTTATAGTACCTGTATAATCAGGTTTATATAATTATTATTTAGCAGTAAGATACGGCACAGGTGTATCTCTCAGCATGTGTAGTGATGTTAGTTACCTGCATAAATCAGGTGTATATATTATATAGCAGTAAGATACGGCACAGATGTTAGTTACCTGTATAATCAGGTGTATATGATTATTAGATTAGCTCAAGGCTGCAAAAGCCTGAGGCCATATAAAAGCCCAATTTTTTGTGATTGGTTGTCTATGACTAAGCAGTTGCTAGGTAGTTTGTTGTTTTCTGTTGGAATTTTCCTATAGGATTGCTAGGTTGTCTGTCAAGGTTTTAGGGGGCGTGGGTTTAGGCTAGTAAATAATCCCAGTCATATGCCTCAGATTTCCTCTTGCCATTTGGAATGCCCCTGGAAGGCTGAGTACTTGACTGTGATCATATACTGTCCCTGTTTGCCTTGTATTGTATCCTTGCTCTCTTTTACCCCCTCATCTCTCCTCCTCACCCCCCTTTTCATTGCCTTGTTGCTCTGTGGCTCCTTTCCCCCGCTACTATGTCACATCTCCGCAGGTCCGCTCCCCCCTCCCGTCGCTTGGTGGAGGCCACGGGTACCCAGCGCTCCCGATCACAGAGCGAGACCTCTCCAGCCTCGGTCTCCGCGCCTGTTCGCTCGCGGCCCGCACCGCCGATGTTGGTGCACTGTGCCGGCCGGCACACTGGTGGCTCGGTTAGGCCAGGGTCGCAGAGGTCGTCCCTGGCGGCCCGCGGGCGGCACCCTCCTCCAGCGTGATTGTTTCCGGCACATCCCCCGTCTCCTTCCTGTGTGCGGCTTCGGCCAGCGGAGCTAGCGCCCACGTGCCTGGTGTCCTGGAGCGGCCCGCGGGGGGGGGGTTGCTGGAGAGCACTGTGTCAATGGGGCAGCAGGTGATCCCTGTGCCCCTGTGCCCCAGGCTTCACTTTCTCAGGCTGCTATTCCGTCCTGCATCTTCCCCTTTTCTGGGTCCGCAGGTGCCGCCGGCCGGTCGGGTCGGATGGCGACGACACAGTCGTCCATTGCTGTAGCATTTCACATGCCTGGCCCTCCTCCATTGTTTTCGGCGTCAGCTGGGTTTGCTGTGGGTCAGTTTTTCCCTGGGGCTCACCCCTGGCCAATTGCGCAGTCTTTTCCCGCTTCCTCCATGGCGCCTTACCAGGGTCTCCCGGTTTCCTCCTCCCCACAGTTCTCGCCCTATTTCTCAAGTTCGGCCCCTGGAGTCAAGCCCACGTGGTCAGCCAGCGGCCCTCGGGTCGCGATCCCCCCCACCCCACTGGCTTTTGCGGGCTCGTATCTCGGGTCTTCTCCCGCAGCTACGGCCTCGTATGCCCAGTTTTGGCACCCATCCCCCGCTCCCTCTCAGTTTCCTCCCATTTCGCTGGGATTTCCCTGGTCAGCTGGGTATCTTCCCCCCCGTGGCTCCCTGCCTACACCATCGGTGGCGTACCTGTGGTCGGGACGGCCCTTCCTCCCGATGGGTCTGCCCCCTCCGGCTAGCGATGGCGCTTTGCCCCGCTCCCGCCTGCCCCTCCCGTTTCTGTTGATGTGCAGGTTCCTCCTGCGTCTGTTGTCCCTTCTGTTTCCTCCTCTCAGGTGTTGGCGAGTCCTGGTGGGTCAGTGGCTTCGTCACGGAGGGGTCTGAGGTCGGAGAGCCGCGCTGACGACTGAAGACGCTCCGCCAAGGACGGTGGCGGGAGAGGCGGCTAACTCCGTTCCGGGTCCCTCGGTCGATGGTGAGCATGCTGTTCCTTCTCCCTGTTCTTCTAGCACTTCTTCTAACTCTTCCAGTAGTGTTTCTTCTGGTTCTCCTCGGCGCCCGCGTAAGCTGGCTAGGCTCATTGCGCGGCGACTGGCTAAGGAATCTAGGAAGGTGAAGACGCCTGCGGCTTCGGTTCCCTCCGATCCCCCGCTTTTTACGGAGATGGTTCATTGCGCCAATACAGCCGCTACCAGGGGGGGTTCGTAAGAGGATGAGGGAGAAAATTAGAATGGGGAAGTATGTGGACATTTTCACCCTTAAGGATGACATGCGGCAGGCTTTTGACGCGGCCAGGAAAACGGGAGGCATTGGGGAGAATGCTTTCAGTAATTTCCATCAGTGGTTGCGGGGAGGGGCTTGGTTTTTACGGTTTGTTACAGAGTCGCGGCCTGCAGAGTATCCCAATATGGTTAAGTACCTCTCTTTCTAGTTCATGAAATGCATTTGAAATCCAAAGGCTACACTTGGCGGGATTACGACGAGAATTTCCGCCTTAATCAGGATGGTAACTCCATTTTGCCATCAGATTTCAAAAATGTGGAGGTGTGGTTGGAGGTCACCCAGCAGGGGAGGTCCTGGGTAAGAAGCATATTGCAGTTGGCACTTCCGGTCCTCGCTCCTTAGTGAAGGGTAGGTGTTTCGCTTACAATGAGGGTAAATGCACCAGGTGCGTTAACTGCCGTTTTCGTCACTCATGCAAAGTGTGTGGGGCAGGACACCCGTCCAAGGACTGCTCTTCGGCCTCGAGCGGTAAACCCACCGCTCCAGCCGAGGCCGCTGGAAGTGGTAAGTAAGACTCATTCCCCTGTTCTGATTCCCAAACTGTGGCGCTGGCTTAGTTTGTACTCCGACAGGTCGGCCGCGCTGTTCCTCTTGGATGGTTTTAGTCAGGTTTTCCGCCTGCCCATTTCGGATTCCGTGCATGTGGTGGCGCGTCAGAATTTTAAATTGACTCGCGAATTCCCACATGAGGTCCGGCGGTAGGTGGACGCAGAGATCGGCTTGGGGCGCATGTGTGGGCCCTATGCCGTTCCCCCTGTTCCCGCCTTGTGCATCTCCCCCATGGGGGTGGTGCCCAAGAAGGCCCAGGGTAAGTTCCGCCTTATACAGCATTTGTCGCATCCTCATGGTGGTTCGGTTAATAACGCACAAGGCCTCGGGAATGGTGTCATCAGTCTATTGATGAGGCTCTGCGCTTGGTTAGGGACTGTGGTTCGGGTGCCTTGTTGGCGAAATTAGACGTGGAGTCGGCTTATCGTCTTCTTCCCCTGTACCCAGATTCCCTGCGGTTTCTGGGTTTCAAATTGGGTGCTGAGTTTTATGTGGATAGGTGTCTCCCCATGGGCTGTTCGATCTCCTGTGCCTATATTGAGAGATTTAGAACTTTTTTGCATTGGTGCATCTAGGCCGCCTCCGGTCACCCCGGGGTTGCTCACTTCCTGGACGATTTTCTATTTATAGGTCCAGGAGACAGTTCAGTTTGCGGCGATATTTTGTCGGTTGCCAGGTCCTTGTTCGAGGTCTTGGGGGTTCCCATTGCGACGGAGAAATGCGAGGGCCCCACCAGTTGTCTGAGCTATCTGGGAATTGAGATAGACACCGTGGCGGGTTGCTGTCGCCTCCCCGCTGATAAAGTGCGGAAGTTTTTGGGTTTGATTGACGACTGCTTGGGGAAGCGCAAGTTGCGGCTTAAACAGGTGCAGTCGTTGCTTGGTTCCTTCAATTTTGCGTGCAGGATTATTCCCATGGGTAGGGTTTTTTGCCGGAAACTTGAACGGGCCACTGCGAGGACGGTCAGGCAGCATCACACAGTGTACCTCTCCTGCGAGATCAGGGATGATTTTCGGGTTTGCTCTTCTTTCCTGGTGTCTTTCAACAGGGAGGTTTTGTGGCCTCCTCCTCGTTGTTCCAACCGCTGCCTCCAGCTGTTCACAGATGCCTCGGGTAGTTGTGGCTTTGGGGCCTTTTTTGCCGGTTCCTGGTGCGCTGCTTGGCCGCCTACTTGGGTCTCTGGTGCGCTGCTTGGCCGCCTACTTGGGTCTCACGGGGTTTCAATAGGAACCTCCTGTTGCTGGAATTGTTTCCTATCATTGTTGCCCTGGAATTGTGGGCCTGCAAGTTTTCGAATCTGGACATTTCGTTCCGTTGCGATAACTTGGCAGTGGTGCACGCTATCAATAATCAGCGTTCTTCTTCTCCCCAGGCTTTGCGACTGTTGCGACATATGGTGCTTGTCTGCTTGCGGCGCAGTATTAATTTCAGGGCCCATCACGTTCCCGGCATTGCGGATGCTTTGTCTCGGTTTCAGTTTGATAAGTTCTGTAGTTTGGTTCTGGGAGCGGCGACGGAGGGTTTACCATGCCCGCCTTCTGTCTGGCAGATTGTCGAGTCGGGTTAACTGCTCTGGCCAGGTGTGCGTTAGCTCCGTCCACGCTTAGGGTGTATGATGCGGCCTGGCGTGATTGGTCGGCTTTTCACAGTAGGTACGGTATGTCAGGTGAGTCCCTGGTAGACGTTTTGATGGCTTTTGTTTGGGAGCATTATCAAAGGGGTACCATGTCTTCTGCCCATGTGGTCATTTCCTTTCATTCTAGGCTGCGCAGGCTGTCGGACCCCACCGGGTCTTTTGTCCTTTCCAAAGCGCTTAAGGGATGGGCTAGGGTACGCCACGCGACTGCGGATTCCCATAGGTCGGGTACATTACAGCTTTTAGCAGAGTTCCAGGGTGTGCTGCCTCAAGTTGCGGAATCTGAGTTCGAAGTAGCCCTTTTTAGATTTGCCTTTGCTTTGGCTTTCTTTGGTGCTTTTAGGGTTAACGAGTTGGTGGCGAGCAGCAAGTCAACCCGGGATTCCAGTATGCTTTTCAGTAACGTGCGTGTGCAGGATGGCCTGTTGCTCTGTAGGATTGTGCGGTCCAAGACAGATCAAGCAGGTCGGGGTCGCTGGGTGTCCTTGAAGGCCCGGGAGGATGTGGGTGTCTGCCCGCTGCGCCTGGCGCAGGAGTATTTCCGGTTGCGGCCTCCAGGGGGCGACCAGTTGCTGGTACATGCACACGCTAGTCCTCTTACTAAGTTCTAGTTTGCTCCAGTGTTTAGGAGATGTTTGGGGGCTTTGGGCTTGCGCTGTGCGGATTTCGGTGCCCATTACTTTCGGATCGGGGGGCGGCTACCCATGCGGCAGCCACGGGCTCCTCCCCGGCGGCAATTCGAGAGTTGGGCCGTTGGAGGTCTGCCTCTTATAGATCTTATGCTCGTTTGGATAAGGTTTAGGTGCACCTGTTGCGCTAACCCAAAAACTTGGTTTACCCGTCAGTTTTTGAACAGGTAAAGTTCAGAAATCGAGGGTGTGAAGTTCATTTTTAAATTTTCCTCCAAGGAGGCCTAATTTCAATTGGCACTATACAAAGGTCCACGGGAGTTTTTTTGAGTTTTCTCCTTCACTTGGGTTTATTTGTTTTTTGTCAATTTGTTTTTCTATGTAATGTATTTCAGTATTCTGATGTTAGGATGTTTTCTTTTGCAGCTGTCGATGATTTTGGGGAACAAGTGTGGCTGGTTGGCCACTCTTACATTTTTTGGGCGGCAAAGCATCCAATGGTGCATAGGACGGCAGATATTTTTGATACCAGGGTGGTTCGTTGGTTGGGTGTCTGTGGTTTGCGATGGGGTGATTTGTTGCAGCTCCTTTCCCACCGTGAGCGTAGTTGGGGTCACCCTGGCTGTATTGTCCTGCATTTGGACGGTAATGATATGGGTTGCGTTAAAGGCATCGACCTCATTTTGTCCATTAAGGATGATTTGGTGGCGATACGTTGTCACTGGCTGGGGATCCGGATTGTATGGTCGGAGATAGTCCCGCGTTTCATTGGAGGGGGGCGGTGCGTTTCTCAGCTATTGAGAGGGCCCGCAAGAAGGTTAATTCGGCTGTTTCATTGTTTGTTACGGCTTTAGGTGGAGTGGTGGTTAAGCATCCTTTGCTTGTGCTGCGTAATCGGCAGTTCTACAAGGAGGATGGGATTCATCTTTCTCCGGATGGGATTCATCTTTCTCCGGATGGAGTTCAGGTTTTCCTAGATGGTGTTTTTGGTCCTTTCCGTTAGGGGTCTTTTGTTTTTACTTGTTTTCTTTGTTTGGATGGCAGTGGCGGTTTGTTAAACCTTTGTGGCGGGTTTGTTAAACCTTTGTGGCGGGAAGTCGCTACCAACCAGCAGTCAGATAGGCATAAGTGGTCTTTGTGGGGCACCCTCTTCAGAAAGACGGCAAGTGTGTCCTACGTTTGACTGGAGCTGGTGTCTGGTAGCGACTTTTCCTTTGCCATCCTCCGTAATAAAATCAATTTCAATTATAGTTTAAAGAACAGGTCAGCGATCAATAAATATCGTCTGACCTTTAACTACAGCTAACCGTGTCCGTGTCGTTATTTCAGTGTGTCGTTATTTTAGTTGTAAGCTAGCTTAAAGTGTTTATGTTAATCGCAATAAAATTATGGGTGCCTTATATAGCAGTTAGATACGACACAGATTTATTCCTAAGCGTGCTTAGTGATGTTACGGTTACCTGTATAATCAGGTGTATATGATTATTACATAGCAGTTAGATACGAAACAGATGTATTCCTCAGCGTGTGTACTGATGTTACAGTTATCTGTATAATCAGGTGTATATGATTATTATATAGCAGTAAGATACAGCACAGATGTATCCCTCAGCATGTGTAGTGGTTACCTGTATAATCAGGTGTATATGATTACTATATAGCAGTAAGATACTGCACAGATGTATCCCTCAGCTTGTGCAGTGATGTTAGTTACCTGTATAATCAGGTGTATATGATTACTATATAGCAGTAAGAGACTGCACAGATGTATCCCTCAGCTTGTGCAGTGAAGTTAGTTACCTGTATAATCAGGTGTATATGATGATTATTATATAGCAGTAAGATACAGCACAGATGTATCCCTCAGCGTGTGTAGTGATGTTAGTTACCTGTATAATCAGGTGTATATTATTATTATATGGCAATAAGATACGGCACAGATGTCTCCATCAGCGTATGTAGTGATGTTACAGTAGCTGTATAATTAGGTGTATATGATTATTATATAGCAGAAAGATACGGCACAGATGTATCCATCAGCGTGTGTAGTGATGTTAGTTACCTGTATAATCACATTTATATGATTATTACACAGCAGTAAGATACAGCAGACATATTCCTCAGCGTGTGTAGTGATGTTAGTTACCTGTGTCAAAGTCGAAAAATATTGCAGAACACACAGCACGTATAAACTGCACACGCATGCCCACTGCGCGTGCACTTGTTCTGCAGTGCGTGCACATGTACGCACTTTGCGTATGGTCGCTCCCGCGGTCCTGCGCGTGGTATGGGTATTTACGGCAGAGTTTGTGTACGCATGGAGGGCTATCAGACCACATTACATATTTAATCCAAATAGTGCACAATGTACACATAGTCTCCTTGCACCACATCAGAAAGTTATAGCTGTTTAAATGGTTGCAGAACAAAGGGATTCACCTTTACAGGATAAGAGGGGACAGGCTAAGGTTATAAGGTGGTATTTGGTATCCAGCTGTAGGGTATTTTAAGCGAAACATTCCGGTGTTGGTCTGCGGAAGATCGCATGTTCCTGCAGATAGTTATGTGCAGAAGCAGAATATAGATATAAACTGTATTTACTGTACATTATGTATGCGGCGGGAATCCAGGAGACCACCCACAAGAGCAGTTGAAAAAGACATCGCCTACCTTTTCAAATCAACCTATGACCTCTCCTGTACTGTAACGGTGCATCCCTGTGTCCAATGGACAAAGGGATTACAGTATCCATTGTATTGCTTTTGGAAGACTTGTATAACTAAAGCCTGCTGCAGAGCGGCCAGTCACTAGATTCACAACGTTATCTATTTGATTACGGAGGACTGGACCAGGAAGCGCACGCGAATATTCTCACGTATGTACATTGACTGTAGCCATTATTCTGTTATATATATTGTCTGTATTGTAGTGTATAATTTGTATTGTAAACCCCCTTTCAGAAATAATCCACTGTGGTGTCGGAACCCAGCGGTTAATCACAATTGGTGTCGTGTGCTCATTGCCCTGCTAAGGTTTAAAGTGTATTATTATTGTTATTATTGCATTGCTGTAGAAGGTTTTAAGTGTATCTCTGGGTGTGTACGCGCTGAGAGTACTTTGTACCGTCAGCGCGGCGTGTGTATGCAAAGTCCGTACACTGTACGGGACTCTGTCCGCAAATAGCGTAAAAGGTGCCTAGAGTGTGAACTAAGTATAGCGGCCGCAGCGGCTAAAGGTTTAAAGTGTATTGATGGTGTGTTTAAGGTATAGCTTTTATTCCTGTAAAGATAATTGGGGGCATCGTCCGATTTACCACATTTTTACTGCTTAACAGGTCACAAGCAGACAACAGCATAAGGGTGGACGGGGGATCCTACGTATTCTTTTCTTGGTCGGTGGATATACTGAAAACCCTACTTAATTGCTGATTAGATGGTGTCTGCTCTGTATGGTTTGTAGGGATGCTGGTAAGAACTTGTAAGGTAAGCAGGAAAAAAGCTATTTTAAATCTGTGAATTTATTTGTGTCGCCAAATGCGTACACCCATACCCTGTGCATACTCTCCCACATTGTTGCCATAACATTCAGATTACTAGATTCGTAATATAAACAAAGGAAGTAAGTGTAAAACACAAACGCAGTCTGGCCTAGTTATAAAGGTTTACAGAAAAGAAACTGTGTGGCATGTCAAGTGAGCAATTATAGTTAATATTGCTCACATTTAAAGAAATTGTATGATTTGTGCTATTGCGGACGTACGGTTTTGTACACGTCTCGGACAAGGTACGGAACTGCACACGCGGCGTAAGCACGGTCGCGTGTTTACGCAAATTGCTTAAGAATACGGTCGCTAAGTACAAATAACACAATAGTTCGTTTAGTTTAAAGGTGAGACAGTAGCCACGCTACAATAACACAAGATTGCCCAGCTTCCAAAATTTAGTATAAAACCCTTATTTACTGTATTGCCTCTGGGAGTAAAGCTGGTTGTCTGAATGATAATTTCCTGTACAGAAAAATAAAGTACATTTGAGTGAGCGAGTGCAGGAGTGAGTGGATAATGAACCCAAGAACTAAGTGAACAAGGTGGACTAAAGTGGTCTAAGTGTGCACACTGGGTTAGTAGAGATCCGGTGGCGTCGGGTTCGCAACCCTGCGTTAAGAGTGGACTAAAGTGGTCTTAGTGGACTGAGTGGTATCCCATACAACTCTGAGGTGGTCTACTAAGTGGTACTAAGTGGTCTACAACAATCGTAGGGCATATAGATAACTAGTATCTATAGGCTGTACTATTGCATCACACATCCGTTTGTTCTGCACAGAGCAACGTGATATTATTGTATCATCTGTGGAAGAGCATACGCAGACGTGATTGTATAGACAAAGGGGTTTTTCTTTGATAACTTCGGGAAATCTCCCTGGTGGGCTTCACTGGACAGGGTGAAAAATAGTTATCTAATTTCTGTTTTTCACCCTACAAACAATTCCAGTGAAAGAAACCGAAAAGGAAATTTTCACTGCCTCTCTCAGGAAAATATTCCAAACAGAACTTCCACCGAAAGAAATTACGGTGTAAGGTCTGATAGGAGCCCTAAGCTGGGTACATTGCCTTCGCTATCAACAGTGTATGGTAGTACTGGCCAGCGTGGGCGCGAGCGAGTGAAAGGTGCTCAGGTATACCTCCACCGTCTACTTATATTGAGTATTTTGGTGTGGGAATTTTTTAAAAGGCATTAGAAGAGACCCACAAATATGGGAGCCAGTTGCTCAAGTAAGAGACGTTTAGACAGGGTTCAGGCAGAATCGTGGACAAAAGGCTCCGCAAGGTTAATCATGTGTGAAAAATATGGTTCACACACAGAAGGTTTATGCAATGAGTGGATATGTATGACTAACAATGATAGGGGACCATGCCCTAGGGTGGGCAGCTTTGAACCAGAGGTACTGCAGAATGTAAGCAGTAGAATATGTCTTCTTAACTCCAGAAAACAAAGGATTAGACATAATGATTGTTTAAAATTATGGCAACAGGAGAGGGATATGCAAAGAGAACAAATTCGCAAAACAGGTTCAAGACCTAGCGGGAATGAGAACACAAACACACCAGTGTCGACACAGGTCGAAGGGGAAGAGATGGCTACAGTCAATGGTATATCCGTAAATGATAGTAGTATGCAAAAACAATGTATTAACCCTAATTTTTGCAAGATGTATCCTGTTTTGAAGTCTTTTCAAGGTTATAGGTCACAAGAAGATGAAGGATACAGCCAAATTCCAGCTCTCCTCCAAGCAGTCATTTTGCAGGAAACTCAGGTGGGACCTGTCCAACCAGGTAGAGTAGTAACAGTATTTATTCTCCAATGAAAGAACTGGTGAGGTCACAGCTACCGGTAAGTATGAGACAGTTCATTGCACAGAAACAACAACACCACACAGTAAACAGATTAGGAACGGAACGGTAGGATTACACCCTGTCTTGGAAATAGTAACTTCCAATGGGGGAACCGATAGTCAGGAAGTAGTCCTCACCAGGTATAATGCAATGTATTGCCCGTGGCCCAGAGATGAGCTGCGATCACTCATTTCAGAATTCCCCGACCCTCGGAAGCATTTAGCCAGATGTCAGAAATTTATCAGAGATCTGGGTAATGCGTATGAACCGACAAAAACACATAGTCCTATGACTGACAGAAACAATCAGGAAAATATAGAACGAATTAATAGGCAACTAGAGTTGTGTTTCCCCACTGAGTGGAGAAGAATTTTCTCCATAAAACAGAGGGAAAATGAAATGACATCTGAATATTTCCATCGGGCCCTGCAAATAATGGATAGATACATGGGGGTATCGGATACAGGGAACGATATGAATTACAGGAAGGTAGCTGTCTCTGTGCTAATGGACGGACTCAATAAGACAGTGAGGGACAGAGTACAAACATCTTTGCCTAGTTGGAAAAAGGTCACAGTAGCTTGTCTTAGTGAATGTGCGATTGAACACCATAAGAATATTGCTAGGCGTAGACAACTGCAGGAGGAGAGGCTGAGGATTGAAAGAACACAGGCCCTTACACCAAAGTCTCATCAACCTAAACCCCAAAACACGGATTGTAAGAAAGGACCTAGGATATGCTACACTTGTAGGAAGGAAGGGCATTTTGCCAGGGATTGTAGTAGTAGAACACATAGCCAATATAGACCCCTAGACAGAGAAAACAAGCCACGTTATTAAACACATAGACGGGATCAAGGGACATATAGTAAGGAATCACGATACAGTATAGAAAAACACAGATTCGGTTAATGGGAAGAACAGAATAAATGCAACTTTACCCTTTTGACAGAACTTACTGGGGTTAGGAGGAGGTCTCTAAACTTCTGCTTCTCTCTCTAGCAGAAGTGACCTCTAAATAACTTAACAGGAGTTTTGTTAGAGATGGTAAACATATTGAGCACTCCCACCCAGGAAGCACAATATGTTAGATAACCACGAAGACTAATGTTGCATTTCACTGTTTTAGATGCATGTCCATCACAGGTAGAGGAAATTATCTCAAAGATACCGGGTTCCCTATGAACTTAGAATGGACAATACACTGGATTGATGGCTGGGATAGTCCCAGTAGAGATATAACGCACAGATTTTTTTTTTAAGGGGAACAGACCGATTAGGGAATCATTCCCCGTAGTGCCCAATCCAGATGTCAAACTTTGTAAAATCTTCTTTGCCTTTACAAACTTACCTGTTACTAAATTCTGTGATTTGTCTTCAATGTTTCCTCTTCATTTCTTACGTTCACTGACAGGATTACAGTTCAAACGTCACATGCCTACTCGGTCTTTTCAGAGTTCTGCCCAAACCCAGTATATCTCACCAGCATAGGGACACCAGTATCAGTGTGCCTGGCCATGCACAAAGGGTGGAGAATGGGAATATTGGTGAAGGGAGACTGTGCATAGATACCGATATACATGATGGTGTGTTTAAGGTATAGCTTTTATTCCTATAAAGATAATCGACATTATCACCTGTATAATCAGGTGTATATGATTATTATATAGCAGTAAGATACGGCACAGATGTATCTCTCAGCATGTGTAGTGAAGTTACAGTTAACTACACTGTATATACTGTAAACAATTATGGGCACCATACTACAGAAAGAATATCCTGGAACTAGAAAAGGTTCAGAGATGGGCAATCAAATTGATCAAGGGGGTGGAGAAGCTAAAATACAAGGAAAGGCTTGCTAGGCTGGGCATGTTTACACTGAAAAAAAGGAGATTAAGAGGGGACATTATTAACCTTTACAAATATATAAGGGGACAATACACAGAGCTAGCGGGGGATTTGTTTTTGGTAAGATCATCACAAAGGACACCCGCTCAGGTTAGGATTTTGCACACAGAGACTGAAAGGTTTCTTCACAGGGACAATACGTATTTGGAATTCCCTGCCTGAGAGTAGTACGGGTGGACTTGTCACTACTTTTAAGAATGGGCTCGATAAATTCCTAATGGATAAGGTTATACAGGGTTATGGTGGGTAAATCATGTACTATAGTTATAAAATAAAACATATTTTTTTAACAGCTAAACATTCTTAAAAATATTACAGTGTAGGAGATCACTAACAGGTTGAACTTGATTGACAAATTGTCTTTTTTTCAACCTCAGAAACTATGTTACTAGATGTGCTTTTACGTCTCTTACTTAAATTATTTTCAATACTTCCTTTGATGGCACCAAATCCTTCGGTTTTCTGCCACCCTGATACTTATTTCAGTGTTATTTACTGACGCAGCTATGTTTATATACCCTGTACTTGCCCTATATTGGGAAAAGAAAAAAATAATCTGTAAGCGCTGGTATACAATTAAAAATATTTCCTTTTTATTTTCATTTAAACATGTATATACTGTAGATATATATCCTTTTTAAAACCATGAATCTAAAATATATTTATAGTATATACTCACAGCACATGATTGAGGCAATTACAGTGGGTTTTGAAGACTTAATCTCTAATAAATATCTCTAGTCTGTAATTTACACACATGCAAAAGAACCTTTCCAAGGTAATCTGAAAGGCCACATATATATGTCACTCTAAACGAAATGAATTTGGCACCTAGAATTATACAATAAAAGAACAGTTACAGTTTTAAGAAGCAAGAAAGGTGTTTAAGCAAGAATCTCACAGCTATGTTAATTAGTCTTTCAGCACATCCTTCTCAAGCCTTTTTGCTTTGCATGCAGTTAGAATTTAAAAGTTCTGCTTTCCAGAGGTATATGGAAAGGTATATGCTGTGTTTGTTAGTTGCAAAAAATATGGTTTTGTTAGTATGCAGGTATCTTAAATCAGTCTCATATCATGGCCATGAAAAAACTTTTATTTAAAAAAAAAAACGGCATTGGTAGTATTACCACACCTCCATTTGCATTCCTCTCCTTTTGTGATCTCCGTAGACTGTTGCCACGGGTTGGACTCCTGGCTGCCTATTGCCGTTTGGTTGACAGCCTTTAGGGTCCACACTTTGGGTGCTCAGGGTCACTTGGAGGAAAGGGGATAATGGTGTATTCCTTTGCTCATACAAATAAAACGTGCTTCTCCGCCTCTTTGAAGTTGTCAGCGGCTTCCTCAGTCAGAAGTGAGGAAGCCGCTGACGAGTTATATGGAAAGCTGTGGCCTTTCAGATTACCTTGGAAAGGTTCTTTTGCATGTGAGATTATTAAGTCTTCAAAACCATCTGTACACATGGATGGAGATCTCAGATCTGTATGGAAACTCATACAAAATTGCCTCAATTTTATGCTAATTGCCTCATTCATGTGCTGTGAGTATATACTATAAATATATTTTAGATTCATGGTTTTAAAAAGGATATATATCTATATACATGTTTAAATTAAAATAAAAAGGAAATATTTTTAATTGAACACCAGCACTTTCAGATTCTTTTTTTTTTTTTCCTGATTTAAGGGAGATGAATAACTTCCTCAAGTGAGAGCTGCAGGTATTCAGTTTTAACGAACATTTTGGTCAGCTCCAGGTATACAAAGTTCTTTTGTCCTATATTGTATTGAACTGTAAGTCACTGTTTTCATGTTTTGCTTATTTGTTTACTCTGTGGCGTCATATAAATAAAGGATAATAATAATAATAAACAAGGTGGTAAATGTGGAGCTGGTTAAAAATACAACCCTTCTATGAGGCTGGAAACAGATTAATTAGGTTTTTATACTGCTGACAAACTCGGAGGGAATACAAAAAATATTTGTGGAGAAAACTTTTAGCATTTCATAATTGCTACTAACAAAAGCTCTTGCTTCAGTATATCCACAAATCAGACAAAACTGTATTAATCTTTCTTAAACTGCCAATAATATAAGCATTTGCCTCAGTATATCCACTCATCAGCTACAACTTTGTATCCATTTGACAACTTCAGACTGTACTTCGGAGGAGGATAAATCTCGGCACATATAATGGTTAATCAGTTATCTACTGCGAGTGTTTTTATTTTAATTATATATATTTTTTTATAATTAATCTGCAGATATCAATGTATTCGCTTTACATTTAGTAAGATTTTTATTCTATTATCAAACCTGGGAATGTATCAATGTTAAATAAAATAATAGCTTTAAAGTGTGCACGGACAGCACTTCCCACAGTTTGTTTTTATGACTGTATTTTTCTGGTGAGGTACAGCTCCACACTAGGATAGCTGCAGCCGGTCACAGTTCAATTTAATAATTTGTGTTTGAGGTATTGGTTAACACCAGCGCCCATTATACAATTAATCCGTAAGTTGGTTAAATCACTGTAAAGGGCCCTACACATTAATAGATCCGCCGGCGAGCTGCCTGACGGCGTATACGGCCGACGGGCGACCCAGCAGTGACGGGGGGAGTGAAGTTTCTTCACTCCCCTGTCACCTGGCTCCATAGCAGTGCAGGCAAATATGGACGAGATCGTCCATATTGGCCTGCATGCACAGCCGACGGGGAACCAGCAATGGACGAGCGTTCATCGCTGGTGCCGCCACACTTCACGATATGAACGTTATCTCATTCATTAATGAACGAGATTGTTCATATCTTGCAGTCAAATCGCCCAGTGTGTAGGGCCTATTAGCTATAAGCCTACATTACTTCTTGCCAATCACAGCATCTGTGCTATTGTTTTAATTGTGATCTTAGGAGATTTTGCTTTATTTATTTGAATCGTATTGAGGTTCCATTTCATTTAGTATATATTAATACAAGTAATTACGGACTGAGGGCAGCTCTACAGTATTTCATTATACCACAAGTGTCTTTATAAGTATTTGTATTTATTCTTATGGACATGTAACTTTGTTAGTCTCCATTGTCTATGCACAATATGACAATCAAATTATCAATCAGTCCACAATGAATGACATCAAGTCACAACTGAGGGCTGAGGCTGACCTGGGGAAGCCTCAGGTGTAGGCGCTGGCGTGAAGGTGAACCGGGGTGGTAATATTGGGTTCCTAGATATACAGGAGATCTAGTATCATTTGCCCGAAGGCGTGACCACGACAACGAAGTTGTAAAAAGATAGTCAGTTTTATTGCACACACAGCTTTAGACACCTTGGATATGCAATAACGTCACAGCAGATGTGCAATGATAAATTACAGTACAGTTCCCAGAAGCACAGAGGTAATTAGTGCTGTGGCTTGCAGAACAGTATGTTACAGTCCTTGCCAGAACTGGAGATGGTAAGTCCGTATGCCACAGCTAACCGCTAAGGAGAGGTATGAACTGGTACTGACCAGCAGATGGTATACAGAGGCTGGAGTGACACAGATGCGCAGAAGTAGATGGTACTTGGTAAAATTGCTGAGAGTGCCGGATGGAACCAGTATGAATGAAAGGTGTGCAGAACTCACCACTGTAGATTTAGAGTCCGATGGTGAGCATCGATGGACGCTGTGGTTCAATGGTAGAATGGTCAAAGATGCAGGCGATATGGGAATACCGCTGATAACGTTGAAATAAACTTTAGAAACTGTGGAACACCGCTTGCAGAATATCAGCGACTCAGGAGCACTGCGTAAAGCTGGTAGGCCGTGGTAAGTACGCTGTGAAGTATGGAGAGCAGTGTTGCAGAGAGAAGTTGAAAATGATACCAGGACACCGCTGGAGGCTGGAAGCGAAACAGGACCAACGCTGTGAGCAGGAAGCCGGTGTCTGATTGTAGAGAGTAATCAGGAGCAATGCTGGAACACTCAGAAGTCGGGCTGCACCGCAGGATGGAAACAGGTGCGGGTCTCTTATACCCCTTTTACACTCGCATGAAAATCCCGGGATTTTGCATGTGAACGCGCATCATCCCGGGATTTTTGTCAGTGTGAAAGGGTACAGGGTCAATTTCCCGGGACGAGCATCCCGGGATTTCAACCCAGGTCTCGTCCAGGGTTGGTCCCGGGAAGCTGTGTAGTGTGAAAGGGCCCGTCCCGGGATTCACTATCCCGGGACTGTTAAAAGGCCTCGGATTGGAGCTTTCTTGGGCTCAGAAAAGATGATGTCATCTTTCAGAGTCCAGGGGAGCGTCCAGGAAGCGTTTGAGGAAGGCAGCATGGCTACTTGGACAGACCAGGAGGTGAGAGAGTTGCTGAGCGTTAGGGGAGAGGAGGAAATTATGAGGCAGATCACAGGCACAGTTAAAGATGCAGTGATTTATAAAAACATCTCCAAGATGCTGGAAGCCAGAGGAATCATCCGCACACAGCAGCAAGTGATCAACAAAATGAAAACTCTTAAAAAGCATTTCATGAAAGTGCATGACAACAACCGGAGAAAGAGCGGGTTTGGCCGTATCGACTGGCAGTACTATGACATCTGTGCAAATATCTTTGGACACACAGCTCTCTGCAGTCCGGTGAGTCTGTCTTCCAGTTCACAATACACTGCTACAGAAGGCACTCCAGAAGAGACACAGACAAGCAGTGACGTCTGCCCGTCATCACCGTTGTTAATTGACGACACACCTGAGGACCGCGACACATCCTCCCACCCGTCCATCAACACATCTAGAAACGACGACAGCATAACTGCAACAATTGAAGACGTCGTGGATGCTCAGACCAGTGACAGTGGGACTGTACAAAGTGTCGTCAACGTCACCCCAACTTTGCAGAAAAACAGTAAGTACATGTTTACAATTGATAAAGCTGATTTATATACGGGAATGAAAAGCTATACCTTCAATACACTCTAAATACACTTTAACCTGAAGCCGCTGCGGCCTTTGTACACCGTTTGCGTACATAGTCCCGTACCGTGTACGGACTTTGTGTACAAACGCCACGCTGGGGGTACAAAGTACACACAGCGCTACACACCCAGAGTAGCTAGTCGCTCATTTTGTATTTCTGCTCTTCACAGTTTACAACGTACCGCCTAGAAGGAAGAAAGTGAGCAAAGCTGAGCAAGTGGCTAAAGCCATGTCAAATGTCCTTGTTGACCAACTCCGAGAGATGGACGCTGCAATGTCCGCACAGGAGGATGCAAGGCTCGACAGGTTTCTAGAGGCAGAACGCCAAATGCATGATTCATTTCTTACCCAAGTCATGACAATGCCGGAACGCATGAGTTGAGAGCAGTATGAACGTCACAGGGAATTGCACCAAATGAACATGGCGTTCTTTGAGCGTATGAGCAATACCTCAAGAGCACCAACCCAACACCACAACTCACAATACCCTGAGCAGGGTTTTTCCTCATTTAATCCTGGCCCATACTATGCCCCAAATACTGCACCATCTAGCGCGCAAACCTCAGAGTTTACTGTATTGCGCAATTTGCCCTGAAACACAGTGAAAGTTCTTTTGTTGTTAAATAACCACAGTGTGGTCAGTGTTTATGCACAACTGTTTATGCACAACTGTTTATGCATTCTTTAATTGTTTTTCTATGTTCTGTTCTGTTTTGTATAGTGTCTACATTAAAGCACTTTTTATTTATTTTTGACACAGTAATAATATATTGCAGGGACACTGTAGTTTATGGTGTTGTTTCTACAAGCCTACCAGTGTTTTATTTTATTTTATGCCAATCAAAACTTGATTGCAAATCTATGCATAACATAGCCAAATGTGCGTAACAGTAGACCATGTTTTCTACATTGTTTCTCCATATATACACAGTTGCTGGCAATGTGTTTTTTTTTGGGGGGGGGGGGAATCATAAAAAATGAAACCAAATATCAAAGGTGAAATAAAAAAATTTAATTCGCCAAACATGTTGTGTTGATTCTTCTTCACCCCTCCCTTTGTTGACTAGTGTGACCTCATCTATGTGAGCCACAAAAAAGGCCATTTCTAATGACATACATATGCATTTGCAGGGATATCCCGGGATCAGTGTGAATGGGGCTGTCCCGGGTCGATCCCAGGTCTTAGTGCAGTGTGAAAGGGGTCAGTCCCGGGAATGCATCCCGGGAGTGACCCGGGAGTGCGAGTGTAAAAGGGGTATTAGTGGAGCTGAATCACAGGAGCTGGAATACCTGGAGAAACAAGCAGTAGAATCCACAAGCAGGAGGGACATGTGTATAGGTTAGATAACCAAAGCACTGACGATTATCCAGCCCAGGAGCAGGATATTTATACCAGCTAGAAAGCAGGCATTGGCTGGATAATTAGGCAGAGTCCAGAGTGCAGCGGATAGGTTGAAGAATGACATGTGATGAGGAAAAACATGGCTGCACCCATGTTTGCATTTGGAGAGAAAGTCTATTTGTATATTCCATGTGGTAAACAGCAGTAATGGCGGAGGAGGGCAGGAGACGCCATTCTTACAAACAGTGTAACCTAGCTGTAAGACTGCCATGACAGCGCTGCGGGATCACAGGGAAGAGACTTGAGGTAATGATCTACAGCGCGCTGCGCGCAGACAGCGCAGAAGGAATCCCATTTTGGAATGCTGAGCCAGTCTCAGGAGACACTTGGAAGGTAAATAATGATGTCCAGTTACCCGGTTCGTGACACATCAGCAGAAGTATATCATGATGGATGGCCCTGAACATTTGCACTGGCTGTTTCTTCTATATACAGTAAGATGTGTATTCTGTATTTTAATAAAATAAACCAAAATGTTGCATCAATGGGACGTTAGCCTGTTCATTTGTATGATAATGACCTGAGAGTGCTGCTGCTACACCTACCATATATAGGGCGTGATACAAATGGCAGGCGATTGGGATGCCGGCGGTCAAATGACCAACAGGTTATACAGTAATTATTTTACCTCTCCCCTGTCCCCTGACCCGTACCGAAACTCGCCCGGGGTGGCAGCTAAGGCTAAGATTTTTTTTTATTTTTTTGGTGGGTAGGGGTGGCTAGAGCTAAGATTGGGGGGGTGGGGTGGCTAGGAAAAGAATTAGGGGGTGGTGTCTAGGGATTAACCCCCTTTTATTGCCTAACCTTAACCCAGTCACTAACAGTTCTGTGGTCAGTGTTCCTGCACCAGGATTCCCAAGTGGTGTATTGAAAATACAAGCTACAACTGTGAGGAGAACGTAAAAAAAAAAATGAGTCATACATGGAAATGGGAGACACCAGTCAAAAAAAATGAGGCATACCTGGAAATGGGAGACACCAGTCAAAAAAAATGAGGCATACCTGGAAATGGGAGACACCAGTCAAAAAAAATGAGGCATACCTGGAAATGGGAGACACCAGTAACTTCAACAGGGAATGGCCGCGATTAAAAGAAATGCAGATAAATTGCATAATGCAGGAGCCAGCGACACAGCAATAATAAAAAAAAAATGCTGCATATGCAAATTGACACAACAGGGGGAAAAATTAACGTAAATATCTGTTTTCGCAGAAAAAAATAATAGTGCTACCCACCCTAAGCACAGTATCTGTTTTCTAGCTTATTTGAGTAGCATACATACTTATCTGTGACAAAAGCTTTCTAGATTCTTTGAAAGACAGACTTAAAGGAGTAGTGTTTTTATATTCACATTCATCTGATCATTATCAGAAACTTAACTTTCATTTTGATCAGGATAGACAGACTAAAGTAAATTTACATTCTGATCAATAAAATCCTCCAGTTATAAAGAAGAAGAAATAATACTTCTTAAAACAGTGGTTCCCATACTTTTTTAAACACGGCACCCTAGAGTATCATAATTTTTTCACTGCACCCCATTTGGAAATAAATATTAAATTAAGTAAATTCTGTTTATATGTCATCTTTAGGTTCAGTTATATGGTGAGGGACAGGATTTGCTTTTGTACACAATTTTATATTGGCATCCCCTAGCACTGGTATTGCCTATTACGTTGACCGTACTGTAAATTATTTGAATTGGTCCTGGCCCACCAATCCAAGCACTTCTGCAAGTGTCCCAAGGCACCCCAGGGTGCCTAGGCACACAGTTTGAGGACCACTGTCTTTAAAGATGCAAAATTAAAAGTGAAATACTTCATTCATGGCTTTTGTAAACATATATAAACATGTATATTGTTTAAGGGAATTCACAGGTGAAAAAAAGACTCGAAAAGCCTGCATAGGTTTGAAAGAATGTAAGCACCCTGATTTTTATTTGAAGCAAAACTGGTTAGAACAAGTTTTTTGTTGATATTGGTCTATTGGGGGCGTTGTTGGGGCGTTGTTGAGTTGTCAATCAAGGAGTTAGCCAGTTAGGAGGTTTTGGGGGTAATTCTGAGTTGATCGCAGCAGCAAGTTTGTTAGCAATTGGGCAAAACCATGGGGGTCATTCCGAGTTGTTCGCTCGTTGACGATTTTCGCTATATTGCGATTAGTCGCTTACTGAGCAAGGTTCGCAGAGCGCATGCGCTTAGTTATTTTACACAAAGGTTAGGTATTTTACTCACGGCATAACGAGGTTTTTTCATCGTTCTGGTGATCGTACTGTGATTGACAGGAAGTGGGTGTTTCTGGGCGGAAACTTGCCGTTTTCTGGGCGTGTGCAAAAAACGCTGGCGTTTCTGGGAAAAACGCGGGAGTGTCTGAAGAAACGGGGGAGTGTCTGGGCGAACGCTGGGTGTGTTTGTGACGTCAAACCAGGAACGAAGCTGACTGAACTGATCGCAATGGCTGAGTAAGTCTCGAGCTACTCAGGAACTGCTAAGAAATTTCCATTCGCAATTCTGCTAATCTTTTGTTCGCAATTCTGCTATGCTAAGATACACTCGCAGAGGGCGGCGGCTTAGCGTGTGCAATGCTGCTAAAAGCAGCTAGCGAGCGAACAACTCGGAATGAGGGCCCATGTGCACTGCAGGGGGGGCAGATAATAAGAATTTACTTACCGATAATTCTATTTCTCATAGTCCGTAGTGGATGCTGGGGACTCCGTAAGGACCATGGGGAATAGCGGCTCCGCAGGAGACTGGGCACATCTAAAGAAAGCTTTAGGACTAACTGGTGTGCACTGGCTCCTCCCCCTATGACCCTCCTCCAAGCCTCAGTTAGGATACTGTGCCCGGACGAGCGTACACAATAAGGAAGGATTTTGAATCCCGGGTAAGACTCATACCAGCCACACCAATCACACCGTATAACTTGTGATCTGAACCCAGTTAACAGTATGATAACAGAGGAGCCTCTGAAAAGATGGCTCCCAACAATAATAACCCGATTTTTGTAACAATAACTATGTACAAGTATTGCAGACAATCCGCACTTGGGATGGGCGCCCAGCATCCACTACGGACTATGAGAAATAGAATTATCGGTAAGTAAATTCTTATTTTCTCTAACGTCCTAAGTGGATGCTGGGGACTCCGTAAGGACCATGGGGATTATACCAAAGCTCCCAAACGGGCGGGAGAGTGCGGATGACTCTGCAGCACCTAATGAGAGAACTCCAGGTCCTCCTCAGCCAGGGTATCAAATTTGTAGAATTTAGCAAACGTGTTTGCCCCTGACCAAGTAGCTGCTCGGCAAAGTTGTAAAGCCGAGACCCCTCGGGCAGCCGCCCAAGATGAGCCCACTTTCCTTGTGGAACGGGCTTTTACAGATTTTAGCTGTGGCAGGCCTGCCACAGAATGTGCAAGCTGAATTGTACTACAAATCCAACGAGCAATAGTCTGCTTAGAAGCAGGAGCACCCAGCTTGTTGTATGCATACAGGATAAACAGCGAGTCAGATTTCCTGACTCCAGCCGTCCTGGAAATATTTTCAGGGCCCTGACAACATCCAGCAACTTGGATTCCTCCAAGTCCCTAGTAGCCGCAGGCACCACAATAGGTTGGTTCAGGTGAAAACGCTGGAACCACCTTAGGGAGAAACTGAGGACGGGTCCTCAATTCCGCCCTGTCCGAATGGAAAATCAGATAAGGGCTTTTACAGGATAAAGCCGCCAATTCTGACACGCGCCTGGCCCAGGCCAGGGCCAACAGCATGACCACTTTCCATGTGAGATATTTTAACTCCACAGATTTAAGTGGTTCAAACCAATGTGACTTTTGAAACCCAAACTACATTGAGATCCCAAATTGCCACTGGAGGCACAAAAGGAGGCTGTATATGCAGTACCCCTTTTACAAACGTCTAAACTTCAGGGACTGAAGCTAGTTCTTTTTTGGAAGAAAATTGACAGGGCCGAAATCTGAACCTTAATGGACCCCAATTTCAGGCCCATAGACACTCCTGTTTGCAGGAAATGTAGGAATCGACCCAGTTGAATTTCCTCCGTCGGGCCTTACTGGCCTCGCACTACGCAACATATTTTCGCCAATTGCGGTGATAATGTTTTTGCGGTTACATCCTTCCTGGCTTTAGATCAGGATATGGATGACTTCATCCGGAATGCCTTTTTTTTTTTTTTTTTCCTTCAGGATCCGGTGTTCAACCGGCATGCCGTCAAACGCAGCCGCGGTAAGTCTTGGAACAGACAGGGTCCCTGCTGGAGCAGGTCCCTTCTTAGAGGTAGAGGCCACGGATCCTCCGTGAGCATCTCTTGAAGTTCCGGTTACCAAGTCCTTCTTGGCCAATCCGGAGCCACGAATATAGTGCTTTCTCCTCTCCATCTTATCAATCTCAGTACCTTGGGTATGAGAGGCAGAGGAGGGAACACATACACTGACTGGTACACCCACGGTGTTACCAGAGCGTCTACAACTATTGCCTGAGGGTCTCTTGACCTGGCGCAATACCTGTCGAGTTTTTTAATCATGTGGACGACTTCTGGGTGAAGTCCCCACTCTCCCGGGTGGAGGTCGTGCTGAGGAAGTCTGCTTCCCAGTTGTCCACTCCCGGAATGAATACTGTTGACAGTGCTATCACATGATTTTCCGCCCAGCGAAGAATCCCTGCAGCTTCTGCCATTGCCCTCCTGCTTCTTGTGCCACCCTGTCTGTTTACGTGGGTGACTGCCATGATGTTGTCCGACTGGATCAACACCGGCTGACCTTGAAGCAGAGGTCTTGCTAAGCTTAGAGCATTGTAAATGGCCCTTAGCTTCAGGATATTTATGTGAAGTGATGTATCCAGGCTTGACCCTAAGCCCTGGATATTCCTTCCCTGTGTGACTGCTCCCCAGCCTCGCAGGCTGGCATCCGTGGTCACCAGGACCCAGTCCTGAATGCCGAATCTGCGGCCCTCTAGAAGATGAGCACTCTGCAACCACCACAGGATGGATACCCTTGTCCTTGGTGACAGGGTTATCCGCTGATGCATCTGAAAATGCGACCCGGACCATTTGTCCAGTAGGTTCCACTGGAAAGTTCTTGCGTGGAATCTAACGAATGGGATTGCTTCGTAGGAAGCCACCATTTTTACCCAGAACCCTTGTGCATTGATGCACTGAGACTTGGTTCGGTTTTAGGAGGTTCCTGACTAGCTTGGATAACTCCCTGGCTTTCTCTTCCGGGAGAAACACCTTCTTTCTGGACTGTGTCCAGGAACATCCCTAGGAAACAGAAGACAAGTCGTTGGAACCAGCTGCGATTTTGGAATATTGAGAATCCAATCGTGCTGCCGCAACACTACCTGAGATAGTGCTACACCGACTTCCAACTGTTCCCTGGATCTTACCCTTATCAGGGAATCGTCCAAGTAAGGGATAACTAAAATTTCCTTCCTTCGAAGGGATATCATTTCGGCCATTACCTTGGTAAAGACCCGGGGTGCCGTGGACCATCCCTACGGCAGCGTCTGAACTGATAGTGACAGTTCTGTATCATAACCTGAGGTACCCTTGGTGAGAAGGGTAAATTTTGACATGAAGGTAAGCATCCTTGATGTCCCGAGACATCATGTAGTCCCCTTCTTCCAGGTTCGCAATCACTGCTCTGAGTGACTCAATCTTGAATTTGAACCTCTGTATGTAAGTGTTCAAAGATTTTAGATTTAGAATCGGTCTCACCGAGCCGTCTGGCTTCGGTACCACAATAGTGTGGAATAATACCCCGTTCCCTGTTGCAGGAGGGGTACCTTGATTATCACCTGCTGGGAATACAGCTTGTGAATGGCTTCCAAAACTGCCTCCCTGTCAGAGGGGGACGTCGGTAAAGCCGACTTTTGGAAACGGCGAGGGGGAGACGTCTCGAATTCCAATATGTACCCTTGAGATATTACCTGAAGGATCCAGGGGTCTACTTGCGAGTGAGCCCACTGCGCACTGAAATTCATTGAGAACGGGCCCCCACCGTGCCTGAGCTTGTAAGGCCCTAGCGTCATACTGAGGGCTTGGCAGAGGCGGGAAAGGGTTTCTGTTCCTGGGAACTGGCTAATCTCTTCAGCCTTTTTCCTCTCCCTCTGTCACGAGCAGAAAAGAGGAACCTTTTGTCCGCTTGCCAACAAAGGACTGCGCCTGATAATACGGCGTCTTATTTTGAGAGGCGACCTGGGGTACAAACGTGGATTTCCCAGTTGTTGCCGTGGCCACCAGGTCTAAAAGACCGACCCCAAATGTCCCTTTTCAAAGGCAATACTTCCAAATGCCGTTTGGAATCCGCATCACCTGACCATTTTACTGGTAGAATTGGACAAACGCACTTATACTTGATGCCAGTCGGCAAATATTCCGCTGTGCATCATGCATATATAGAAATGCATCTTTTAAATGCTCTATAGGCAATAATATACTATCCTTATCTAGGATATCAATATTTCCAGTCAGGGAACCCGACCATGCCAACCCAGCACTGCACCTCCAGGCTGAGGCGATTGCTGGTCGCAGTATAACACCAGTATGTGTGTGAATACATTTTTGGATACCCTCCTGCTTTCTATCAGCAGGATCCTTAAGGGCGGCCATCTCATGAGAGGGTAGAGCCCTTGTTCTTACAAGCGTGTGAGCGCCTTATCCCCCCTAGGGGGTGTTTCCCAACGCACCCTAACCTCTGGCGGGAAAGGGTATACAGCCAATACTTTTTAAGAAATTATCAATTGTTATCGGGGGGAAACCCACGCATCATCACACACCTCATTTTATTTCTCAGATTCAGGAAAACTACAGGTAGTTTTTCCCTCACCGAACATAATACCCCTTTTTGGTGGTACTCGTATTATCAGACATGTATAAAACATTTTCCATTGTCTCAATCATGTAACGTGTGGCCCTACTGGAAATCACGGTTGCCTCTTCACCGTCGACACAGGAGTCAGTATCCGTGTCGGCGTCTGTATCTGCCATCTGAGGTAACGGGCGCTTTAGAGCCCCTGACGGCCTATGAGACGTCTGGACAGGCACAAGCTGAGTAGCCGGCTGTCTCATGTCAACCACTGTTTTTTTATACAGAGCTGACACTGTCACGTAATTTTCAACAGTACATCCACTCAGGTGTCGACCCCCTAGGTGGTGACATCACTGTTACAGACACTCTGCTCCGTCTCCGCATCATTTTTCTCCTCATACATGTCGACACAAACGTACCGACACACAGCACACACACAGGGAATGCTCTGATAGAGGACAGGACCCCACTAGCCCTTTGGGGAGACAGAGGGAGAGTATGCCAGCACACACCAGAGCGCTATATATATATATATATATACAGGGATAACCTTATATAAGTGTTTTTCCCCTTATAGCTGCTGTATGTTTTAATACTGCGCCTAATTAGTGCCCCCCTCTCTTTTTTTAACCCTTTCTGTAGTGTAGTGACTGCAGGGAAGAGACCGGGAGCTTCCCTCCAACTGAGCTGTGAGGGAAAATGGCGCCAGTGTGCTGAGGAGATAGGCTCCGCCCCATTTTCGGCGGCCTTATCACCCGTTTTTCTGTATATTTTGGCAGGGGTTAAATGCATCCATATAGCCCAGGAGCTATATGTGATGCATTTTTTGCCATGTAAGGTATTTTTATCCTGTTTTATTGCGTCTCAGGGCGCCCCCCCCAGCGCCCTGCACCCTCAGTGACCGGAGTATGAAGTGTGCTGAGAGCAATGGCGCACAGCTGCAGTGCTGTGCGCTACCTTATTAAAGACAGGAACGTCTTCTGCCGCCGATTTTTCCGGACCTCTTCGCTCTTCTGGCTCTGTAAGGGGGCTGGCGGCGCGGCTCCGGGACCCATCCAGGCTGGGCCTGTGATCGTCCCTCTGGAGCTAATGTCCAGTAGCCAAGAAGCCCAATCCACTCTGCACTCAGGTGAGTTCGCTTCTTCTCCCCTTAGTCCCTCGATGCAGTGAGCCTGTTGCCAGCAGGTCTCACTGAAAATAACAAACCTAAACTAAAACTTTCACTAAGAAGCTCAGGAGAGCCCCTAGTGTGCACCCTTCTCGTCGGGCACAGAAATCTAACTGAGGCTTGGAGGAGGGTCATAGGGGGAGGAGCCAGTGCACACCAGTTAGTCCTAAAGCTTTCTTTAGATGTGCCCAGTCTCCTGCGGAGCCGCTATTCCCCATGGTCCTTACGGAGTCCCCAGCATCCACTTAGGACGTTAGAGAAATAACATGTGCATAGAGTAAGATTTGGGTGGGTTATTTTGTTTCTGCGCAGGGTAAATACTGGCTGCTTTATTTTTACACTGCATTTTAGATTGCAGATTGAACACACCCCACCCAAATCTAACTCTCTCTGCACATGTTATATCTGCCCCTCCTGCAGTGCACATGGTTTTACCCAACTGCTAACAAAATTGCTGCTGCGATCAACTCAGAATTAGGCCCTTTGGTGGTCATTCCGAGTTGTTCGCTCGGTAATTTTCTTTGCAGCGATTTTCCGCTAATTGCGCATGCGCAATGTTCGCACTGCGACTGCGCCAAGTAAATTTGGTATTTTACTCACGGCATTACAAGGTTTTTTCTTCGTTCTGGAGATCGTAGTGTGATTGACAGGAAGTGGGTGTTTCTGGGCGGAAACTGGCCGTTTTATGGGAGTGTGTGAAAAAAACGCTACCGTTTCTGGGAAAAACGCGGGAGTGGCTGGAGAAATGGAGGAGTGTCTGGGCGAACGCTGGTGTGTTTGTGACGTCAAACCAGGAACGACAAGCACTGAACTGATCGCACTGGAAGAGTAAGTCTCGAGCTACTCAGAAACTGCACAGAGAAGTCTTTTCGCAATATTGCGAATCTTTCGTTCGCAATTTTGATAAGCTAAGATTCACTCCCAGTAGGCGGCGGCTTAGCGTGTGCAATGCTGCTAAAAGCAGCTTGCGAGCGAACAACTCGGAATGAGGGCCTTTGTGTAGACAGGTTTGATTAAGTTATATTAGGCTGGCAGAGGATTTCATCTGCTTCTTGCCATATTGGGATTCCAGGACTGGTGAGGTTATCTGTATCATATTGCAATAATAGTTTATATATTAGAGTTTCAGAGTTTCCTAGCTTTCTAACTAAACCCTTTTTCTGTTACTGCTCCTATCATTTTATATTACTTTTCATCCTCATCTGCTCCTTGGTTTATTTCCTGCATTCATTTCTTCCCAGCCTTAGTCTGTCCCTTTATTTTATTTTCCCTCCCTGTCATGACCTGTTCCCGCCGAAATGCTCCCCCTGCCCGCCGTTTGGTGGAAGCAGCAAAGACACTCTCAGCTGCTGCAGCTTCTCCCTCAGTGAGAGGAGCCCGCAGGTATGCTGCATGCCTGCCCCCCTTCCGCTGCAGGATCTGCAGCTGCGGCTAATGCTCTCACCTCCCCTGCCGACTCTGTTCCACTTCGGCATCTAAGCATGGCTCTCCAGCGCCACAGGCGAAGGTCTGGCTCCAGCGGCAGTAAGCCCCGCCCATGGAGTCACGGGCGCCATGTTAAGTCAGGCTGGTAAAGAATTACCAGCACAGCATCATTAATAAATTATAATAACTTGCAAACTCCTGCTGGGAGTCAAATGGGGGGTAGTGTTATGTCCCGACCGCGTGTGGTGGGGAGCAGGCCAGGCACGCAATAAGTGAGAGTGCCACCTGTTAGTAGCACGCTTCCCAGGCTGATTGTACCTGGGGATACTTCCCCCTGGCAATTTTTAGGGGTCATGGAATATTTCAGGTGCCGCAGTCAGCGGTCACTTGGTTGCCATACTCTACGCATGCAATAAAGGCACCTATGTCCAGTGTGCAGCAGCAATGGGTTAACCCCCAATTGTCCCAAGCACCAGGGCATCTTTGTACCCTCAGTTCAGTCATTTCCCAGTACCTCAAGATTTGCTTAACCCTCAGTTTGTGCACCCCATTTTGTGTCAGTTGCATGGCGCTCAGCAAACAGGTCAATCTCCTTTGCCTCAGGCCCCGCCGCCGGTCAGGCCTCCCACTGCAGTCCATTATTGCTCCACCGCTTCTGCAAGCGCCCTCAACTGCCCCTGTGGCACTTGTAGCAGTGGATTTATCTGTACCTAATGTAGTTAATTTAAGTTTGCAGATGTAGTTTCTCATTCAACAATAGCATAGTGTGTTCTAAATTTCCGCTAACTGATCACAACTAGAGTCCTATCATGGACAATCTGAATGTGTATGGTATTTATCTATAAAGCTGATAAATGACCTGCCATGCTTCAGAGACTCAAGGTGTGTACATGTAAATTTATATGCCTATATAGGTATGCGTCTTAGAGACTTGAGGCGACTTCAGTGTAAAAAGTTGGCAGATTGTCAAACTCAGATGATCCCCCTTCTGTTACTGCTCCCCTCCTGTGTTACTTGAACAGGTGGCTAAGGGCACAATGAATATGGATCATCATCTGAGAAGAAAGAAAACATACTTAAGTTGAATTTGCTGTTGTGTGGTGTTGAGTCTGCTAGCCCTGTTGGTTTCTCCTTGCATAATTGTAACTTTGTGCAACTCTTGGGAGCACGGCCAATGGTGTAATGATACTCCATTTTTATGGAAGATTCCATATGCAATGTTTAGACATACTGTACTAAAATATGTGATCATATTTTCAGATCAGTTCTGCACAGAATCTCACCTTTTCCATTGGGATTCCTCCAGAATTGCCAAACTACTGCTATTCTATTATAGATTTGTTTCCCATTGTATTCGACTGATGTTAGAGTGCATTACTTGTATAGTAATTTCTTTTTATTTCAAGCTGTAAACCTGCGTTTTAGTCTTTCAGTATTTGAGGGAAGTATAGACACAGGAATACAATACCATACAGATTCTGATTCCATTTTGCTGCTTGTACCTGTTTTCTCCCCTGGCCTGTAGTGCTATATAAGGTACAACATATCTTGAAAGATAATCCAAATACGGGAAGTCTCAATTGGAGAGGTTCTCTTCCCACACCACCCGTCCTTCCTGGCTCATCAGGGGTGCAGATCATGTACTCTGTGTATGATCTTAAAGTAATTGCTGCTCAACAGGTGATACCCGGCTGATACCCTACTTTATGTAGCTGATAGCTTTAACAGCATAGTGCCTCTTTTAGAGCTTGATCCAGTCCCTATGGATGAACGTACCGCCTGTATGGCAAATCCAGCTCAGTTACTGAGCAACTCTGAGATTAGCATTACAGCCCCTATTTTCAGCACAGAGCTTGTTACTTCTATGCCTATGTATCTTCACGAGGCTGCTGTCTCTAACTCCCTCAACAACTTCCCACTGTTTTACTTTTATTAGCTTTAATAAGATCATCCCCTTGAAAATTTGAAGCTACGTTGTGGGTTGAGAGAATCACTAATGTACAGTGCTCATTATTCACCCTAATGGAATTTGGAAAGCAAATACAAACTTTGTTTAACTGAACTTTGCTTACTAATCCCACATTTACCCCATAGATTGTTGTGTATGTTTAATGGAATGAGGACTAGTTATAGCAGAGCACAGATTATTTATTTTTAGTCTTTCTAGGTGCAATTACATAGGTGGTAGATCACCTAAGTGACACGACCTGCTTCTTTGTAACTTTTACTTTCATGGGTAGTACATGAACATGCCTGTCCTTATACAAACCCTCCATTTCAAAATGGTTAGCTGATGCTATGTAATTTTTACTAATGTTTACTGTTTGAGAAGCGTTTTTAAGGTTACTTTGGTGCACCTGTGTAATTCTTGGAGTGCCATATCATTGGTTAAGAGACATTTTAGAAAATGTAGCTTATTGAAAACTCCATTTTAGCATGGGCTGGCTATGTCCCTAATATTTTAAGAGCTTGATATTTGCTAGTTTTCTCTCTCCTACCCTCTTTTCATGTCACAGACAAGAGAATTGCTAGCAATAGCATAACAAATTATATTTCTGTACTCTGTCATTTTTGGTGTCTTTATAGCTTTATTTTTGTCTTTCAGGCATTATTGCTGACACCTTTTGTATTTCAAAAATAAAACATTTTAAAAACATGTGGATTGTGATTTTGTGATCTCATATAACTCCAGTTAACACACAAATCATAACAGAGATATGGCAAAATTTGGGTAATACTTTATTTACTTTAAGAAGGTACAGTTCATGGAAATTCAAAGGTACAGAAAACTTGAGCTGGCCATGCACTGTACAATTATCTGGGGTATTATCTGCCAGATCTGGCTGGCTGTCACTTACTATCATCCATTAACAGATATTCTTTATAATGTACCATTTGCTCCCAAACATTGGAAAATGGACAAGCAGTCATTCAGGCAAACAAGGTTTAAATAATTAATTTAACCAATTTGTAGGAATGATGACCGGTTATAGTGTATGCCCAGCTTTACACTTACTGTACATGGCATTATTTCACACTGCAGAGCTTTGAGGCAGACCAGCATCTCGGTCAGTGCTGGACACGCCCCCTACATATGAAAGGGTGTGGCTTACGGACACTTCCCTTTTCATTGGCCACACCTGTTTCACGGAAATTTTCCATACCCCCACTTCATATTTTCCACTTCGAGCACTGGATAGGATTAAGAAAGGTCGCTTTGTGGATAAGTTTGAGATCACATATGACGCTAAGAAGGCCTTGGATACAGCAAAGGCAGGGGGGCCAGGCGTAGCTGCGCAAACTGGCTGTCAGGAATGTATGTATTCGCAGCCTGCCATATTGAAACACGGCCATCCATCTGAGTTTTTAAATGTTTTGAAGTATCTGCATTTAGTGCATAATATGCATTTGACGGCTAGGCATATTGTTTGGTGTCAATATGATAATTATTTCGAAAAAAGCAGGACGGGCAGAAAGTTTTGAGCTTGGGTTTCAAGGATGTAGAAGAGTGGCTTGAAGTTACACAAGACACTCAGCATTCTGCAGAGTTGGTTGGTGGGCGGAAACAGCCCTTTCTGGCATGACCAGGGTTTATTACTGCAGGGAGATGAAAATGTTCCGCATTGAACAATGCGCAGTGTAGTAGAGAAACAGTATGCAGCTACAGACATGTCTGTATGCTTTGTGGGGGAGGTCACCCGGCAAAGGATTGTAATCATCAGATAGCAGGTAGAGGAGAGAAGCTAACTGCTCCTAGGCAAGGCAGAGTCTCCAGTGAATAAGGCTTTTTTTGAGCGTTGGTTAGGGCGCTATCCTCTTAGGGAGGAGGCAGCCTTTTTGTTGCATGGTTTTAAAGATCGTTAGGACAGTGTTAGTCTCAGATAAGAGGAATCTTAAATCTGCTAGAGATTTTCCAGAAGTTGTTAAGAGTAAAAATGAAGCGGAAATCAAGTTGGGTCATATGTGCAGTACTTTTGTATCCCCACCTTTAGATGATTTTTGTGTTTCACCGCTTGGGGTCATTCCAAAAAAGGAGCCTGGGAAGTTCAGGCTTATTCAGCACCTATCTTACCCACATGTGGGGTAAGTGAATGATGCGCTAGATCCAGCGACATGCGCAGCAGCGTCTGGTTCTTCCATTGAGGCAAATAAAAAATTAGGCCGTTGGAAGTCACCAGCTTATAAAAGTTATATCCAGAATGATAAATTGCAGAATTAGATGCTTCCTGCGAGTTGGTTGTTTGGTAACCCCAGGGCCTTCAGCTACCCGCCACTAGGGGTATTGGTGTTCTTTTCACCTTTTCCCTTGTAAAATTTTGAGGTTTGGTGTTGTTCACCTTCATCTGGGTCACTCAAACAACTCAGCTTCCCTTACCCTGCTAGTTAAGTAACCATTACAAGTTATTAATGTTTGTATACATTTTTGGTTTTCATACACATTTTTTGACATGGTGAAGTCGGGTGTGGATTGTGGGTCATTCTCATGTTTATTGGACATGTAGACACACTGCAGCTAAATCATTTCCTTTAGATGTACGTTGGATTGGTTTGAGGGGGTTGCGTTGGAAAGGTTTATTCGATTTGCTTTGGGTTGAACTGTCTGACGGAGGTTTGAAGCATTGAGGTATGGTGGCAGTATGTAGTCTGTTGACTCCGTTTGTGGCGGAAAGCAGTGCTCCTCGGCAGTTCAATTTAGCAGAGCTTGGCTAGCAATTACCCTTTAAGAAAGGCGAGTTGGTCACTACCTTAGGGGAGGACCAGGTCACCATCTTAGACCATCACTGTGCTAGTTAAGGGGAGATGGTTCTACCCAAGATGGATTGCGCAAGGGGCAGAAACTGCACTAATTTAGTAATTCAAACATTATTCAGGGGCCGTGGTCGAGGTTGCACTGCATCTTTTGCCACCGTGATTAATATTTACAATTATAATTTGATTTAATAAATTTGGTTGTGACCTCAATTTTTTCAAATCTATAGTGATCCGTGTCTTTATTTATTAGTATGGTTTAAGTGGTGTTGAAAATCAAAACGCATATGGGTGACTTAACAGATTTACATTGTACATTACTTTAGAGTTAAAACACTGTACCATCCTTTATGCCATAGAAATCGTAAAAATACCAATAAGCCTTTTAATGGCACAATGAAAGGTGATATTAAAGAAATAAGATAGTCTGCTTAAGAAAGTTAAAGAAAGGACCAATGAAAATCTACAAAGGTCACTAAAACACTCCCTCAATTATTGGCACTGACCAACACGTGCTGTGGATCTTCCAAGGACCCTAAAACAGGTACAAAATTACTCTTCTGAGAGGCAGAAGAAAAAACGCATCTACAATGATTGTTTTTTATTTGTAGTGGAGCTATCAGCACTACTTAAGGACTACATACCACTCAAGATATTGTAGTTTCAATTGGGCATCCAGATATAAATAGTCACAGGAACTTATCTGTACATCAAACACAGATAACATTACCACAGCGCCTCTCCTATGATACCACTTTTAAGGGTGTAGTATGGTATGCCGGCGGTCGGGTTCCCGGCGCCGGAATCCCGACCGCCAGCATACCGACAGCAGGGCGAGCGCAAATGAGCCACTTGCAGGGACAGTGGCGCGCGTAGCTATCTATTCTCCCTCCAGGGGAGTCGTGGACCCCCAAGAGGGAGAAAAGATGTCGGTATGCCGGCGCAGGGAGCCCGGTCGCCGGCAACCTGAAGACCACCCCACTTTTAATGTTGGTGATTTTTATTTATGTTATGAGTAATATTAAATCAAGCAATGATCCAATATTTCCAGTGGCTTTTCATCTCCATAAAATCATCACTGGCGTGCGCAGCACATTTTGTTAGGGGGTGCACCGTCGGAGGGATGTGTCTAGCACCACCTTTGGGCGTGTCTTGCACCATCTATTGATGGTCAACGCATATAAAATATCCACCTTTGTATCAATCCTAATAAAGCAGTTACATTGTCAGATGTTGCGTTGTGCACCAAACAAACACCCCTGATGGCACTCACTGCAATTACAGTGCTCCTCCTCAGCCTGGTCTGGCTCCCCCTCTCTTTCTCCTGCAAGCTGCAGCAGCTTACTTACAAGTCAGTCACTCACTGACACTGACAGTCGCAGACTAGTATTGCCGCTGCTGGAAAAACAAGTGACGTGTCAATATTGCTGCCGACTGCCTGCCAGTATTGAATTTGTCTTCCTAAGAGGAACGCTGGCTGCATGCTGCTCCTTATCAGTGGCTGGCGTTGGCATAGCATAAAAGGAGAGAGGTGGGCATGTGGCGGGTGTGACGGGTGGGCATGCGAGCAGCATGACGTAATAACGTCACATCACACTGTTTTTGTACATGGAGGTGGAGCTGGGAATTTGAAAGCCGATGTCAGTGGCACCCAGGCTTCCGATCGGTAATGCAGTCCTGACAGGGTGCAGCGCAGAGGGGACAGTAATCAGCCTGCTCGGCGATTGCTGCTTCAGGCATGTAAGATCGGGGTGCCAGACATTAGGGGGTGCCCCCTGCGCACACCTATGAAAATCATACAGTATTTTACCATCAAGACTTTTTATGTAAACTTATGAAGTGTTTGGATGGGCATAAGATCACACGAGTTACCATCGGGACAGACATGTAGTGAGGTATTGTGAAGCCTCTGCAGACATACTTTTCTAATGTACAGTACCACACATCTTTTGCACTAAGCATATTTTTAGATGTTGGGTCTGGATAAGAAAGCGTGGTGGGGAAGATTACCATAAGGTTTTAGAGGATCATGTTGCACAATTACTAAATACAGACAATCCTGAATTTTTTGACACAGCATACAATAATTTCAGCATGCAGTGGAGTAAAACCTTCAACAGCTACTTTGACAAGCATTCTTAAAAAGCTGCTAAATTACTAAAAAAAATCAAAAAAATCATTGTATCAATGGATATGTTTAGTTTCATAAATGTAAAATTATGTAAACTGTGTAAAATATGCATATAACATTGTATACACCAATGTTTTCTTTTTTTATTACAGTATGTGGTCATCTTATACTGAATTGCATAAAATCTTAATATGAGCAAATCCTGCATACTTCCATGTTTATTGGTGCTACTGATTTAATTGATGAACCACAACCACTAGTCACATTAACATTTACATTTTGTTCCAAGTTTCACCAATATCACCTTCCGCGGAAACCGTTACTACACAATGGAGAAACGCGTAAAGGGAATTTTATAACGCTCTGTGGCTATTTGAGGTTGGAGGTGTAAGCACTGGAAACTTCCACTGGGGACCACCCACTCCCACAACAGAAACAGCGCTGTCCTTCAGCAAAAAAAGATACGGCAGGACTGAACATGCATGAGACGGAGGGGGAGACTGTAGCACAAACATTTGCTCCATGCGGACAGTAACCATATTGGTCCTGTAAATTCTTTACTCCTACTACACCCGACAGTATTTCATACCACTTCACTTAATGTAATAAGACGCACCATCCTTGTGGAGGAAATATGGACTATCTATGAACTAGATGCCAAAAACTAGATGCCAATCATATTGGGTCTTCCATACGTGGTAACTATACTTAAGAACACAGTGCGGATGGATTTATTATTTTGGTGTAATTGACTACTTTTAACAAAGTGTACCATTAAAAATAGTTTTTAAAATCTATAAGCGCTCGCTATACATATTTTTTTTATATCTGTACATATTTATGATATCCCAGAGTACCCTATGGGAGCTACAATCTTAATTTGAGTGACCAATATTTTCTATATACCATTTTAGAGCGCCTGATATAATTATATTGTTACATAATTGTTTTAAAAGATGTATTATATAAAAGTATGCTGCATTTCTACGTAATGTTAAAGTAACAATATAAGTGAGAGTCCCAGTAATTTAATAAAGATTAAGATTGCTTGAAAACACGTGCCTGTTGGTGCCATAAACCTAGCAATGTTTTACATGCAGAACTTTTATCTTTAGGAATTAAGTCTTCTGGTCCTCTCCAGGGAAAGAGAACGGAGGACATTTTATATGGCTGTAGTGACATAAAATTCTGAATAGCAGGCTGAATGAAGCAGCTGGAGAAGTGGTAGTATCCATGGTAACGATGGGCCTATGAGGTGACTGAGGAGTCTGGTGATGGGAGGGGCTTAGGCCTTATAAGGAGAGGACTGATTAGGTTCTCCCTCCTTTTTCCTCAGTGAAAATTGAACAGTGAAGTGCTCTGCATTGGTTTTGTACTAACTGTGTATTATTTGTGATTTTGTGGTGTTTTTCTTCTCATTTCCTTTCCATCTTTACTAATCTTTAAGCTTTTCATCCTCCTTTTATTCTTGAACTTTCTCTTATTTATCTTTCCTATCTTTTAACATGCCGAGGCCCAGTCGTGCTGTGCGGCCCCCTGTTCGTTTTATCGACAGTGGGGTAAGGGATGCGGCTGGCTTAGTGTCAGGTAGTGGACAGCAGCGGTCATTACAGACAAGAAGTCAGGCTGGGAATAATGTTCGTAATCCTGCCACCAGGGGTCGGGCTCGACAGCCTGAGAGAATTTTGGCGGGCGAAGGTGCGTCACGCAGAGGCCGGGTCAGTAGAGCGTTGGTGACACGAGCTGCTGTTGTGAGTGACAATTCTAGAAACTTCTCAAAGGAACCGGTTTCCGTGAATAACATGTCGCGAAGTGTGGGGGCTATGGCGGAGTCGCAGAGCGGGGTGTTAAGGAGAATTTTAACATCCCGAGGTGTTACCTCAGGAGTTCATGTGCCGGAGGTACGCCGCGGTCGCCCCGTGGGCCCGCGGGGGTCCGTGGCTGCCAGAGGTGGTCGAAGAAGTTCGATTCTTACTAGAGGTGAGCACATTGGGAGATGTACAAGATTACAAGAGTCGGTGCAAGGAGAGGGGGCACCCAACAGTGGTATTACAATGGGTTCGGTTAGTAATATAAACAACAGCGCTGACACGATTGTAGCGGGACAGGGCGCGAGCACATTGGGTATTAGTAATGCTGGAAGACAGCTTGTAAGGCCCGCCACGTGTAATATTAGGAGTAAAAGAGGAACTGGGGAGCTACGTGGTATGAGGGGCACAGTACCGGGGAGAGCTGATGCTGATGCGGTATGCTTTGGAGGTAATGGAGCGGGATTCAATTCGTCTGAGGTAGCGTCTATATGCACCTCGGTCATATCAGCGCTGGTCCCGGTGCTGAATGCCAATAACGCTGAAAGGAATTTTTTGTGGGGGCAGAATTCTGCTGATTTGCAGAGGGATGGCGTTGATGAATCAGGGGCGGCTGTTTTACAGGCCAGATCGGGTGGAGGTAATAGGGGCAATAGGAATGTTAATGAATTTTTGGTAGATGTTTCTCCTTGCTTTTCTACAGAGGAGTCCCTTGCAGCCCCTGAGGTGCAGGACGATTCTGGGGAATCAGCTGCGGTGGTAGAGTCTGCCCTGGACGAGGGTGGTCGTTATGGTGAGTCGATGGTGCACCCGGCAGCGCGCCAGAATGATTCAGCGGTGGGGTCAGGTAACAGGGGCGCAGTCACAGATAAAGTATGTGGTAAAAAAGCGTCAAAAAAGCGTAAGCATAGGCGCAGAGGGCACAGGGACTCATCTACTTCTTCCTCTGAGTCCCCGGGTTCATGTGATAGCAGATGCAGGGGTTGCAATGGAAAAAATAAAAGGAAGCGTAGACATAGTAGCTCCAGCATGTCCTCGGAGGAGGGTCCTGAGGATTCTTTGCAATGCGCTAATACTGCAGTATTGAGAGGAGTTCGACCTAGAATTAGGGAGCGTATTAGACAAGGAAAATTCGTTAATATATTTGCTTTAACCAGCAAAGGGAGAAAAGCATTAGAAGAGGCGAAAAAGAAATCAGGTATAGGTGAGGAGGCTTATAAGTCTTACTCTAACTGGCAGAAGGGCATGCTTATCTTTGCAGCCTGTTATTTGGAATCCAGGCCTCAGGAGCACATGAACATAATTAAATATATGTATTTGCTACACGAATTGGCCAGATCCGGGCGCGGGACAGCTTGGAGGTCCTATGATGAGGAGTTTCGGAGAAAACAAAATGGGAAGGAGATTGTGGATTTTGGTAAAAAAGATGTGGAGATCTTTGTAGATGTTACCCAGCCTCTTAAGAGTGGTTTAGAGGGTCTGGTGGACAAACAAGGTAATTCCAGCAATAAATGGTTGTTGGGTAAGAATAGGGCAGGCAAGTGCTATGCCTTCAATAATAGTCAATGTACCCTAGGGTTCAAGTGTCGTTTTCGTCATGCTTGTATCCGCTGTGAAGGAACACATCCCATAAAAAACTGCCAGCAAACAGTTAGTGGAAGAGGTAGTGGGCAAAAGCAGGATCAACGAATCCCAGCTGCGGCAGTGTCCAAGTAGGGCACTTGCTCCAGTTAAGTTAACAGGTTTACAATTTACGTGTGGCTTGCAGTTAACAGTTTAAAAAAAAAAAATTATAAAGAAGTTGCATTGGGTAGGATGGTAGGTCTTTTTAGCTGCCCTCCATTGCCTTATTTAATTTTTTCACAGTTGGGGTTGTTCTTAAAAAGATTCCAGGTAAATTCCAGCTAATTTAGCATTCATCATTTCCAGTAGCATGTTTTAGGTAGGTTGTTCTCTGCCCCATGGCAAAAAATTTTGGGTGGAAAGGGGTCTCATTAGTAACTTGCGCTAAGCAGGTTCCGGGCATTGGAAACGGAGTGGCAGATGCGCTATCGCGTTCTAGTGTCACAGGTTTAGGGTGCTAGCTCCGGATGCGAAGGTATCTGGTGACCCTTGCCCGTCTTATGCCTGGCAGGTTATACGCCCGGATTGGAGGGCTTAGCTTTTCGAGCCCTGGCTCCCTCCACTCTTCGAGGGTACAAAAATGCCATGGGAGAGTGGGAAAGATATGTGCGCCTGCATCAAGATCAAGGTAAGACCGATTACGCAATGTTATTGGATTATGTGTGGGAATGTTTTAGAGCAGGCAGACCAAGAGGGTTCGTAACACGTTTACTGTCTGCTCTTTCTTATTTCTTGAGACTTTATGGCCGGCATGATTTTACTAAATCTTTCTTTCTAGCAAAGATTATTAAAGGTTGGGCTCGAGTTATGCCCCCTGTACAAGATGCACGTAGACCAATAACTATTTCAATATTGCGGCGCATGGCGGTCGTGTTGCAGGATGTCTGTGCATCTGATTACGAAACACTTTTATTTACATTGTGTTTCGCCATGGCCTTTTTTGGGGCCTTTAGAGTCAGTGAACTGGTGGCTGCTTCGAAATCAGCAAGGTCACCTATGCTTCGTGAACACGTGTCATTGGAAGAGGGAGGCTTATGGTGCAAAGTACAACGTTCCAAAACGGACCAATTGGGCAAAGGTTGTTGGGTTGTTTTGAATTGTGTTGATGACATAGAGATTTGTCCTGTGTCTTTGGCGAGGATTTATTTGAAGACAAGGTCTGATGTGCCAGGTCCAGGGTTGCAGCATTTGGATGGTATGCCGGTGACTCAATTTCAATTTAGATGGGTGATGGAACGTTGTATTTGCACGATGGGTTTGCCGGTATCGAGATATGGTACCCATTCGTTTCGAATAGGTGCGGCGACAACAGCAGCTGCGGAAGGCTGTTCGAGCGGGCAAATTAGAGCCTTGGGAAGGTGGAAGTCTGATGTATTTCGGAAATATATCAGGTTTTGACCTGTTTTTAAAAAAAAAAAAAAAAATCAGACTTGAGGTTTCAGCCACTCGCCATATTTGGGGGTCTTGAGGAATTTTTTATCCTGTCAGGTGCCTTAAGCCTGGGGGTTCAAACCCGCCTGGCAGGTGTGTTTTTCGCCTCTCGTCAAGTCTGATCCCCCCCCCCCCTTATCTAACTCCTTTTGTAAAAGGAGAACAATTCTCTTCAAAAATTATCACATTAGAGGCCAAATTAAAATATGTAATAAATAAATGTTAAACCATTTTAGCAAGATTTTAAAAGGATGTTTTTGGGGTAATGTTGTTGCAAGATTTTTGTTTTAGGGGTTTTTTGTTCAATAAGTTTTGTGAATGCTTTTGTATTTTCAGATTTGCGCTTGGATGAGTGTCCGATTTGGATCATGGGGCACTCATACATTTATTATGGTGAAAGGTCTGGTGTTGAGTGCCTTCAGTCCCCGGAAGCTAATCTGGTCAGATGGATTGGAGTGAGGGGACTTCGGTGGGAGCAAGTCATCCCGCTTTTTTGGCAGCAAGTGGAGAGGTCGGGATACCCCCTGAGGGTGGTGTTCCATGTTGCTGGAAATGATCTGACCAGGAGGTCTGGTTTAGATCTTCGGAAAACCATAGTTAGGGATGTAGTTAGTCTACAGAACAGGTTGTGTTTTTTGAGTGTAGGTTGGTCGGAGATAATCCCTCGTTTAGTGTGGAGGGGTGCAGACAGACCCGCTGCCATTGAGTTGATCCGGCGCCGGATCAATTCTGTGGTTGGCAGAGCTGTTAGCGAAAATTGGGGGTTTGTGGTCCCACATCCCTCAATTTCAGTTTCTGCTCCTCATCTTTATATGGCCGATGGTGTCCATCTGAATTTGAGGGGTATTGAAATTTTTATGGGTGATTTGTGGTTAGCAATTTTTTCTCAGGAGTTTTATTGATAGGTTGAAGGGTTTTAGGAGTAGTTAGGGTTAGTTTGTAAGGTAGAGGTATGGTGGCGGGGTTTCGTTGAAACTGTGGCGGGTTGGGACGGCCGTAAATTGTGGCTGTAATTTAAAGAGTTTTATAGGTGCTCAGGAGATGTGAAGGTGGTGGAGTTTGATACATTACGGGGCCGGAGTTCCATCGGACCAGGTGGGCTTCGGTCTCCGGTGGAGTTTGTACACACCTGAGCACCTTTGGGTGGAAGTTGGGGAATACCTTGAGTGGAGAGTTGGCCACGGTATTCCCGATAAGGAGAAAGAACACAAGGGGTGGCAAATGGCCCATGGTGGCCCCTTGTGATGAGTGGGGGGCTGGGCTGAAATTGGGCCCCTTAAGAGCCTCCCCTTGGGATGTATGGGGGCTGGGCTGAAATTGGGCCCTTAATAACCCCCATTTGTTATGCGATGGAGGCCGGGCTGAAGTTGGGCCCTTGCCTCCTCTTGTGTTGTTATCAGCCACAGTTAAAAGGGTAGAATAAATAGGGACATTTAAATAGGCCGTCCCTCCTTGCCACCATACCATTTGGTTAATAAAAGCTGACAATTTTATTGGCAAACATATCCTGGTGTCAGTGTCAGTTATTTCTTTATGGATGTTGGTGTATGCGCATGAATGAAGAACAGTCTATGATAGACATTTTAAGAGAACGGAGGACATTTTATATGGCTGTAGTGACATAAAATTCTGAATAGCAGGCTGAATGAAGCAGCTGGAGAAGTGGTAGTATCCATGGTAACGATGGGCCTATGAGGTGACTGAGGAGTCTGGTGATGGGAGGGGCTTAGGCCTTATAAGGAGAGGACTGATTAGGTTCTCCCTCCTTTTTCCTCAGTGAAAATTGACCCACCCACCCGCCCTTGAGGAGTTTATTATTGGTGTCGGCTTGGCGGGTTGGGACGGCCGTAAATTGTGGCTGTAATTTAAAGAGTTTTATAGGTGCTCAGGAGATGTGAAGGTGGTGGAGTTTGATACATTACGGGGCCGGAGTTCCATCGGACCAGGTGGGCTTCGGTCTCCGGTGGAGTTTGTACACACCTGAGCACCTTTGGGTGGAAGTTGGGGAATACCTTGAGTGGAGAGTTGGCCACGGTATTCCCGATAAGGAGAAAGAACACAAGGGGTGGCAAATGGCCCATGGTGGCCCCTTGTGATGAGTGGGGGGCTGGGCTGAAATTGGGCCCCTTAAGAGCCTCCCCTTGGGATGTATGGGGGCTGGGCTGAAATTGGGCCCTTAATAACCCCCATTTGTTATGCGATGGAGGCCGGGCTGAAGTTGGGCCCTTGCCTCCTCTTGTGTTGTTATCAGCCACAGTTAAAAGGGTAGAATAAATAGGGACATTTAAATAGGCCGTCCCTCCTTGCCACCATACCATTTGGTTAATAAAAGCTGACAATTTTATTGGCAAACATATCCTGGTGTCAGTGTCAGTTATTTCTTTATGGATGTTGGTGTATGCGCATGAATGAAGAACAGTCTATGATAGACATTTTAAGGAGTGTAAAAAGGAAACATCTTTGGCCAGAAATGGTATACACACTGGGGGGAGAACGGTTGGCCCATGTCCACAATCTTCCACTTTTGTGGAGAGAAATGTTCATAGACCACAATCTGAGGCAGATGACTGCCAGCACCATCTTTATGCTCCAACCCAAGTACAGGAAAAAAAATGATCATGTTATAGCTAAGCAATTGTCAACTGGGTATAAAGAGAATGTGGATAAATACACTTCCAATCAAGACTTATAAAAATAAATAAATAAATGTCTGAAAATACAAAAGTCTGGTAGAAAAATACCAAGACTAATTGATATGGATTACAAATACAACCCAGCAACAGACTCAATACTTCCTCCTTATTAGAAAGAGAGACGCTTCATGAAAAATCAGAGGTGAGCCCACAAAGCGTAAATAATAACTGTTTTAGACCTTGATTTTGAATACAGGAATGCATCACCTAAACATTCCATATCAAACCAGGGGCATTAAAAATGACGCAATTTGCACACGGTACTTTGGAATACTGAAGGACTAGGGTGCAAAAGGGAGCTGCAAATGACATTGAGTAGAATAATCTGAAGACTTTAGAATGGGTAACTGACTATGTGATGGAGATATTGAAAAAGCCACATCTGATTTAAAGACTACTAATGACATTATATAAATTCACATACAGTAGATGCAGTGCACAGCTAGCATAATTACAATAAGAAGTGTAGGAAAGCTTGCCTAATCACTTTATTTTTATATTCTGATGTAATACCATAACTGTAGCCATTTAAGATCCAGTAGCACATTTCTTGCCCCCCTACAACTTGATATTTCTATAACTGTTTTTTACATACATACACACTGCAGATTATTATACTGAATTAGTCCCATTGTATGCACTAATACAGTACGCATGCAGTATGGCTCAAAACCTACACCACCCAAGGCACACAATACTGGCTTGGTCATAAGGACTCATTATACCATGTGCTCTTGAAATAAAGTTTCATGATGCTATATCGTAGAAGGGGTCATTTCCGGCTTCAGTGACCTACGACCCGGAACCACCCTCCCACCATCTTTAAAAGCCATCTCTGGAGACATGTAACACCATCAAGCCCTGAGGAAGAAATTGGATATCTCGAAACGCGTTGGGTATCTAGATCCATTAGGAACTCAAACCTTTCATCTATTGGACATCTACCTTGTGGTTAGCTTGGGAGCCAGAGCAGGGTGAAGTCTGGACCACCCTGCTTATCATAACACCTGCGGCTCCTTAGCTACCTCTCCGGTATGCTTTCCAACACTATTTGAATTGTTACTTGCTATTTTGAATATTTACCAACATCAATCCAGGGGTTCACGATCCATCAGTAAGCTTAGGAGCCATAGCAGGGTGTAGCTTTTGACCACCCTGCCTCCTTTAACACCTGCGGCTCCTAGCTTACCTTTATGGTATGCTTTTATTTCTATGTATGTGAATGTTCATTGTATTAAATTTTACGTTTTTATGTGATACTCATTGGAATTCATACCAACATATTTCAACTGTGTTCACCATTTAATTGGTTAAAGGGGACCATTGCTGTGGTCTTCACATAAATACCACAGAAAGAGGGCGCCCTGGTTGCACCACTCCATACCTGTATTTCTATATCGTAGAAGGGTTTAGTAACATTTCACTTTTAGTGCACACTGTACCAGCCAATCATTGTATAGTTCTGAGCATGCAAACTATACCATTCCAATCACTGTATAGTGTGTAACCAACTTTATTGATAATTAAGTAGAACATCTGTGAAGTAGTTGCTAACTACTGCATGTTTCATTTATTAGACAGGAACAAAAATGAATAATCATTCAAAGGCAGTCTGTGACTTCATACATGCTTTACTGTCAAAATCTGATCACGTAAATGAGCTAGGGCAAATGCTGTATTCAAGGCAGGCCCAAACAGGAAACCAGAGACCGTAAGATCCTGACCTAGAGCTGATTTATGTCCCACTAGTTTCTACTAGGGCACACGGAGTAGAAACTGAAGTGAGAAGTTTATTTCCAAGGATAATCCCACAATTTCATTATACAAGAAGATCTGTGAGAAAAGAAAAGCTACTCTTGCAAAAGCAATGCATAGGTTAGGTTTATGTGCTTGTATTTTTATTTAAAAAATTGTTAGTTATTTATAACTAGTTATTTATATAGATTTTTTATTATTATCATTGTCATAGGTCCACTAACGTTCAACAAAGAGCGTATTCTGATTTATGCACCCAATACCGATAGTGTTTTAAAGCAAGGATCAAAACAAGAACTGCATAAAGTGCGGCACATAGTAAACGATTTTGAAGTCAACAAGTATTGGGGTGAAGAAGTCTGAGAATGTGATGAAACTTACAGACGATATACTGAATAGTATGTGTTGTTTTTGTTTTTGAAATTCTTCAGAGTAAATAGTTTTATTTATATATGACTCTTAAGGACCCCATACACTGCAGAGATACAGTATGTCTGACCCTCATGTCGCACAAGATTTCCCTTGAACCGCCCGGCAGCCTCCCGGGCGGCAGGATCGCATAGATACATCGTATGCGGTCCTTTTGCATACGATGTATCTTATGTGATCCCAGCCATGCCTGCGGGAACCGACTTGTCATGAGTGCAGCACTAACGATCTAGGGGCTCCGATCTGATGCTCACAGGACCGCGCATCGATGTAAAACACATCCGATTTGCCACTTTTCATCCGATTTGTCGGCCCGAAATCGGATGAAATAAGGCATTATCGTTGTAGTGTATGGGGCCCCGTAACAGTACAGGTTTAGTCTCCAATATTCCAAAAGACAAGTATTTTGGATATTGATTTTTACCATATTTTGGAAATGTTACATACTATAATGAGATATCTTGGGGTGGGACCCAAGTCGAAATACAGAATGCATGTATTTCATATACACCTTAAACACGGCATCTCAATTACCCGCGATCAATGCGCAGGTAATTGAATACCCCCCATAAAATCATTTTGTGCATGAATCAAAGTTTGTGTACACAGTATTTTGTTTCATATACACCTTATACACAAAGCCTCAGATTTTAGATAATAATTTTAAAGATTGTGAGCATTAAACAAAGTTTGTATGCAATGAACAATCAGAAAGCAATGATTCTATTATCTCAGTTTAGTTTAAAAAATTCAGTATTGGACTTCCAGTAGGCGGACCAAGCTGCTGGCCGCGTTTTACAGAGCTCTCCGCTCCCAACACAAATACCCTCTTATAACAGGGATTACTGCCCACAGACGGTACCATCGGGCACTGGAGATAGTGGAGGGGAAGAGGCTGCTACTCCCGGCTCCCCACCGCCCTGTTAGCACCGGAATCGGAGGCGTTGCGGAGACGCTGACCGCGGGCGCCATCTTCCTGCACCCGCCCTCCCTCCTACACTGACCTGTGGCTGCGCTCCTGCACCCGTCCTGGGAGAGAGCGGGAGATGAACAGTGAGCAGCCGACTTTTCAGCTTTGACCCGCCGCTCTCTCTCCACCTGCACGCGTCTGCCCTGCTCGCACTGGTGCTGCAGCCCCAGGGGAGAAACTGACAACAGACGCTGTCCCCCTGCATATGTGCATCCGCTCCTGCTTGGATACGGCTGTGTGAGTGGACTTCCACTCTCCTTATGTGCGGGCAATCAAAGGGAGGCGAGTGATTCCAGCACTGCACCATCTATCATCACCAGCTACTACCTGCCTTATTCCTGCTGGGTTGTAAAGCCTGGGGAACCCATATACAACTGGCACCATATTGAAACCTCCCCCCCCCCTTCCAGCAATACTATTACATCTCCATTGTCTAATAGACTGCTTTGTATCATCCTGCTCCCATAGACACCATAGGAGCTGGAATTTATTATTTCACAGCTGGGTACACTGCTCTGGTGATCCCTCCACTCTGCCACTGGACTGTTGTGACGTGTCTGGGTGCCCCCCGCTTGGTCTGCGGTGCCTGGTTTCCGTCATCCACTATTACCATAGCTCCAAACTACTATACGCCTTCCAGCTGACATATTTTCTCTACATATTTTCAAATAATTTGGTGTTACTCATATCTTTCCTAACTGTGGCCCACCGACCTCCCCTTCTGGCGACGACATACTGCAAGGTGTATCAGACCCCACTGCTTATAGCTCGGCATCTACAGCCAAAGCTCAGGAGATATCTGATCTACTGTCCCCTCTCTTGGATAAAAAGCTGGCTGGCCTACAAGCAGCCATTGAATCTATACTTTCACCCAACTTAAAGAACATAGTGCCCGTTTCGACGAAGCTGAACAACGAATATCTAATGTGGAGGATGGCCTGATTGCTGCAAAAGCCACTAATGCTTCTCAGGAAGCATCCCTCATTGCGATACATGATAAGCTTGAAGATCGCAAAAATAGGAACCGTCGGAACAACCTTCGCCTGATAGGTCTACTTAAATCGGTCAAGCAAAAAGACCTGATGGAGTTGGTGTCAGTGTGGCTTCCTACAGAATTGAGTCGATGACCAAAATCGGGTGCCATGCTCATAGAGAGTTCATCGCATCAGTCTGGACCGACAAAATGATGTCGCAGACCCAGACCAGTCATCTTCAAATTTTTAAACTACGTGGTTAAAGTCTGCATGTTGGATGCATATAGGAAATCTCGTGATTTGAATTACCATGGCGATAGACTTCTATTGTTTCAGGATTTCTCCTACCAAGTTGCGATGAAAAGGAAGGAATTCGCACCTGTATGTAAATCCCTCTTTGATGCTGGTCTCTGCTTCGCACGCCTCTACTCAGCCAAACTGAGGGTGCAATTGGATGGAAAAACCCACTTCTTTGAATCTATACAACCTGTGAAGTCATTTCTTGCTTCACTTTCCACTTACCCGAATACGTTGTCAGATGACACAGACTAAAACAAAAACAAAACAAAAAAACACAGTACTGGTTCGCAAGTATAACATCCTCTATGTAACTTCTAATGTCTCCATGGTTAAATTTGTTGCTTAGTCTTTACAATTTATGACAAAGATGTCATCACTGTTTTGCCATAAGCTTGTTATTATGGTTTTATAGGTTCTCTTGGACCGCTTATCTTTATCGCCTGACTGGCGAGTGTATTATTCTCTGTCCCCAGTCCGTCCGTCCCCCTTCATATCGATAGAGTTGCTGATGTTTTTGATAGGCCCTTCTGGCCTATGATTTGGGTTCAAAAAGTTAAGAAAATTGTTAGAACTGTGACATGTATTTTTTGTTCTACACTGTTTTTGTTGGTTGTGCTATACAGGAGACATTTACTGGTGACGCCCCTGCTAGCTGGGACAAGGGGGATCACCTTCCTGCTGTTAGATTTATTTTTTTTCTTTCCAAAACTAGGTATTGGTTAATATGACACACACACACAAACTTCACGGACCATGAGACGAGAGCCTATAAAGTTCCTGACCTGGAAAGTAGAGGGCCTTAACACCCCACTAAACCGAAAAAAAAGTGCTACAGCACCTAAAACGGTTTAAACCGGTTCCGGGTTGATGGCGTGAGGCAGCAGATCTCGGAGTGGGGACTATGGCCCCTGAGGTTGGCCCGGACCCGGTTTCCCCAGCTCCAAAGAAGGTGGCTGCAGTAATGGTGCCTCTGTCGGAGCGTGCCGCCGATGCTCCGGTCTCATATGCTGACGTGGTGGAGTCCACCATGACCCCCCTCCTCACTCAGGCTGTGGCTGATATCACACTGCAGCTGCAGCAGCTGCAGAATCGTGTGTCCCGCACTGAAAATCAATTGGGAGCTGCCATGCATAATATGGATGAATTACAGCAGGCTGTGAAATCGCTGACTTCAGACAATTATCACATACTAGGTGCTTCATCGCGCCCTACGGGCGCTCTTCACACCGTCGAAAGGGGCTACGACCCCTTAACCCCTGCACGCCTTGCTGCGGTTCAATATTTGTATGAGTGGATAGAGGGGATAGAGAGACACGGGCCGGTAGGGAGGGGATAGAGAGACGCAGGGCGGCAGGGAGGGGATAGAGACGCAGGGCGGCAGGGAGGGGATAGAGAGACGCAGGGCCGTAGGGAGGGGATAGAGAGACGCAGGGCCGTAGGGAGGGGATATATAGAGACGCGGGGCGGTAGGGAGGGGATAGAGAGACGCGGGGCGGCAGGGAGGGGATAGAGAGACGCGGGGCGGCAGGGAGGGGATAGAGAGACGCGGGGCGGTAGGGAGGGGATAGAGAGACGCGGGCCGGGGCGGTAGGGAGGGGATAGAGAGACCCGGGGCGATAGGGAGGGGATACAGAGAGACCCGGGGCGATAGGGAGGGGATACAGAGAGACCCGGGGCGATAGGGAGGGGATACAGAGAGACCCGGGGCGATAGGGAGGGGATACAGAGAGACCTGGGGCGGGGCGGCTGGGAGGGGATACAGAGACGCGGGGCGGCTGGGAGGGGATACAGAGACGCGGGGCGGCAGGGAGGGGATACAGAGACGCGGGGCGGTAGGGAGGGGATACAGAGACGTGGGGCGGTAGGGAGGGGATACAGAGACGCGGGGCGGTAGGGAGGGGATACAGAGACGCGGGGCGGTAGGGAGGGGATACAGAGACGCGGGGCGGTAGGGAGGGGATACAGAGACGCGGGGCGGTAGGAGGGGATAGAGACGCGGGGCGGTAGGGAGGTGATACAGAGACGCAGAGCGGTAGGGAGGGGATACTGAGACGCGGGCTGTAGGGAGGGGATACAGAGGCATAGGGAGGAGGGGATAGAGAGAGGCAGGGCGGTAGGGAGGGGATATAGAGACGCGGGCGGCTGGGAGGGGATAGATAGAAGGGGGGCGGTAGGGAGGGGATAGAGAGACGCAGGGCGGCAGGGAGGGGATAGAGAGACGCAGGGCGGCAGGGAGGGGATAGAGACGCAGGGCGGTAGGGGGGGGATATATAGAAACGCGGGGCGGTAGGGAGGGGATATATAGAGACGCGGGGCGGTAGGGAGGGGATATATAGAGACGCGGGGCGGTAGGGAGGGGATAGAGGCGGAGCGGCAGGGAGGGGATAGAGAGACGCGGGGCGGCAGGGAGGGGATAGAGAGACCCGGGGCGGTAGGGAGGGGATAGAGAGACCCGGGGCGGTAGGGAGGGGATAGAGAGACCCGGGGCGGTAGGGAGGGGATAGAGAGACCCGGGGCGGTAGGGAGGGGATAGAGAGACCCGGGGCGATAGGGAGGGGATACAGAGAGGCGGGGCGGCTGGGAGGGGATAGAGAGACGCGGGGCGGTAGGGAGGGGATACAGAGACGCGGGGCGGCTGGGAGGGGATACAGAGACGCGGGGCGGTAGTGAGGGGATACAGAGACGCGGGGCGGTAGGGAGGGGATACAGAGACGCGGGGCGGTAGGGAGGGGATACAGAGACGCGGGGCGGTAGGGAGGGGATACAGAGACGCGGGGCGGTAGGAGGGGATAGAGAGACGCGGGGCGGTAGGAGGGGATAGAGAGACGCGGGGCGGTAGGAGGGGATACAGAGACGCGGGGCGGTAGGGAGGTGATACAGAGACGCAGAGCGGTAGGGAGGGGATACTGAGACGCGGGCTGTAGGGAGGGGATACAGAGGCATAGGGAGGAGGGGATAGAGAGACGCGGGGCGGCTGGGAGGGGATATAGAGATGCGGGGCGGCAGGGAGGGGATATAGAGACGCGGGGCGGTAGGGAGGGGATATAGACGCGGGGCGGTAGGGAGGGGATAGAGAGACGCGGGGCGGTAGGGAGGAGAGAGACGCGGGGCGGTAGGGAGGAGAGAGACGTGGGGCGGTAGGGAGGGGAGAGACGCGGGGCGGCAGGGAGGGGATAGAGAGACGCGGGGCGGCGGGAGGGGATAGAGAGACGCGGGGCGGTAGGGAGGGGATAGAGAGACGCGAGGCGGTAGGGAGGGGATAGAGAGACGCGAGGCGGTAGGGAGGGGATAGAGAGACGCGGGCGGTAGGGAGGGGATAGAGAGACGCGGGGTGGTAGGGAGGGGATAGAGAGACGCGGGGTGGTAGGGAGGGGATAGAGAGACGCGGGTCGACAGGGAGGGTCCCCAGTGAGGAAGCTGATGAAGAGAGGGGGGAAGAGGGGGGAAAGTAGTGGAGGAGGAGGGCACCAGAAGAGGAGACTTGTGTAAAGTGGCGAGTAGACATAGAAACAGTGGGTAGGATGGCCGGAGGGACTCACCGTTGGGGCTGTGGGCGGCTGCTGCAGGCTGTCAGGAATCGGGACTTAACGTCACAGGTCTTACCAGTGCGCAGCCTAGTCCGGCTCCGGTGGTCCTGCAGGTGTCATGTCGCCTCCCACTGTGCTGGCTCCAGTACCCCTGAACTCCCTTCCAGCTCACCGCTATCCTCCCCGCTGGCCGCAGGTACTGGGCGCCGCCATGTTGCCAATGATCAGCTGACCGCAACTCTACCAACCACGGCTGTCGGTTCAGTCACATGATTCCACTGCCCAATCACTGTCCAGCAAGGGGGATAAAGGGGCTGGGCAGGGCCCTAGCAAATCGTCCAGAACAACGTCGCTTCCTAGCTGCGTCTAGACTCATACTTCAGGGTTCACTCCTTGTGCCCTGAAAGCTCTTTAAACTACCTGTGATTCCAGCTCATTGTATATCATCAGCACAGAGACTTCAGTTCTTAGCAGCATTACCACCACTGTGATTTCAGCTCAAAGCAAGTATTACCAGCACTGTGATTTCAGCTCAAAGCAAGTATTACCAGCACTGTGATTTCTACTCACTGCAGCAATACTAACACTGTGATTCCAGCTCATAGTAGTAACACCTGTGCTGAGTTTCCTGAAGTTAAATAATCTTCCAGTGTGTCCTTGAGTGTGCTGCTGCAAGCATTCCTGAAACAGCTCAGTCCAAGTGCAAGCTAATCAGTGTGAATTCATGTGGACTCCAGTTCCAGTTGTCTCACCGGATTCCAGGCCGGTTCAAGCAAGTCTGATATTTAACTGACTCCAGTTCCAGTTGTCTCACCGGATTCCAGGCCGGTTCAAGCAAGTCTGATATTTAACTGACTCCAGTTCCAGTTGTCTCACCGGATTCCAGGCCGGTTCAAGCAAGTCTGATATTTAACTGACTCCAGTTCCAGTTGTCTCACCGGATTCCAGGCCGGTTCAAGCAAGTCTGATATTTAACTGACTCCAGTTCCAGTTGTCTCACCGGATTCCAGGCCGGTTCAAGCAAGTCGGATATTAACTAACTCCAGTTCCAGTTGTCTCGCTGGATTCCAGTCCGGCTCAAGCAATCCAGATATTGAACTGATTCTTTTGCCAGTATATTTCATGTAATCTACAATAAAGCATATCAATATTAACCTCATCTTCCTGTGTACCTCATCCGCAAGTCTTATCTACGCCCACCAAGTTTCCTGCACTGTGCGCCCACCACAGAACCACATATTGATTCTAACTTGGATACACAAAATACCAGAGTTCTGACAGTTTGTTCTGGACCAAATGGATTCAAGTGATGATCAGAGTGTTGGTCCAGGGGCTCTTCAAAGTCTTATAACCAGACTAGAAGGTCAGGAAACCGCCCAGTGGCAAGTGGTTCAGTTCTTGCAAGAGGTCTCTACACATCTTAATAACATGCAATCATCTTTAAGTTCAGCTACTCCAGTATCCAGTCCTGCACCAGTTACATCAATTCAGCTAGCAACAGCCGACACCCGGGTGTCACATCTTCAGCTGCCCACACCTTGCAAGTTTGACGGCAATCCAAAACTCTGCCGAGGCTTTTTAAATGTTTGTGAAGTACACTTCGAATTACTTCCTCATAACTTTCCTACGGATAGAACTAAAGTGGCCTATATCGTGTCCTTGCTGTCAGGTTCTGCTCTGAACTGGGTGTCACCATTATGGGAGCGTGCTGATTCTCTGTTAACCAACTACAAGGACTTCGTGAGCACCTTCAGAAGAATATTTGATGAGCCCGGCAGGTCTTCCTTCGCTTCTGCTACCATTCTCCAGATACAGCAGGGATCACGCCCTGTTGGGCAATTTGTAATTCAGTTTCAGACTTTAGCATCCGAGCTAAATTGGAATAATGATGCTTTGGTGGCTGCTTTTAGGCATGGACTTTCTGATAAACTAAAGGATGAACTGGCAACGCGTGATCTTCCGACTAAGTTAGATGACTTGATCTCCTTATGCGTTAAGATTGATCTACGTATGAGAGAACGGATTAGTGAGAGATTCAGGGGTGACCATACAAAGATACACTCTGTTCCTCGTGCATCTTCTCCATCTGCATCCTCAGAAGAACCAATGGAGATTAATCGATCACGCCTATCCTCTGAGGAGCGCTCTCGAAGACAGCGATGGAAGTTGTGCCTTTATTGTGCTGCTCCAGGTCATTTCCTGGGTTCTTGTCCCACCCGTCCGGGAAACGCCAGAGCCTAACCTGTAAAGGGGAAGTCAGGTTAGGAATCCTTCAGAAAACTTCTCCACAGAAAGATTGTATTCTGCCTGCAACTCTGGAATACTTCCATGGTACAAGATTTCTCTCAGCACTCCTAGACTCAGGAGCTGCAGGCAACTTTCTGACCCTCTCTGTAGTACATGAATTGGGTCTGCCTACTAAAACATTACTCAGGCCTATAGCTTTGACTGCGGTTAATGGAAGTCGCATACCAGAAAGTAATATCACCCTTCAGACAGCACCTTTGTCTTTACGTATTGGGATTCTCCATTCTGAACAGATTGAGTTCTTTGTGATTCCCAAGGCTACCCACGAGATGGTTCTAGGCCTTCCATGGCTGCAATTGCACAATCCATCCATTGACTGGTCCACTCTTCAGATTTCTGCTTGGAGCCCCTCTTGCTTCAAGTCCTGTTTACAGCATGTTATTCCCGTCCGACAGACTAAAGCTTCAGATGTATTACCAGATGTATACCAGGACTTTTCAGATGTATTCAGTGAGCAAGCTGCAAATGAGTTACCTCTTCATCGAGAGTGGGACTGTCCCATTGATATCATTCCAGGGAAAACTCCACCCAAGGGACGTACCTATCCACTATCTGTTCCAGAGACTACAGCAATGTCAGAATACATTAAAGAAAATCTCCAAAAGGGTTTCATTCGGCCTTCCTCATCTCCTGCAGGCGCTGGGTTCTTCTTTGTTAAAAAGAAAGATGGTGGTCTTCGACCTTGTATAGATTATCGTGGTCTTAATGATATTACAGTTAAGAATGGTTATCCTTTGCCCTTAATTACCGAGCTTTTTGACAGAGTTAAAGGAGCCACTATCTTCACCAAGCTCGATTTACGAGGTGCCTACAATCTTATAAGAATACGCAAAGGAGATGAATGGAAAACAGCTTTTAACACTAGAGATGGTCATTATGAATACCTTGTGATGCCTTTTGGGTTAAGTAATGCTCCTGCAGTGTTTCAGCATTTTGTAAACGAAATCTTCAGAGACATTTTGTACAAATTTGTCGTTGTTTATTTAGACGATATCCTCATTTTTTCTCGAGATCTTGCAACACATCGTCAACAAGTCAGAGAAGTTCTCAGCCGTCTTCGTCAGAATCGTTTGTATGGAAAGTTATCAAAATGTACATTCGAAGTCTCATCTATTCCATTCCTTGGATACATTATATCTGGCTCTGAACTCCGTATGGATCCTGCCAAGTTAGATTCCATACTCAATTGGACTCTTCCTACAACTGTGAAGGCAGTACAAAGGTTTTTGGGATTCGCTAACTATTACAGAAAGTTTATCAAAGGATTTTCAACACTGGTAGCACCAATTACTGCTTTAACCCGCAAAGGTTCTGATCCGGCTCACTGGTCCAAGGAAGCTCTGTCTGCTTTTCACCTTATCAAGCAAGCTTTTATCACCGCACCAGTTCTCCATCAGCCTGATGTTCAGAAGCCTTTCATTTTAGAAGTGGATGCGTCCACAGTAGGTGTGGGAGCAGTTCTCTCACAGACTTCTGATGCTGGAAAGTTGCATCCATGTGGTTTTTTCTCCAGAAAATTTTCCCCTGCAGAAAGGAATTATTCTATTGGTGATCAAGAATTGTTAGCAATCAAGTTGGCTCTGGAGGAATGGAGATATCTTCTAGAAGGAGCTAAATTTCCTGTATCAATTCTTACAGATCATAAAAACTTGCTGTACCTCAAGTCTGCTCAATGTCTCAACCCACGTCAGGCCCGGTGGGCTTTATTCTTTTCTAGATTCAGTTTCCTTATCACATTTCGTCCTGGGTCTCAAAACGTGAAAGCGGACGCCTTATCACGTTCCATGGTTCCAGATACAGAGGCAAATTCACAAGAAGAACGTCCTATTATTAGTCCAGTATCATTTGCTACTACTCAAGTTACGTATTCTACTCCTCCTCCTGGCAAAATGTTTGTAACACCAGAATTGCGGAAGAAATTACTGACTTGGGCACATACTTCTCAGTTCTTTGGACATCCTGGAGTTCTTAAAGTTTATAAAACTCTTCAAAGGTCCTATTGGTGGCCCAACATGAAGTCCGACATTCAAGATTTTGTGCAGTCATGTCCCAAATGTGCTCAACATAAAACCTCCCGGCAGTCTCCAGCGGGAACTTTACAGCCATTATCTATTCCTACACGACCATGGTCCCATATTTCTATGGACTTTATCTCTGAGTTACCGCCTTCCCGTGGTCACAATACCATCTGGGTAGTGGTCGACAGGTTCTCAAAAATGGCTCATTTCATTCCACTCACAGGGCTACCATCAGCAAACAAGCTGGCCCAGCACTTTCTTCGAGAAATCTTTCGTCTTCATGGACTTCCAACTGAAATTATATCTGACCGAGGAGTACAGTTTGTGGCGAAGTTTTGGAAAGCCCTCTGTTCAGCTCTTCAAGTAAAACTGAAATTCTCTTCAGCATACCATCCACAGACAAATGGCCAAACAGAAAGGGTAAATCAAGAATTAGAAACATTTATCAGGCTTTATGTCTCTTCATCTCAAGACGATTGGGTAGATCTACTACCCTGGGCAGAGTTTGCTCACAACTTTCGTTACCATACTGCCACTGACACAACACCTTTCTTCACAGTTTATGGCCAACATCCACGAGTACCTGATTTTCAATCATTACCGGCAGTTGATGTCCCAGCTGCTTCCGTTTCTTTACAACAATTCTCTAAAGTGTGGAAGTCAATTCATCAGTCTTTAAAGAAAGCCTCCGCCAGATATAAATTTTTTGCTGATCAGAAGAGACGAGCTGTTCCCAGTTTAAAGCCAGGAGATCGAGTTTGGCTGTCTACTCGTAATCTTAGACTCAAAGTTCCTTCCATGAAGTTTGCTCCAAGATTTATCGGTCCTTTTCCTGTGGAACAAGTAATCAATCCAGTAGCTTATAAATTGACTTTGCCTTCATATCTAAAAATTCCGAATTCTTTCCATATCTCTCTCCTCCGGCCACTAGTGCTCAATCGCTTCCAACAGACTCCTCCAAAAGCTCCGAAAGTTGTTACCAGCCCTGGTGTGGAATTTGAAGTTGAGAAAATTCTTGATTCTAGATGTCGTTATGGTCGTCTGCAATACCTAATCGACTGGAGAGGATATGGTCCTGAAGAGAGAGCTTGGATCAATGCTTCAGATGTGCATGCTCCTTATTTAGTCCGAGTCTTCCATAGCAAATTTCCATTGAAGCCTAAAAGGTGTCCGGTGGCCACCCTTGAAGGGAGGGGTACTGTCAGGAATCGGGACTTAACGTCACAGGTCTTACCAGTGCGCAGCCTAGTCCGGCTCCGGTGGTCCTGCAGGTGTCATGTCGCCTCCCACTGTGCTGGCTCCAGTACCCCTGAACTCCCTTCCAGCTCACCGCTATCCTCCCCGCTGGCCGCAGGTACTGGGCGCCGCCATGTTGCCAATGATCAGCTGACCGCAACTCTACCAACCACGGCTGTCGGTTCAGTCACATGATTCCACTGCCCAATCACTGTCCAGCAAGGGGGATAAAGGGGCTGGGCAGGGCCCTAGCAAATCGTCCAGAACAACGTCGCTTCCTAGCTGCGTCTAGACTCATACTTCAGGGTTCACTCCTTGTGCCCTGAAAGCTCTTTAAACTACCTGTGATTCCAGCTCATTGTATATCATCAGCACAGAGACTTCAGTTCTTAGCAGCATTACCACCACTGTGATTTCAGCTCAAAGCAAGTATTACCAGCACTGTGATTTCTACTCACTGCAGCAATACTAACACTGTGATTCCAGCTCATAGTAGTAACACCTGTGCTGAGTTTCCTGAAGTTAAATAATCTTCCAGTGTGTCCTTGAGTGTGCTGCTGCAAGCATTCCTGAAACAGCTCAGTCCAAGTGCAAGCTAATCAGTGTGAATTCATGTGGACTCCAGTTCCAGTTGTCTCACCGGATTCCAGGCCGGTTCAAGCAAGTCTGATATTTAACTGACTCCAGTTCCAGTTGTCTCACCGGATTCCAGGCCGGTTCAAGCAAGTCTGATATTTAACTGACTCCAGTTCCAGTTGTCTCACCGGATTCCAGGCCGGTTCAAGCAAGTCTGATATTTAACTGACTCCAGTTCCAGTTGTCTCACCGGATTCCAGGCCGGTTCAAGCAAGTCTGATATTTAACTGACTCCAGTTCCAGTTGTCTCACCGGATTCCAGGCCGGTTCAAGCAAGTCGGATATTAACTAACTCCAGTTCCAGTTGTCTCGCTGGATTCCAGTCCGGCTCAAGCAATCCAGATATTGAACTGATTCTTTTGCCAGTATATTTCATGTAATCTACAATAAAGCATATCAATATTAACCTCATCTTCCGGTGTACCTCATCCGCAAGTCTTATCTACGCCCACCAAGTTTCCTGCACTGTGCGCCCACCACAGAACCACATATTGATTCTAACTTGGATACACAAAATACCAGAGTTCTGACACAGGCTCAACAGTACAGTGTCCAGAGGCGTCACTGGGTCAGCATTTCAGCATTACTGTTACACACATCTCTCCCCCCCCGCGGCCGAAAAGGGGGTGTGGCCTGCTGTGAAAGGGGCGTGGCCTCACGGGTCTGTTCTCTCTCGCTCCGGGGGTGTTTCCAGCTTGCCTGTAGATGCTGGCAGCCCCCGGAGACTGGAGAGTGTGTGCCGGCTGTGTGACAGGAGGAGAGTGCTGCAGGAGATGACGTCACTGCAGCACTCGCCTCCTGTCACAGCAGGAGAGCTGACAGCGGGATTTGTGCGGAGGAGGCGGCGGGTCTGTGTACACGGCGCAGGGAGGGCTATGAGAGCCTTCTCCTGCGCCACCCGTCCCTCCTAATGTGTATGCCGGGGGCGGCATCAGCCGTTGTTGTTGGGCCGGCGCCGGGGGCGGCATCAGCCGTTGTTGTTGGGTCGGCATCAGCCGTTGTTGTTGGGCCGGCGCCGGGGGCGGCATCAGCCGTTGTTGTTGGGCCGGCGCCGCGGCCGGGGAATCAGAGCTGCTGATGGGTGGGGGGATGGGAGAGAGATGGACAGGCAGCAGGAGCAGAGACTTGCTGACTCCGCCCACCGCTGTGACTCCACCCAGCGTTACGGGCACAGTCACAGATTTAGACAAATATATAGGAGATGGAACAAACTTGATGATATCGAAAACAGATCGAGGAGAAATAATATCAGGCTTGTGGGCCTACCTGTTACAATCCTGAGCACTCATGTTTTGTTATTGTTATAATTACCTTTGCTTCAGTTTGTGGAACTACAGGTCACAGCTAGCTCCTGCATAGTTGTCTCCCAGTGCCTTTGCTCCTGCACTCAGCAACTGACTTCACAGGTGTCTGGATTCTGTAATTACAGCTTGTTACCTGAAAACTACTATTCAGCTTGTCAGCCTGCTCAGTCTGCACTGCAGCTGCATGTTATATCAATTACTGGGGGCCTGTCTGGTGCTCACAACTGATTGGTCCAGCCTGTTCTTTTAAGCCTCTCAATCCCAAGAAGCTTTGCCAGTTATAGCTACTCCATGTGGTGTTCTGCTCTCTGGTTCCTCTCTGGTCTCAGTTCATCTGTCCAGTGGGTATTGCCTTGTTCCAGTATTGAATTCAGGCTTCAACATCTAGCTGGCGACTTTAGTCTGCCGACTGCCGTTACCCTGTCTCCAAGTGTCTGCACCCCAGTCCGTCCGTGTGCCGCTACCTCCTGTGTCACCCCTGGAGTGCCTGCTGCTGTTCCATCTCCACAGCCCCAGCGTACCATCTGGCCGTGTGCACCCTGGCACCTTCTCCAGTTCCTGTTTGTTCCTGTGTATCCCTGCGGCTGATCATATACAACACCTCTACCATAACTCTAGTCAAGTTCAGGTATCAAGTGACCCAGACAGGGGGCCGCGACCTGCACGTCGGAAGCCGCGAAGCCCATATCCCCTTGCGGGGTTCCCTGGTGAAAACCTTCCGGCGTGTTAGACTCCGCGCCTCTGTTCTGGGTAACGTCAACCACTTGGTACCTGATCCCGAATTCTGCACCAGTTCCTGACATTATAACTGGCCCACCACTTCCTGGGCATGGACCCGTCACAGCAAAATCCGGCTCCAATCTTGGCTGGTCAAATACAAAATTTGACGCAGCAACTGCAAGATCTAAAGCTCAGAGTTTCCACCCAGGAAGAAACTAGCAAGTCATTGGTTGTAACCAGAGCTCCTGGGCCTGAACCAAAGCTGCATCTTCCAAATCGGTTTACAGGTGACCGGAAACAGTTCCAGAATTTCCGTGATAGCTGCAAGCTATATTTCAGACTCCGGCCATTATCGTCTGGTTCTGAGGCTCAGCGAGTAGGTATCATCATCTCCCTCCTGCAGGGGGAACCCCAGTCCTGGGCGTTCGGATTGAAAACGGAGAATCCCGCATTGCACACAGTGGATGCCTTTTTTAGCGCCCTAGGAATTCTTTATGATGACCCGGACCGAGCAGCTTCTGCAGAGGCTCACTTACGAGCCCTGAGACAAGGGAAAAACACGGCCGAGGTATACTGCACTGAGTATAGTGGTTGGAATGACCCAGCCCTCCGAAGTCAGTTCCACTTAGGCCTCACTGAGCAAATTAAAGACTACCTTGTCCAGTATCCTACTCCTGAAACCCTGGACAAGCTCATGCAGTTAGCAATTCGAGTAGATCGCCGGATCAGGGAACGGAGGATGGAGAAAGGTGGAGGGTCACCATCTCCCTCAGCAGTAGCCTTGGAAGAAGCCGAAGATTCCAGTGAACCCATGCAGATTGGGGCCTTTCGTCTTTCTGCTCAGGAAAATCTCGTAGGCGATCGATGGGCCTATGCTTATATTGTGGAGCAAAGGGTCATTTTGCTAATGTTTGCACCCTGAAGTCGGGAAAAGACAAGACCCAGGGGTAAAAGGGGAGTTACTCCTGGGTCTGGCTGGAATCTCTCCAAAAAATTCAGTATTGCTTCCAGTTCAAATTAGTCTACCTACTCAGCAAGTTGCAGTCAAGGCTTTTGTTGATTGTGGTGCAGCTGCCAACTTTATGGATATCTCTTTCGCCCGGTCCTGGAACATTCCTATACTAAAGATGAAGCCTTCTGTGACTATTTGTGGCCTTGACGGTAACCCCCTCCTTAGTGGGCAAGTGTCTCAGCAAACTCCTCCTGTTCATTTAACTACTGGTCTTCTGCATTCGGAGAAGATTATTTTCCTCCTTGTTAATTGCCCCATGGCCTCCATAGTCCTAGGGCTTCCATGGTTGAAATCCCATAATCCATCCATCTGCTGGAAGACAGGAGAACTCTTACAGTGGGGAACAGAATGTACAGGAAGATGTCTGTCCTTGCCAGCGCGATGCTCTCAAGTTATACCAGAGGGGCTACCGACTCCATATCATTCATTTGCGGATGTCTTCTCCAAGAAAGAGGCGGATACTCTTCCCCCCCATCGACCTTACGACTGTGCCATCAGTCTGGTATCCGAAGATAAATTACCTAAGGGTAGATTATATGCTCTTTCTTTGCCAGAAACTAAAGCCATCGAAGACTATATTCAGGAGAACCTAAGCAAAGGGTTTATTCGTCCCTCAAAATCACCAGTAGGAGCAGGATTCTTCTTTGTGGCAAAAAAGGACGGCTCCTTACGTCCATGCATTGATTATAGAGGACTCAACAAAATCACTGTTAAGAATTCTTATCCTTTGATTTCCGTGTTGTTTGATCAACTCCGGATGGCGGAAATCTTCTCTAAAATTGATCTTCGGGGGGCATATAACCTCATACCAATTAAGGCCGGCGACGAGTGGAAGACGGCCTTCAACACTCATTCTGGGCATTATGAATACCTTGTTATGCCATTTGGATTGTCAAATGCTCCTGCCGTCTTCCAAGATTTTATCAATGATGTGCTCCGAGAATTCCTGGGAAAATTTGTTGTGGTCTACTTGGATGACATCCTGATATATTCACGGTCACTGGAGCAGCATCGAGTCCATGTCCAGATGGTGTTGCAAAAGCTCTGGGAGCACCATCTATACGCCAAGTTAGAAAAATGTGAATTCGAAGTGAAGGAAGTCGCTTTCTTAGGATACATCATCTCTCCCAAGGGGTTCTCCATGGATCCCAGTAAGCTTCAAGCAATTCAAGATTGGGCACAACCTACTAACCTTAAAGCTATACAATGCTTTCTTGGGTTCGCTAATTATTACAGGATATTAATTCGTTCATTTTCAGACATTGTTGCACCTATTGTTGCTTTGACCAAGAAAGGTGCGGATCCGTCACATTGGTCACCTTCAGCTCTACAAGCTTTTCTCAAGTTAAAAAAAGCCTTTATATCTGCACCTGTTCATAGTCATCCAAATCCTGACCTGCCTTTTGTTATGGAAGTAGATGCTTCTGAAGTGGGAGTGGGAGCAGTCCTATCACAGAAAGATCCAGTGGATTCTAAACTTCACCCGTGCTCTTTTCTGTCCAGAAAGTTCTCTCCTGCCGAAGCCAATTATGATGTTGAAAATCGTGAACTGCTTGCTATCAAGTGGGCGCTAGAAGAATGGAGGCACTGGTTGGAAGGGGCGTCCGAGACACGTGATTACAATCCTCACTGACCATAAAAACTTATCCTATATTGAGTCAGCCAAGAGACTGAATCCAAGACAGGCACGATGGGCATTATTCTTCACTAGATTCAACTATGTGATCTCCTATCGGCCAGGATCGAAGAATCTTAAAGCAGATGCCTTGTCACGAAGCTTCCTTCCAATTCAAAATTCATCCTGCTCTTCTGAACCAATTATTCCTGTTTCCAATATCCATGCTGGTCTTGCTCAAGATTTAGTCTCCCAGATTCAAGCCAAACAGTCTCTTGCACCCATGGGGACTCCCTCAGGACTCCTCTTTGTCCCTAAAGAGTACAGGAAAGCAGTTTTATCTGAATTTCATGTAAAAAGAATCTCTGGGCATCCAGGGATTTCTAAGACTCTGGATTTATTGTCTCGCTCAGTTTGGTGGCCTTCTATGTATCAAGATGTTAGAGAGTTCATTCTTGCTTGTGAGATCTGTGCTCAACATAAAACTCCTCGTAAAGCTCCCATGGGACATCTTACGCCTCTTACGGTTCCCTCAAGACCTTGGTCCCATATTTCTATGGACTTTGTGGTTGATCTTCCCAAGTCATCGGGGTACAATACCATTTGGGTTGTGGTAGACCGGTTCAGTAAGATGGCTCACTTTGTTCCTCTTCGCAAGCTCCCCAGTGCCAGGGAATTGGCAACCTTGTTTATCCAACATATCTTTAAATTACATGGATTACCACAGGACATCGTCTCCGACAGAGGAACTCAGTTTATTGCTCAATTCTGGCAAGCTTTCTGTTCAGCCTTGGATATTAATCTTAGTCTGTCCTCTGGTTATCATCCGCAATCCAATGGACAGACTGAGCGAGTGAACCAGTCTCTTGAACAGTATCTCCGTTGTTATGTTTCCAAGTACCATAACGATTGGGTTGACCATCTGGCATTTGCTGAATTTGCATATAATAATTCCAGTCACTCTTCTTCATCCATGTCACCCTTCTTTTGTCTCTCTGGGTTCCATCCTAGGTCTAACGCTTTTGACATCCTGCAGCAACAGACTTCTTCCCTTGATCCTGTAGCTCGTCTGAGGAAAATTTGGAGGAGAGTACGTCTGGCACTCAACCAAGTCTCTGTTCGTTCCAACCAAACAATTTGCTGACAGACGACGAAGACCTTGTACTTTTAAAGTGGGTGACATGGTGTGGCTGTCCACTCGAAATATCAAGTTACGCCAGCCCTCTCAAAAATTTGGGCCTAGGTTCATTGGTCCATTCCGGATTATTAGACAGATTAATCCAGTAGCCTTTCGACTCCTTTTACCAAAATCACTTAAGATCAATAACACTTTCCACTGTTCCTTGTTGAAACCAGCATTTGTGTCCCAGAGATTTAGAAGATCTCCTTCCAGAGATTTAGAAGATCTCCTTCCAGAAGGCCTGCCACTGTGTTAGTCCAAGGTCACAAGGAGTTTGTTGTGGAAAAGATTCTGGATTCCAAGTTCAGGAGGGGTCAAGTTCATTTCCTCGTGCATTGGAAGGGTTACGGTCCGGAAGAGAGAACCTGGGTACCAGAGCGGTTTCTTCATGCACCCAGACTTAAGAGGCCTTTCTTCTGTGAATTTCCGGATAAGCCTGGTTCTAGGGGTTCTTAACCCCTCTTCAAGGGGGGGGTACTGTTACAATCCTGAGCACTCATGTTTTGTTATTGTTATAATTACCTTTGCTTCAGTTTGTGGAACTACAGGTCACAGCTAGCTCCTGCATAGTTGTCTCCCAGTGCCTTTGCTCCTGCACTCAGCAACTGACTTCACAGGTGTCTGGATTCTGTAATTACAGCTCGTTACCTAAAAACTACTATTCAGCTTGTCAGCCTGCTCAGTCTGCACTGCAGCTGCATGTGATATCAATTACTGGGGGCCTGTCTGGTGCTCACAACCGATTGGTCCAGCCTGTTCTTTAAAGCCTCTCAATCCCAAGAAGCTTTGCCAGTTATAGCTACTCCATGTGGTGTTCAGCTCTCTGGTTCCTCTCTGGTCTCAGTTCATCTGTCCAGTGGGTATTGCCTTGTTCCAGTATTGAATTCAGGCTTCAACATCTTGCTGACGACTTTAGTCTGCCGACTGCCGTTATCCTGTCTCCAAGTGTCTGCACCCCAGTCCGTCCGTGTGCCGCTACCTCCTGTGTCACCCCTGGAGTGCCTGCTGCTGTTCCATCTCCACAGCCCCAGCGTACCATCTGGCCGTGTGCACCCTGCCACCTTCTCCAGTTCCTGTTTGTTCCTGTGTATCCCTGCGGCTGATCATATACAACACCTCTACCATAACTCTAGTCAAGTTCAGGTATCAAGTGACCCAGACAGGGGGCCGCGACCTGCACGTCGGAAGCCGCGAAGCCCATATCCCCTTGCGGGGTTCCCTGGTGAAAACCTTCCGGCGTGTTAGACTCCGCGCCTCTGTTCTGGGTAACGTCAATCACTTGGTACCTGATCCCGAATTCCGGATTCTGCACCAGTTCCTGACACTACCTGAATCAGTAAAAGGACCAGCCCTTGCCCATTTTGTCCGTACCACGCTTCCCACCCTTTTAGGAATTGAACACGGCTGTCGAGACCTGGTGATTGAGAGGGTACACCGTGTGGGCCCTGCCCCCACCCCGAATAAGCCCCGTCCGAGGGTCACGTTGTTCCGCTGCCTGAACTTTTTACATAAGTCTGCTTTTTGGTCTGCATCACAACGTATGAAGGACCTGCAATGGGAGGGTCACAAACTTTTTATTTTCCAGGACTACTCTGTGGAATTGACGAGGACCCGGAAAGCATTCTCACCAATTTGCACCAAACTCGTTGCAGAGGGCCGCAAGTTTGGCTTGCTCTATCCAGCCCGTTTACGCATCTATGAAGGCTCCTCCTATAAGGACTTCCTCTCCCCAGCAGACGCCCATGCTTTCCTAAAAGAACTCCCTCGACCCCTGGATACTGATATCAGCGATCCACCAGCTACCTCATCCACCTGAAGGTTTTTCCTAGCATGCCTGTGCGATAATGTTTCCCAATGTTATATTGTCTCATGAGCCTTCATTATGTCTTGTTATGTTCTGTTGTGATACGGTAATCCTCCTCTGCAAGTTCATGCTGTATCTTCATACCTCATGTTTCATGTTATTATTATTCATCACCATTATTAACGTGTTTAGTTATAGTATGTAGCTCCCAAGCACCTGTTACTGGTGAACCCAGCATATTATGATGCGGACACTATCCAGACTACTGGAGACACTGGTTCTCTTATTATTGCGGAGCATTAGGTTAATTATGTCTTATTCTATGCTTCCGCATAAGACAGGGCCACCACCATCACCCCCTGCTTATCATTCATGTTTTATGTTTCATTTTTGGGCAGGGCAAAGCCACCTTTTTTCTTTTACTCCTAGTGGATGTGGTTGGGCGGTCGGAACACCTCCCTCACACGCCACTACTGGCTGTTATGTCACTACGGTTTAAATCTTTTCTTATGCTAATTTGTTTTACGGGAAGTCCCGAGTCCTCCTGGCGTGTAGATTCCTCACTGCCCACACCACTGATTCTTTGGTCTCGCTATTTAGGACTGTCATGTTGTGTTTTCCGTCTGTCTTTCCCCCTCCTTCCCTCCTCCTCTTTCCTTACATCCCTCCCCCCCCCCCCCCCCCATGCATCATTAGCCCATGATCTATTGTATTATTTTGATGTTGAAAGCTGTGATAGCACTTTGGCCCCCTTCCCCGTGCCATGCCTACTTTGACGCTTGGCTCGTGGAATGTAGGCGGGTTCAACTCACCAGCGAAACGCAGGAAAATCCTCATTTATCTCAATAAACAAAATGTTGACATAGCCTTCCTGCAAGAGTCCCATTTAGTCCCCGCTGAAGTAGTAAAATTAAAAACCTTAGGCTGGTCTGTTCTAGGTTCTAGTTCTTATAACTCAAAAGCTAGAGGTGTTATCATCCTAATCAAAAAGCATATTCCCTATGAAGAGTTAACAACTCGTTCTGATGCAACAGGTAGGACGGTGCTACTGAACCTTAAGATTTACGGACAACCTCTGACACTTTGCAATGTGTACGCACCATCTACCTATACCAAGTTTTCTCCAATCACTCATTGCCTTGCTGACCCCACACCTTTCCTCCTCTATCATAATGTGCAGAGACTTTAATCTGGTAACGTCCCTTTTGTTGGATAGATCTTCCACTCCTCCAAAAGGCCTAACCCTCCCAAAATTGGGAATGCCTTTACTCGCAGATAGACTCTCCTTGGTGGATGTTTGGAGGGCTCTCCATCCCACTGATAGAGAGTATACCTGCTTATCCTCAGCTCACCACACCCTGTCCCGAATTGACTACATATTCACATCCCACACCCTCTTTCCTAGCGTAGTGGATGCTCTCATAGCTCCGATTTCCCTCTCCGATCACGCCCTCATGACGGCCTCTATCCAAATCTCGGAACAGCAGGATTCCCCCAGACTGTGGAAATTCCCCTCCTACTTATTCAAGTCTTTGAAATTTCGAAATAGACTTGAAGCTGCCTGGGAAACATATGCCTCAGATAATGCATTACATGCAGACTCTGATCCCATGCTCTTTTGGTTATCTGCCAAATCTGTACTGCGGGGGGAGATAATATCTTACGTGGCCAATTCTCGCAGAAAACACACTGAGCACTACTTGGAGTTCCAGAAAGCCCTGACCTCAGCCTTTCAGCAGTTCAAGTCCATGCCAAATGATATCACTAAACATAATTATCTCTTGGCAAAAACACACTTTGATGAATTCTTGTTAACACTTGGGGATAAATATATGTTTAATGTTAGTTACCGGTTCCACAAATTTGGAAACAAAACGGGTAAGTTGCTTTCTAACCTCTTGCGTGGCTCTCACCCTCCCCTGACTACACGACCACTGATGACAGATTCGGGCAGATTGACGGCCACCAATGCCGAGATCTCAGCAGTCATGCGCTCCTTTTACACAGATCTCTATTCTCCTATGGTTCCCCGCCCGCATCCCCCGGACTACCTTGGAGATCCTGTCTCTCCTGATACTTGGGACTCCTTGCCGGCACCTAAATTATCTCCATAGCTTAGCCAATCATTAACATCCCCGATTACACTAGAAGAGATCCGCCAGACTATTGGTCATTTCAAACGCGACAAAGCCCCGGGACCTGATGGTTTCTCTGCCGATTTTTACAAGCTGCTTTTGCCAAAACTTGAGACCTCATTGATGCATGCGCTTAATTCCATGCTTACATCACAAACTCTCCCCCTACATTTCAACTCGGCCATCCTTAAAGTTCTTCCGAAACCGGGCAGGGATCTCACCCTCCCGGGATCGTATCGTCCCATCTCCCTACTAAATCTTGATTATAAGTTACTGACCAAGATTCTGGCTGATCGTTTAAAATTGCTCCTTCCGCACATCATTCACCCAGATCAAACGGGCTTTATACGGGGCAGGCATTCGGAAGTCAATGTCAGACGTGTGTTGTCAGCGGTTCAGACATCCTCCGCCTCCTAAGACCCTGCTTATATCCTTTCCCTTGACACGGAGAAGGCGTTTGATCTGGTTGAATGGCCCCATTTATATCACTCCCTAGCACGTTTTGGCTTCTCGCCGGCTTTTATTGACTGGATTAAACTTCTTTATACACATCCCCAAACCCAGGTATCCTGTAATGGGGTTTTGTCAGCTCCCTTTCCAGTCGGTAGAGGTACACGGCAGGGATGCCCATTGTCTCCCTTACTGTTTGATATAGCTCTGGAACCTCTGGCGATAGCTTTACGAGCATACAGGAATTTCCAGGGAATCCGGATTGGTGACGTGGAGCTCAAAGTGGCATTATTCGCAGACGATATGCTTCTTTTTATTTCTTATCCTGACGTCTCCATCCCGGAGATTCTCCACCTCATATCGTCTTTTGGGAAAATCTCGGGCTATCGTATCAATATCTCCAAATCTGAGCTGCTACCCCTGGGGACCCCTCATACATCCATTGCCCAACCTGCCTCTACCCTGACGCTGACGTTTAAAACTGTTCTAGATAAGATCACTTATTTAGGAATACAAATCCCATCAGACTTATCCACCCTATACGAGGCCAACATCACGCCCATGTTACATAAACTTACCACTACCCTTGACTCTTGGAAACTTTTGCCCCTCTCACTCTTGGGCCGGGTGGCGGTTCTTCAAAGTGTGTTTTTCCCACGTCTATATTATCTAATGCAGATGTTACCCATTCGCCTTTCCACGAAAGACCTGGTCTACATTCGCAAGATCCTTACCAAATTCCTCTGGAAAGGCAAAAGACCCCTCATTGCCTTCAAAAAACTGACTGCTCCCCGTGCTGCGAGGGGAGTCGGCCGGCCTGCCTGACTTCCTCTCATACTCCTTGTCTGCCCTTTTTCGTTGGGCTGCCGACTGGCTGACGGATGGTCATGCTTTCACGGACCCCGCTTTAGACGAGGCCGTGTTTTCTCCCTATTCTCCCAGTGCACTCCTTCATTCTACCCCGAAATCTATCCCTCCTCGCATTCTTGACTCCCCACTATACCATGATATCTACTATACATGGATTAAAATAAACAAATTGTTTCACAGGAACCACATGTTCACACGGCGGGTTCCTCTCTGGGGTAATCCTGCGTTCCCTCCATATCTCACAAACTCTAACTTTAAACTCTGGAGGGCAAAGGGACTGTCATGTTCCTCCAAGGTCTATGACCCGGGGGGAAATTTTGTTTTATTCTCTCACCTCCAAGATAAATACGACATCCCACAATCACATTTTTATATGTACTTACAGGCTCGACACTATCTCACCTCCATTCTTCATCCCATGGGTCACTCCTCACTCCCCTCTGGTCCCCCAGATCCAATACAATCAGTGATATCCTTGTGTGAAAGGGTTCCTTTCCGCACTAGGATGCTGTACAACCTCCTCACTGACATAACCTCGCCCCCCAGATGGTCCATGTTACTGTCACAATGGCAGAAAGATATTCCCTCCCTTATTGACTCTACAGCTCTAAGCACTTTTTATTGCTCCACTATGAAAACTCTTCTGCTTACTTACAGGAAGTCCATCTTCGAACCTTACAAAGGGCCTATGTCCCTCAAATCCACCATGCCCGATACAACCCCCTGATATCAGGGGAATGCCCTAAATGCGGCTATTACTCAGCAACTTTCTATCACAATTTCTGGGAATGTGGTCACACAAGGAAATTCTGGGGTAAAGTACTCTCCTATATCAATAATCTGCTCCACACCCGAGTCACACCTGATCCTCGAGCTTGTTTATGTGCCAATTTCTCTCACTGGGACTTGGGTACTCCAGAAAAAAGGCATATACCGTTACTGACCATACTGGTCACAGTGTCTAAAAAGATCATTCTCACCCACTGGGTCTCCAGGTCTAAACCTTCATTATCGGAAGTACACAGGAAAATGTTACAAATATTATATTTTGACCGCAGATCTGCACTGGTAAACATAGTAACTGATGTTGTTAAATTCTATGCTAGATGGGAAAAATATATCGACTCGCTCCCTCTTTCCACGCAAGCTCACATATCTACGGTTTTTGAGTCGACTGAATGGTACCTGCTCCGTCAGCTCTCGCTACAGTCACCATCGTCATAGCTGAACATCTATACTAGCAATACCCCCCCTCCCCCCCCTCCTTACCCCTTATGTGTGACCCTTCCCCCCAGGTTTCGTTTAGCTTAATTGATACATCAGGCTTATTATTAAACAGAATTGTACTATCTGTTTTGTCAAAGGCAAATATGGCAGGCCTCACTCTCGGAGTCTTAAAATATGACTGGTTGTTAAGCTATGTTTTCTGACCTGGAGCCTGTTATGGTCACCACTTTATTGCTTGTCATTACTGTTTCTGTTACTCATTTCGTTTGCATGCCACCTGCATTTCATGCCTATTGCACCCTTTACACCTGATATCTTATTGCTTTGTTAATCTGAAAAATCTCAATAAAACAGATTTATAAAAAAAAAGAAAAAACGGTTTAAACCGAATGTAGCGGTGCTTGGCGGGATGGGGACCCTAATACTCTGAGAGATACGGTGTTCTCTGACTATGTTTCAGCTTCCTATACTACTAAGCAACGTGGGGTGGTTCTCATTATTAACAAATCTTTACAATACACGGTTTTGGATAAATTAAGCGATATCTATTTGTGAAAATGCAGTTGGAAGGTGAAATTTATACCATAGCAACGATATACGCCCCGACTGATCCTAACAGCAACTTCTTTACTGATGTTTATGTTAAGTTGCAAGATTGAGCTACGGGACACGTAATTTTAGGCTGAGATATTAATGCCACTCTTAACCAATCAATAGACAAATCCAATAATGCCACCCGTAATACGCCACCAAATGCGCTTGCTTTGCTGATTAATTCCTTGGAGGTATCAAAACCCAGAGGGTAGGGACTACACTTTTTATTCACATCCACACCATACCTCTTCTAGGATTGACTTTTGGCTTATTCCCACTTTTATATTAGTTCATTGTTCCCGAATTGAAAATATTGCTGTGTCAGATCATGCCCCAACGTGGTTCATCCTGACACTCCCCTCCACAAAACTATCTTACTTTAATTGGAGATTCCCCTCTTATTTATCAGATTTCCCCGGACTTGAAGTTATCTATGGAACAACATTTTCTAAATTATGTTGACGATACTATCCAACATATAGAAGATGTTAATTTATTCTGGGCTGCATATAAGCCAGTGATGAGGGGCCATATAATTGCGTATGTCGCAGCTAAACGCAAATTTCTAAATAAAAAAACTGCAGGACCTTAGTCTGGCGGTCTCCAACTCTTATGCTGCAATGTTGACTAATAATACTCCAGAAACTCGTCAATTGTATACTGACACGAAATTAATGTATGACTCCCTATGCACTGAAAAGGCGCAATACTCTTTAGATTATCAGAAAAATCGCTATTTTAGATGGGGTAATAAAGCCGGCAAACTATTGGCCTCTGTGATAAGAAGCCAGCGACAACCGACACACATACCGAAAATTGTCACAGACATAGTCTGCACCTGATATTGCTGCTTCATTCCTAGACTACTATACACGCTTATATGCAGCTCCCCCTGACAATCCTTTATTGGGTATGGACTTTATTAGAAATGCTGGAGCTCCGTCCTTGACAGATGATGAGGGTGAGGCGTTAGTAGACACTATTTCGGAACGGGAACTTCGATTAGCTATTGGTCACCTGTCCAAAGCTAAAACCCCGGGTCCTGATGGCCTCAGTGCTGACTATTATAAATTACTGTTCCCACATTTATTTACAAAATTTGTTTAATTCAATCCTTTCAGGAGGGGAGCCCCCACATGGTTTCACACAAGCCCGGATAATTCTATTGCCTAAACCGGATAAAGACCCCACGTTGGTCATGTCTTATCGCCCCATATCTCTCCTGAATCAAGACCTTAAGCTACAGTATTGACAACTATAATAGCATGGAGATTACAAGCTGTATTGCCAAAAATACTCCATCCCTCCCAAAATGGCTTTGTCAAAGTGCATAATATTAGACAGGTAGTTGCAGCACTGACCCGATCTTTGACTGGTTCAGGAAACAATTCTTTATTGGTTAGTTGTGACGCCGACAAAGCCTTCTACAGGGTGTCCTGGGCACATTTGCTTTGTGTACTACATCTCCAAAATTTCGGGGTGGGATTAATTAGTTTATTCCGTAAATTGTATGCTTCCCCTTCCGCCTTTTTGACTATTAACGGCCTGAACACTTCAAATTTTCCTTTATCACGTGGTACACGGCATCGATGCCCGCTATCCCCTTTATTATTTAATTTAGCGTTAGACCCCTTGATTAGATTGTTTCATCAGTACACTCCTTGGTGTGGGATTGAGGTGGGTCAACAGACACTGAAAGTCTCAGCCTATGTGGATGATCTCCTCCTGTATTTTACAAACCCCCAAGAGGCATTCCTGGGCTTCTTACAAATATTGGATAATTTCGAGCAAATCTCAGGTTTTATAATAAATAAAACGAAAACCCATGCACTAGCCTTACGTCCAGGCGCAAAAGAACATTGGACAGAAGGCTTTCCGTTTCTATGGGCGGATACCTCCATTAGATACCTTGGTTTAAACATAACGATAAAACCAGCTGATTTATACATGGCAAATTTCCCTGGGTTGATAGCTCGTACTATGTTAGATTTTAAATGTTGGCGTCATTTATCACTGTTTTATATAGGTAGATGTTACTTAATTAAGATTATATCATTTCCTAGGCTGTTATACGACATACAAATGTTTCCCATTTTATTAAAAGACTTAAAACTTATCAATTAGGCTATTAGTGCATTTATCTGGGCGGGGAAGAAACCTAGAATATCACTGTTCAAATTGAGTCAGTCCCCCTCTTTGGGGGGTATAAATCTCCCCTGCATACGTAGTTACACCTTGGCAGCGAACTACCGATTTGCGGTGGATTGGCTTCACAACATCAGCATCTATGAATGTACTACCCTGGAACAGGTCTTTTGTCCGGATGTGGCCTTACCTAGTCTGTTACACATGAGACCCTCAGACCACTGCTCTAATGTATCTGATAATCTTTTACTTGCTACTACTTGTGCCGCCTGGCGATTGGCTAGATCTGGTTTAAGACTCTCCGCCCACAATACGATTTTTCGCTCCCTTTACCCCACTGATACTGTAGGTGCTCCTTTGATGTGGGGTTTTCCATTATCACTGTCTTGGCACGAGAGGGGCCTTCGTTTAATTTTCCATACCTTACAAGGAAATAGTTTGACATTACTGCCACTTCCCCATCTACGTGATAATTACCCAGACTTGTCTATACCATTGTTTGTGTATCCGCAGCTTCACCTATAGTGTACTTTCTAAGATGACAGACAAGGACGCCTCTAATGGGTTAAATACTATGGTCAAAAATGCTACTATTAACGGATGCTCAACTTCCTTGTTATATATACATATTAAACGCTGTATTAATTTGGAAGGTCTGCAGACGGGAATGGCAAAATGGGATCGTTGATTTACCTGATGTTCCTATTGTGACACTCCTTGAAGCTTTCATGCGTCTTAACAAAACCTTAATATCTGCATCTTACATGGAAATGCAATACAAACTATTACACCGAGCGTATTACACCCCGAAACTACGTTTATTAATGGCTGCTTCTACCGATTCGAACTACTTCAAATGTGCGGCTCCAGATGCGGATTTGATTCACTGCATGTGGAGCTGCCCAGAAGTGCATAGGTTTTGGGTGTTGGTTGGTCATTATATCAAAGACACATATGACATTGTTATTACGCTAACTCCTGAATGGGCAATTTGGGACATATATATATGTTCTCTGTTAGGAATAGGCCAACTTTGGGACAAAGGTTATTTCTAGCAAGATTGGCAGCGGCTGTAAGGAAAACAATATTGTCTCAATGGATTTCATCAGACCCACTGGTGTTATCTCTACTCCTGCCTAGGGTATCTTACCTTTTTTCAATGGATTGGCTCAAAATGTCTCTCAATAAAGAGAAGCGAGCTGAATTTTTTTTTAGTATCTAGTTGCCTCATTCGTTCCCTACCCCTGCCGGTCAAGGACCCATTGAGAACAGCAATCTCATTAACATCTTGGTATAACTTGGAAATACTTACAACTGGTAACCCTCCTTTCTAATTATTTATCTACTATGCAATTGCCTAAAGCTTCCCGTGTTTGTTTTTCTTTTTATTTCTCTACATATCTGGGTTCCCGGTCTTGCGATATGTGAAGTGAATTTTGTTATTTGAAATGCATATTACCTTAACCTCATGTTCCGTCTCACTGTTGTTACTGTTAGTGTATAACATGCACCGTTCTCTAATAAAATATTTAAAAAAAAAAACTGTATTTGTTTTTCATGCATGAATTCCTTGATTACTATTAAAGGCCTGTATAGTGTGGGACAAAAAATGGCATTAGAAACTAATTGATAATTTATTAATACTTCATACAATGAACCAGCGCATTTCTTTATTTCTATTCCTTTAGTGTTTAATGTTAGTTAAATTATATTTATGATTATGCATTTATTCTATTTACACGTTGGAACTTGAAAATTGAATCCTTTTATAGATTTGAGAAGTTTATTAAAATATCAACATTGTTTATGTGTATTTATTAATAATTTATTTGTTAAAAAAAATCTTTACGCATACACATAATGTTGCCATGCCACAACAAACTAGTTAAGCCACTATTAGGGGAGAATCAGCATTTGACAGGTATAATGATTTCCATGATTTTCTAACAGAAATCTGTTTATATCCAGCCTTTACAAAAACTTATATACCCTCAAAATTCAGATAATGACAAAGTTATTTGACTTATAAAATATTATTTTAGGCATGCTTATTGTTTAAGTGTGAAGTATGTGATATTTTGCATTACTTTATTGTTTTAGTATAGCTCAATTAACAAACTTAAAAAGTTGCCTAAGAATACTGATCACAATTGTGAAACAATAATAATTAAGAACGCCATACTGCAATTTATTGACCAAACAGTTTCCCCTGAAGATAAAGTTCATCCTCTGTAAAAGAATTGCAGAAGTGTCTACCATGAGCTCTCCCATGACACTCTTGTAAACATCCAGGGTACTGCAAATATTGATTATCAAGCCAAAGACAACCAAGACAGCCACTTAGTGCTATCAACATTTGAAGAGAATTACAAGTAAGCATCAATTTATTGAATAATAGTAGTACCGGGTCGGCAACGATCGTCGCTGTCCACGACCTTCATGCAGGGCTGGCGGGGGCGTGATGTCACTGAGCGATATGAGCGGTCATATCGCTCAGTGAGTACAGGCAGCCGCCGACCGGCCGGCCCGGGGAAACGTTAGACGATGTCGCTCACAGAGCGACATCGTCTAATGTGTATGGGCCTTCACAAGCAATATGTGAGTATGTGTCTTTGTTTGTTTTTTTAAATTCTTCAGAGTAAACAGTTTTATTTATATGACTCTGAAAGTACAGGTCACGTTTCCCCTTACCCCAAAAGTTTGAGACCATAAGCATTTTGGATATTGGATTTTTCCATATTTTGGAACTTTTACATACCATGAGGTATCTTGGGATGGGAGAATAAACACAGAATGCATGTATTTCATAAACACCTTATACACACAGCCTGAAGGTAATTTTACGCACTATTTTTAATCATGTTGGCATGAATCAAAGTTTGTGTACATACAAAAAATTATTAGAGATAAGCGGGATCGGTTCTCAGAGAACCGAACCCTACCGAACTTCACGTCTCGAGCCCGGATCCGAGTCAAGCTCGGGTTTTCCCGCCTGTCTCGAAAACCTGAACGCGGCAAAATGTCATCATCCCGCTGTCGGATACTCGCGGGATTTGGAATCCATATAAGGAGCCGCGTGTCGCGGCCATTTTCACTCCAGTCTTGGAGAGTGTAGCGAGGACATGTCTCCGTCCTCCAGTGTCTGTGTGGGTGCGGGAAAGTGGGGTGTCAAGCCTTGAGCTCTGTTGTGCTTCTCAGTCCAGTACACTGTAGTCACAGTGTATTATGCTGCATCAGTCCAGGCAGTCACAGTGTATTGTGCTGCATCAGTCCAGGCAGTCACAGTGTATTGTGCTGCATCAGTCCAGGCAGTCACAGTGTATTGTGCTGCATCAGTCCAGGCAGTCACAGTGTATTGTGCTGCATCAGTCCAGGCAGTCACAGTGTTAGTGTCCTCTCCTGCCAGTGTAGCTGTATAAAGTGTTGTTGACTGTGCTGTGCTGCATTAGACCAGTGGTAGTGTCCTGTCCCATCAGTCATTCCAGTCACGATATACGCTGCTGCTATATGTCCACTGCTGCCGTATAATAATAATAACAACAGCCACAAGTCTCTTACAGTATTGTTGTGTTGTGCTGCATCAGACCAGTGGTAGTGTCCTGTCTCATCAGTCATTCCAGTGACAATATACGCTGCTGCTATATGTCCTCTGCTGCCGTATAATAATAATAACAACACAAGTCCCTTACAGTATTGTTGTGTTGCATCTGACCATTGGTTGTGTCCTGTCTCATCAGTCATTCCTGTGCCGCATATTGTCTCTTATAACTCCGAAAAATAATGGAGAACCAAAATTTTGAGGAGAAAATAGGGAAAGATCAAGAAGAACCACTTCCTCCTAGTGCTGAAGCTTCTGCCACTAGCCATGACATAGACGATAAAATGCCATCAACGTCGTCTGCCAAGGCCGATGCCCAATATGATAGTAGAGGGCGTGTAAAATCCAAAAAGCCAGGAGAAATGTAAACTTGCCAATATGCCATTTACGACACGGAGTGGCAGGGAACGGCTGAGGCCCTGGCCTATGTTCATGGCTAGTGGTTCAGCTTCACATGACGATGGAAGCTTTCATCCTCCAGCTAGAAAAATTAAGAGTTAAGCTGGAAAGAGCACAGAAAAGAACTGTGCGTTCTGAGATGGTATCACAAATCCCCAAGGAGAGTCCAAGTGTGTCGGCGGTTGCGATGCCTCAACCTTCCCAACACTGGACGGGAAGAGGTGGGTCCTTCCACCATTTGCACGCCCCCTGCAAGTGCTGGAAGAAGCACCCACAGTACAGTTCCTGATATTCAAATTGAAGATGTCACTGTTGAAGTACACCAGGATGAGGATATGGGTGTTTCTGACGCTGAGGAGGTAGTTGACGAGGAGGATTCTGATGGTGATGTGGTTTGTTTAAGTCAGGTACCGGGGGAGACGAAGAAGCCCATTGTGATGCCTGGGCAAACTACCAAAAAAGCCACCTCTTCAGTGTGGAATTATTTCTCCACAAATCCAGGCAACAGATGTCAAGCCATCTGTTGCCTCTGTCAATCTGTAATAAGTAGGGGTAAGGATGTTAACCAGCTAGTAACATCCTCCCTTGTACGTCACCTGCTGCGCATTCATCAGAAGTCAGTGTCAAGTTGTGAAACTTTGGGTAAAAGCATAAGCAGTCCACTGACACCTAAATCCATTCTTTCTCCTGTACCCAAGCTCCTGCAAGCCACACCACCAACTCCCTCCACGTCAACTTCCTCCTCAGTCAGGAATGTCCATAGTCCTGCAGGCCAGGTCACTGTCAAGAATGAGGAGTCCACTCCTAACCGGAATTCCTCCAGAGGATCCTGGAGTGGTACGCCTGCTGTTACTGCCGCTGCTGTTGTTGCTGCTGGGAGTCGATCGTCATCCCAGAGGGGCAGTAGGAAGACCACTTGTACTACTTCCAGTAAGCAATTGTCTGCCCAACAGTCCTTTGTGAGGAAGATGAAATATGACAGCAGTCATCCTTTTGCAAAGCAGATAACTGAGGCCTTGACAGCTACGTTGGTGATAGAGGTGCGTCCGGTATCCACCATTAGTTCAGTGGGACTTAGAGAATTGATGGAGACAGTGTGTCCCCGGTATCAAATCCCGTCTAGGTTCCACTTGTCTAGGCAAGCGATACCGAGAATGTACACAGACGTCAGAAAGAGTCACCAGTGTCCTACAAAATGCGGTTGTATCCAGTGTCCACTTAACCACGGACATGTGGACAAGTGGAACAGGGCAGACTAAGGACTATATGACTGTAACAGCCCACTGGGTAGATGTATGGCCTCCCGCAGCAACAACAGCAGCGGAACCAGTAGCAGCATCTCGCAAATGCCAACTCGTTCCTAGGCAGGCTACGCTATGTATCACCGCTTCCCTTAAGAGGCACACAACTGACAACCTTTTACAGAATCTGAGGAACATCATCGCAGAATGGCTTACCCCAATTGGACTCTCCTGGGGATTTGTGATATCGGACGCCACCAACATTGTGCGTGCATTACATCTGGGCAAATTTCAGAACGTCCTATGTTTTGCACATACACTTAATTTGGTGGTGCAGAATTTGTTGAAAAATGACAGGGGCGTGCAGATGATGCTGTCGGTGGCCCAATAAATTGCTGCCCACTTTCGGCATTCTGCCACTGTGTGTCGAAGACTGGAGCGCCAGCAAACACTCCTGAACCTGCCCCGCCATCAACTGAAGCAAGAGGTGGTAACGAGGTAGAATTCAACACTCTATGTCCCTCAGAGGATGGAGGAGCAGCAAAAGGCCATTCAAGCCTATACATCCACCTACGATATAGGCAAAGGAGGGGTAATGCACCTGACTCAAGCGCAGTGGAGAATGATTTCCGTCTTGTGCAAGTGAAGTCAGTTAAGACACTGCCAGCTTGAGTCAGGTCATTCTGTTGAAATCAGAGCACTACATATTGGCCACCGTGCTCGATCCTAGGTTTAAAGCCTACGTTGTATCGTTGTATCTCTCTTTCCAGCAGATACAAGTGTGCAGAGGTGCAAAGACCTGCTGGTTAGTAAATTGTCAACTCAAGCAGAACGTGACCCGTCAACAGCTCCTCCTTCAATTTCTCCCACCACTGGGGCTGCAAGTAAAAGGATAACATTTCCTAGCCCACCGGCTGGCGGTAATGCAGGGCAGTCAGGAGAAAAATCTGACATCTGGTCCGGACTGAAGTACCTACCAACGATTACTGACATGTCTACTGTCACTGCATATGATTCTGTCACCATTGAAAGAATGGTGGAGGATTATATGAGTGACAGCATCCAAGTAAGCATGTCAGACAGTCCGTACGTATACTGGCAGGAAAAAGAGGCAATTTGGAGGCCCTTGCACAAACTAGCTTTATTTTACCTAAGTTGCCCCCCCCCCCCCCCCCCCTCTAGTGTGTACTCTTTTGAAAGAGTATTTAGTGCAGTCGGTAACCTTGTCAGCAATCGGCGTACAAGGTTAATGCCACTAAATGTGGAGAAGATGATGTTCATCAAAATGAATTATAAATTCCTCCGGAAAAAACTTTACCAGCAATTGCCTCCAGAAAGTACACAGGGACCAGAAAGTACACAGGGACCTGTGATGGTGGATTCCAGTGGGGACGAATAATAACTCAGTGAGGAGGATGTACACAGTGAAAGGGGTTGAGGAATCGAGAGATAGATGGATGAGGTCGACATCTTGCCTCTGTTGGGCCAGTTTGTGCAAGGAGAGATTGATTGCTTCTTTTTTGGTGGGGGTCCAAACAAACCAGTCATTTCAGCCACAGTCGTGTGGCAGACCCTGTCGCCGAAATGATGGGTTTGTTAAAGTGTGCATGTCCTGTTTATACAACATAAGGGTGGGTCGGAGGGCCCAAGGACAATTTCATCTTGCACCTCTTTTTCTTCTTTGCATCATGTGCTGTTTGGGGACTAGTTTTTTTAAGTGCCATCCTGTCTTGACACTGCAGTGCCACTCCTAGATGGGCCAGGTGTTTGTGCCGCACACTTGTGTCGCTATGGTAGCTGGATGGTCAAGCTAATTGCACCGCTTTTTCTTCTTTGCATCATGTGCTGTTTGGGGACTAGTTTTTGAATAGTGCCATCTTGTCTGCAACTGCAGTGCCACTCCTAGATGGGCCAGGTGTTTGTGCCGCACATTTGTGTCGCTTAGCTCAGTCATACAGCCACCTCGGTGCAACTTTTAGGCCTAAAAACAATATTGTGAGGTGTTCAGAATAGACTGGAAATGAGTGGAAATGAATGTTATTGAGGTTAATAATACTGTAGGAGCATAATTACTCCCAAATTCTATGATTTTAGCAGTTTTTATGTTTTTTTCAAAAATCATCCAAAACCAAAACACGAAAGTGGAATTAGAACAAAAACCAAAACACGAAAAGTGCCAGCCGCACATCTCTAAAAATTATTATGTTTCCTATATTCCTTATGCCTAAAGTCGGACGATAAATTTATATTTTTAAAAGTTATGTGCATTAAACAAAGTTTGTATACAGTGAATCATCAGAAAGCAAAGGTGTCATTATTTCAGTTTAGCTGCAAAAAAAAATCTGTATTTCAGAATATTCAGATTCTTGGATATGAGACTCAACCTTTATTTGTTTTTCATACATTAAATCACTGATTACTATTAAATATTTAAGAACTGTTTAGTATGGGACAAAAATTGCTATTACAAGCTAATTGATCATTTATCAATACTTCATACAATGAATCAATGCGTTTATATTCCTTTATTTTTGTTTAGTTTAATGATATTTATGATTCTGCATTTATTTTATTTATACTTTGGAGCTTGAAAATGTACTTTAGTTTTATAAATTTTAGAAGTTTATTAAAATATCAACAATGTTGGGGGGCGTGGCCTAACTGCTCAAGGGAGCAGACGTGTTCATCCAGAGCTCCTGCCCTGATTTCCCCTTTCTCGTCCATAGCCCTACTTCTGGACTGCTACAGCCTGCTTTTTACCTCCCCTCCTCCTGGTGACCCTCTCCGCTGCTGTTTGGTAGGGACCGCGGAATCGGGGAGCATTCCGGGAGCTCTTGTGGATTGCGGCATATCTACCACCACGAAACCGCGGCCTCAAGTTTGGTACCCCTGAGGACGGACCTCCGGACATGCAAGCCGGGGGCTTCCGGTCTTCTGACCGCGGCACCTCACCGCCTCCTCCTCTGCCGCACACTGAGGGCTCCTGCCCGCTGCCGCTCGATCCCGTGCACCCAGACGCTGCCGGGACAGCGGGCCCTGATCGCTTCTGACGGTGGCCATCTTACCGCAGCATGGCCCGATCCTCCGGCGCTGGAGAGGCGCATAAGGACCCCAAATTTACCACCCTGCATGAGGCCCTGACTTGCCAGAAGGTGACACAGGCGCCCAGGAGCAGATCTCTACTATTCTCCTGCCCCAACATTTAGGTACGAGGTGCCCCCTGATATAGTCGGTGAAACTCTCTGCCATACACAAGACCCAGGTTGTTGGCTGGCCCAGACCAGGGATTTTGTGGTGGGGACGCCATTTGGTGAGCCCAGTGTCATCCCCAGAGAGCATCTGCGTGTGACAGTGGGGAAGGTGCACGCAGTTTGCTCCCCCACTTTATCCTTGCACAGTATATTTGTCCATTTCCAATTCATTTTACTCGTCTCCCCTGAAACCTTCCTACTACAGCTTTTTTCCTGCTTTACTTATACCACCAACAGAAGGAAGGATCATTTAGAACTAATAATTTCTGCTCCGGGCAGCCTGCACAGCTTCTCCATTCATGATTGACACTCCTCTGGCTACATCTTGTGGCCAAACAGAAGTAGGTCTGCTGCAACCTCATTATGGATAAAAACCAGTGCAGGATTCTCTGTGATTCCGACAAGTATATAAAGATGTAAAGGGCGAATTAGGCTTCCTCCCTCGCTACTCTACAACCTGATTTTTATAACTCATCTGTTCATGTAATGCTACCTTGAGAAAATATCCTTCTATTCCATCCTGCTGATTTTACTACTCAACACTGAAGTTTGTAGTTCTAAATATGCCTCCTAAACGTCCAAAGGAATAAACCTCAGTTCCCACAGTGAACTTTTTCAAACATACCCCGTCGGAGCTGCCCTACAAAACCTCGGGCAAAAACGATACAGACTCAAAACTCAAATCAGAATAAAAGCCCCAAAATGGATCAATTCCCTATTGATAACACACACAAACGAGACCAAGGAGATGACTCGCCTTTGACGTTGGGGCTCATGAAACAATTGCTAGCCTCATTTAAAACGGACATTGTGGCCGACTTCACGGCCGCAATGCAGACTTGTCATCAGTCTGTAGATGCGGTTGGACAAAGAACGGACCATCTCGAAAATAAGCTTGAGGAAGTAGTCAAGTCACACAACGAACTGATTAACAATCCGAGGTTACAGAACTCAAGACGTAAAACATGTGACTTAGAAGATAGATCGCAACGTCAGAATATTAAATTCAGAGGGATCCCGGAAGACGTCTCGAATTTTTGATTTACCGCAATTCGTCAATGACATATTTATGAAACTATTCCCTACGGTGACGATGCACGAATTCTTGATAGATCGAATTCCAAGGTTACCTAAGGGAAGGAACACCCCTAAAGACAGACCTAGGGACACCTTGATGAGGCTGCACTACTACCATATTAAGAAGAAAATTTTTCGGGCAGCCCTCCCCTCGGCTACCTCGTCTGCCATCTTGGACGATCTTCAAATATTTGGGGACCTTTCTGCGGCTACTCTTGCTTTATGGAGATCTTACTACCCAGTTACCAAGGTGCTTCGATCAGCAGATATACCCTACAAATGGGGCTTCCCCGTAGAGCTCCTCATTAAAAGTAACGGAACCACCACTTCCATTACTACCCGGGAGGTGGGTATTCAGCTTTTGGCAGCCTGGAACTTGATAGACACCTCTACTAAATCTTCTCGTGAAGTGGAACAAGAGTGGACAATAGTGAGCGGTTCAAAATGATCCCCACTCCTACCCAGCAGGTTGTATGACTAGTTGATCGTGTTGTTTATTGCCTTTTTTGCAGTCAAGATCGCTAACCGACTAGCTGATTTTTATCTGGACTCATTATTATTCTAAAGCTCATGTTTACGTGTAGTTGTTCATTCTACTCTCTTTACATTAATGTTAGGGGATGGTTGGCGCCAGTAGAACTGCATGCATTTTGTTCTGTTAGATGTGTAATATACATATTGGCATACGGTTCGTGATACAGTTAACATATGTCCCTCCGCCCCGAGTGACTTCTATGGTATAACTGCATAACTCTAGGGCGATGCTGCTGGTTAGTTCTTCGTTATTGCAACTTTTTACACTACTTGAAAATACGTTACTACATGTATGACAACAGTATACTTTCTCCAGTTTTGAGGTTAAATCTGTTAGTACTGATGTACAAAAGGTTCTCTCTACGACAATGTTTGTTATGTAGCGAGGGTGTACTTTTCGACTCCACCACGTCCTCGTTGTGTTGCCTTATTGGGCAACCCATGGAGACACCTATCTCGTGCCTTTTTTTTTCTTCCCCTCCCTTTTACTTTTCCCTTACCCATGTATCTGACAGATTTTCTACTAGCGCAAGAGAATTTGCTATTATGGTACGACTACTGATAACTCTTACTGTACTTACCCCCAAGATGGCAATGGCCTGGCTCACACTTCTTAGTAACACATCTTTATGGACTCAAAATGGTTAATATACTTTCAATTAACGCTAAGGGGTTAAATTCCCCGAACAAACACAAGGTAGCCTTGAACTATGTTGCAAAACACAAAGCCCACATTGTGGCGGTTCAGGAAACAAATTTTATAAATTCAAACCCCCCACTGTTTACCAACAACAAATTCCCTCATTGCTATACAGCGAGCGACCCCTCAAAAAAAGCAGGGGTTGCTATCCTCATATCTCATGCCTGTGATTTCACCCTAGATAAACAATTATCCGACCAAGAGGGTAGATATGTTATTTTGCAGGGAAAATTGACTAGTAAATTAATAACGTTAGCCGCTATATATGTTCCTAATACTAAACAGATTTCCATGTTGCTGGGCCTCTTCTAATCTTGGCCGATTTTAACATTGCCCCAGACCCGTTGGTGGATAGATCATCTACTCGACGCTCGCTGCGCCCGACCACGACACGACGGCTCCTCAGCATTTCGCCATATCCTCCACGAGAACGATCTGTACGATATATGGCGGGATAAAATTCCATCAGGTAGCGATTTTACCTTTTTCTCCGGTCCACTCCTTTCTCGAGGATTGATCTTGCTATTTCTACCAAATGGACATTGCAAAAAATTAAACAGGCCTCTATCTTGCCAGTATCTTGATCAGACCACTCTGCACTATTCTTAAAATATATATCCTCTCCCTCTAAACCTCCAGCTAGAATATGGCGCTTTGGAGATTATCTCCTAACGGACTTAGTAGTTAAATAATGCCTCGCCATGACCATTTCTCAATATCTAGAGGTAAACCACCCAGAAGACACATCTCCATTCAATAATTGGTGTGCCATGAAGGCAATGGTAGGAGGTAGATCTATTCAAGCTGCTGTTCGTATTAGAAAAGCGTCCCAAAAGGCACAGATGGAACTAGAGGCTCTCATCTTAGACCTAGAAAATAAACTCAAACTATCCCCAGATAACAAATTAGTATACCGGTCCCTTATAAATTAGTATACCGGTCCCTTATGTCCGCAAGGGAAGAAATGAATAAGATTTCGCTTCAGGAGGTTCATAAAAACCTATTTAAACTAAAGCAAAAAATGTATACCTATTGCGATAAGGCAGGAAGAATGCTCGCTTGTAAATTACGGGGTAAAACGGCTCGAGAGCGTATTAAATCAATCAATACTCTAGGCTCGATGAAGGTTTCTAATCCTGATATAGCAAATGCATTTGCCGCATATTATACGTCTTTATACAATTTGAAGGACGATCCCTTAACTCCCCAATCCACTTTGCCTTTAATTGATCATTTTTTAAATGGACTTCATCTCCCGTCCCTAACCGAAGAAGCTTTATAGTCTTTAACCATACCTTGGTCCCCAGAAGAAGTTTCTGCTACGATCAATTCTCTCCCATTAAATTAATCCCCGGGCCCGGATGGGTTTACCAATAATTTTTATAAAAGTTTTAAAGAGTCCTTGATCCCTCCCTTGACCAATGTCTTTAACCACGCATCTGATTGTGGTGTGTTGCCTAACGAGATGCTGGAGGCCCGCATACGAGATGCTGGAAGCCTGCATAGTAACATTCCCAAAACCAGGCAAAAGGCCGGCATTGATGTCCAACTACCTCCCGATAGCCCTTTTGAACACGGACATACAAATGTACGCGAAACTTATAGCAAACCGACTATGCCCCTATCTACCCTCTTTGTTACATCAGGATCAAGTTGGATTTGTCCAGGGACAACAAGACCCTGACAATACCAGACGGATTATTGACCTGATAGACAAATACTCGAGTGCTAACTCTCCCCTACTGCTATTATCCTTGGATGCCGAAAAGGCGTTCGACAGTGTTCATTGTGGCTACATACGAACAGTCTTGGATAAATTCAGGTTTTCTGGGAGAATCCTATCCTCTACTCTAACCCATCTGCCGCGGTGTACGTTAGCGGCATGCTCTCTTCGAGATTCCCTATTACAAACGGGACACGTCAAGGTTGCCCCCTATCTCCTCTGGTTTTCGCTCTGTTAATAAAACCCCTAGACGAAAAAATGAGAACAAATAAAAGGGCCAGAGTTATTTGGCGAAACATATTTTGCAGATGACGTTCTGCTTACTTTAGAAGACCCTCACTTAGCTTGATATCATCTTTTCCCGGTCCTAGACGAATTTTCTAGGATCTCGTACTATAAACTGAATTGCTCCAAAACCGAAGCTTTACCTGTTTGTATACCCGCCACTGAGATCCTTAATCTGAAAGCTGACTACACATTCGACTGGCAAGATAGAGGCTTAAAATACCTGGGCATACAGCTCACAACTAATGTTTCAGATATGATATCAGCTAATTACTTACCCCTACTACGACAAATCACACATTTAACGACAGATTGGATGATGAATCATGTATCGTGGTTCGGGGGTATAGCGGCTCTAAAAATGATGATCCTCCCCAAAATTTTATACCTATTTAGAACTATTCCTATTCTTCTCCCTTACTACCTGATAGATACATTTTATCCTGTCTTCAATAAATGTTTGGCAGGGTAAAAAGGCATGACTATCGAGAAAAATAATGTCTCTTGACAAATCGGAAGGGGGCCTGGCTTATCCAGACCTCCGCAAATATCAAGCGGCTTGTATTCTAGCACAACTGGGTTCATGGGTGTCTCTTGACAATCCCATGCCCTGGACCAAGATAGAACTAGGGAAGCTCCTTCCTTTACCTATAACAGATCTTCTCTGGCTATCGGTGACTGAGGGAAAATCTTTTGCTAACAGGTTACATTCCATGAAGGTTACCCGGAAAATAAGGCTGGACTCTGTATATAAGTTTGGGGATGTCCGCCTACCTTCTTCCGATTTATATTTACAGGGTTTGGCGTCCCTCATACCAGACTTTAGATTAGATAACTGGGAGTCTTGTGGCACATTAACCCTGAATGAAATTATGGACGTTGATTCCCTCGCTTCATTCTCAGACCTTACTGCTCAATACTCCGTGTCACATCGAGATTTTTGCAAATTTTTACAAATACGCCATTGGTGGTTGCAGACATTCCCATACCCCCATAAACCCTCTCCTGTCCCTACGTATGTTTGTGAATAACTCAAGAGTGGTGCATGAGGTTCTATAGCCCGTTGGTACAATGTGCTGAATATATCTCACAACCAGCACAAATTACCTTGTCAAATTAAATGGGAGGGGGACCTGAACTGCAAAATAATAAATGAGGAATTGGAACATCTGTTCCAACAAGCCCAGCATTTGTCGAAATGCACCAATCACACCAAAGCATTTTATAAACTTTTACACAGAGTATACTTAACCACAACTCGGTTGCATAAAATGAGCAAGTAATTGCTGGCGCGATTGTGGTAATGTGGGTTCCCTATTGCACATATTCTGGACATGCCCAGCTATTGCTAACCTGTGGACCTCCGTATTTTCCCTGATATCTCAGGTCTTGGGCTTTAGAGTGTCCCCTCATCCCAAAGTGGCCCTCTTACATATCTCTACTGAGTACCTCAAGAAGAATGACAGATATTTAATGAACCATATTTTATTAACTACCAAGATTCTCGTAGCGTACCATTGGCGTACAAGTATACTTCCCACAATCGAGATTATTGAAAATGCGGTCCAAGCTCACTATGAGTTTGAAACTGCAGGAGCGTCTTCTTCTGCCTCCTGCCCACTTATTGTGCGACTTCCCTGGAGTGATTATAGACAGCGAAAACTCTTAAAAACCCACCCGCACTAATATTATTTTTTTTTCCCAACGGTCTCTGTTGCAGTAATCTTATTTTTACTTGTCTGGCTATGTACCGTCGTATATATCAGTATGTTGTTGTACTATCTCTACTACACTATTGCTTGTGCCACAATATTGCTTGTACCATGATGCTATTTTTCCTCCCCCTCCCCTTTTATTCTGTACCCCTATTTTTCTTCCCCTTCCTCATTCAAATGTTAAAAATCTCAATAAAAATGTAATGATAAAAAAAAAATCAACATTGTTCATTGAAAGTTTGGGCACCCCAGGCAAAAATAAATTTTAATGTGCAAAAAGAAGCCAAGGAAAGATGGAAAAATCTCCAAAAACATCAAATTACAGATTAGACATTCTTATAACATGTCAAAAAAAGTTTGATTTTATTTCCATCATTTACACTTTCAAAAGAACAGAAAACAAAAAATAGCGTCTGCAAAAGTTTGGCCACCCTGCAGAGTTAATACCTTGTACTGCCCCCTTTGGACAGCTGAGACCTGGCAGTGTCATGGATTGTTCTCAATCATCATCTAAAAAGACCAGGTGATGTCAATCTCAAAGGTTTTAAAAGCCCAGACTCATCTGACCTTGCTCCAACAATCAGCACCAAGCAGTTGTGTAGAACACTGAAACTGAGAATAGTTGACGCTCACAAAGCAGGAGAAGGCTATAAGTAGATAGCAAAGCGTTATCAGATGCCCATATCCTCTGTTCGGAATGTAATTAAGAAATGGCAGTCATCAGGAACAGTGGAAGTTAAAGCAAGATCTGGAAGACCAAGAAAAATATCAGACAGAACAGCTCGCAGGATTGTGAGAAAAGCAAGTCAAAATCCACGTTTGCCTGCACGATCCCTCCAGGAAGATCTGGCAGACACTGGAGTTGTGGTACACTATTCCACTATAAAGAGATACTTGTACAAATATGGTCTTCATGGAAGAGTCATCAGAAGAAAACCTCTTCTACGTCCTCACCACAAAAATCAGCGTTTGAAGTTTGCAAATGAACATATAGACAAGCCTGATGCATTTTGGAATAAAGTTCTGTGGACCGATGAGGTTAAAGTAGAACTTTTTGGCCGGAATGAGCAAAGGTACGTTTGGAGAAGGAAGGGCGCAGAATTTAATGAAAAGAACCTCTGTCCAACTTTTAAGCATGGGGGTGGATCAATCATGCTTTGGGGTTGTATTGCAGCCAGTGGCACAGGGAACATTTCATGAGAAGGAAAAATGGATTCAATAAGATTCCAGCAAATTTTGGACGCTAACTTGATGCCATCTGTGAAAAAGCTGAAGTTAAAGAGAGGCTGGCTTCTACAAATGGATAGATCCTAAACACACCTCAAAATCCACGGTGGATTACATCAAGAGGCGTAAACTGAAGGTTTTGCCATCGCCTTCACAATCTCCTGACCTCAACATAATTGAAAATCTATGGATAGACCTTAAAAGAGCAGTGCGTCACAGACAGCCCAGGAATCTCAAAGAACTGGAAGACTTTTGTAAGGAAGAATGGGCGAAGATACCTCAAACAAGAAGTGAAAGACTCTTGGCTGGCTACAAAAAGCGTTTACAAGCTGTGATACTTGCCAAAGGGGGCAGTACAAGGTATTAACTCTGCAGGGTGCATAAACTTTTGCAGATGCCATTTTTTTTTCTGTTCTTTTGAAAGTGTAAATGATGGAAATAAAATCAAACTTTTTTTGACATGTTATAACAGGGGTGGGGAACGTCCGGCCCGCAAAGACACTTTATCCGGCCCGCCGAGCCCGCTCATAGCACCGCAGCCGAGGAGTGAGGAGGGAGACGTGGCATTTTAGCAGACGCTGGGTAACTAGGCAACCGCGCAGCATGCGTGCGCGCGGGGGGTGGGGGGGGCGGGCGTTCGGCGGCGAGAGGACGTATGTAGGAGGGACAATGAGAGGCCGTCACCCGGCCTACTCATCTCTTCCCGCTCTTCCTGCGCAGGAGAATTGGGGGGAGCGCGGCTGAGACAACGCGCTGTGGCCGCAGTGCGGAGGGGGAGAACTACGGGGAGCTGGAGCGCAGAGACACTGCCACTACCACTGAAAGGTAAATAAATTAAATATGGGGGAACTAAATAAATTAAATATGGGGGAACTAAACTGCTGTTGTGGGGGGGGGGGGAGAGCCTGTTGGTGTGCAAGGGGGATCATATTGCTATGCAGAGGGGACATTTTAATGTGCAGCAAGATAATGCTGATGTACAGGGGGGATGATGGTGTGCAGGGGATCATACTATGTTTGGTACTTTGTGGCGCAATCTGAATTTCGGCTCATACTGTGTGGCGCAATGTGGATTTCGACTCATACTGTGTGGCGCAATCTGAATTTTGGCTCATACTGTGTGGCGCAATCTGAATTTTGGCTCATACTGTGTGGCGCAATGTGGATTTCGGCTCATACTGTGTGGCGCAATGTGAATTTCGGATCATACTGTGTGGCGCAATGTGGATTTCGGCTCATACTGTGTGGCGGCGCAATCTGAATTTCAGCTCATACTGTGTGGCGCAATCTGAATTTCGGCTCATACTGTGTGGCGCAATCTGAATTTCGGCTCATACTGTGTGGCGCAATCTGAATTTCGGCTCATACTGTGTGGCGCAATCTGAATTTTGGCTCATACTGTGTGGCGCAATGTGGATTTCGGCTCATATGGTGTGGGGTAATAGACATTTTGGCTCATACTATGTGGCGTAATATGAATTTGGCTCATACTGTGTGGCGTGCCGGCCACTTATTATATTATCCCTTTATTATTTTGCTGCAACATAAAAAGACTGAGACACACTGCCAGCACAGAGTGAGCCACACTGCCAGCACACAGACTGACGTGAAGTGGACCCATCCAGGCCCAAAAAGTGACCATCGGAAGCTATTCATCCCGTCCTGCTGCCTGAAGACTGGAAAGGAGCTTGTGGGGTCTGAGGTAATGTGAATTCGGCTTATACTGTGTGGCGCAATGTGAATTTCGGCTCATACTGTGTGGCGCAATGTGGATTTCGGCTCATACTGTGGGGCACAATGTGGATTTCGGCTCATACTGTGGGGCACAATGTGGATTTCGGCTCATACTGTGGGGCGCAATGTGGATTTCGGCTCATACTGTGGGGCGCAATGTGGATTTCGGCTCATACTGTGTGGCACAATGTAAATTTGGCTCATATGGTGTGGGGTAATGTACATTTTGGCACCTACTATGTGGCGTAATATGAATTTGGCTCATACTGTGTGGCGTACCAGCCACTTATTATATTATCCCTTTATTATTTTGCTGCAACATAAAAATACTGAGACACGCTGCCAGCACAGAGTGAGACACGCTGCCAGCACAGAGTGAGACACACTGCCAGCACAGAGTGAGACACACTGCCAGCACAGAGTGAGCCACGCTGCCAGCTGCCAGCACACAGACTGACGTGAAGTGGACCCATCCAGGCCCAAAAGCTGACCATCGGAAGCTATTCATCCCCTGTCCTGCTGCCTGAAGACTGGGAAGGAGCTTGTGGGGTCTGAGGTAAACTCATACTGTGTGGCGCAATGTGAATTTGGCTAATACTGCGTGGGGTAATATACATTTCGGCTCATACTATGTGGCATGTGAATTTGCCTCGTATTCTGTGGCGCAATGTGAATTTGGCTCATACTGTGTGGCGCAATGTGAATTTGGCTCATACTGTGTGGGGTAATGTACATTTCGGCTCTTAATGTGTGGGGTAATGTGAATTTGGCTCATACTGTGTGGCGCAATGTGAATGTCAGCTCATACTCAGTACCGGCCACTTATTATATTATCCCTCTGTCTACTTTGTAGCAACATAAATGGCGACTACACAGAAAAGAAAAGTTGATGCAGAGTGTCGATCTTTCCAAGAGAAATGGACAAATGAATATTTTTTCTTGAAGTCAAAGGCAAACCTGTGTGCCTGGTTTGTGGCGATGCATTAGCAGTAATGAAAAAAGCCAATCTGGAGCGTCATTACAGCTCAAAATATGCTAAACTCAGTAAATTGAGTGGCCAAATGCGTCTGGATAAAATCAATGCTCTTCAGCGGAGTTTGGAATCACAACAAGCCACTTTCACTAGGCCTCGTTGTGACAGAGACAACATCATTCAGACAAGTTATGTAGTGAGCGAGCTAATCGCAAAGAGGCTGAGGCCTCATGTAGAGGGAGATTATGTGAAAGAGTGCATGGTGGCTGCAGCAGAGTTGTTAGCACCAGACAAAGTCAAATTGTTTCAGACTGTTAGTTTGTCCCGGAGGACCGTCTCCGATCGGATTACTGATTTAGCACAAGATATTGAAAAAACACTGAAACATTCTGCAGGAGATTTCCAATTGTTCTCTCTGGCTTGTGACGAGACAACGGACATAACAAATACTGCCCAACTGGCCATTTTCGTTCGTGGGATCACTGCAGTGGAAGCCATGCATGGCACTACAAGAGGTGAGGACTTATTTGAGTTTAATCAATGAAAAAACTTGAGCTAACATTTGAAAAGTTAAGTGGCCTTACTACAGATGAAGCTCCAGCCATGGTTGGCTCACAAAAAGGATTAATTGCATTTGTCAAGAAAGAACTGATTCGTCTCAGTCTTGATCCAAGTGATTTAATTATATGCCACTGCATCATACACCAAGAAAGTCTCTGCGCACAGTCGCTGCGGCTCAACAATGTGATGTCAACAGTAGTGTCATGCATAAATTTTGTCAAAAGCAGAGGGCTTAACAGCCGCCAGTTTAAGGAGTTACTAATACCCCTTTTACACTCGCATGAAAATCCCGGGATATTGCACGTGAACGCGCATCATCCCGGGTTTTTTGTCAGTGTGAAAGGGTACAGGGACAATTTCCCGGGTCGAGCATCCCGGGATTTCAACCCAGGTCTCGACCAGGGTTGAATCCGGGACCGTCCCGGGAAGCTGGGTAGTGTGAAAGGGCCCGTCCCGGGATTCACTATCCGGGACTGTTAAAAGGCCTCCGGATTGGAGCTTTCAGGGGCTCAGAAAAGATGATGTCATCTTCCAGAGCCCTGGGGAGCGTCCTGGATGCGTGTGAGGAAGGCAGCATGGCGACCTGGACAGACCAGGAGGTTAGAGAGTTGCTGAGCATTAGGGGAGAGGAGGAAATAATGAGGCAGATCACAGGCACAGTTAAAGATGCAGTGATTTATAAAACATCTCCAAGATGCTGGAAGCCAGGGGAATCATCCGCACACAGCAGCAAGTGTTAAACAAAATGAAAACTCTTAAAAAGCAGTTTCTGAAGGTGCATGACAACAACAGGAAAAAGAGCGGTGTTGGCCGTATCGGCTGGCAGTACTAGGACATCTGCGCCAATATCTTTGGAAACACAGCTATATGCAGTCCGGTGAGTCTGTCTTCCAGTTCACAGTACACTGCTACAGAAGGCACCCCAGAAGAGACACAGACAAGCAGTGACGTCTGTCCGTCATCACCGTTGTTAATTGACGACACACCTGAGGACAGCGACACATCCTCCCAGCCGTCCATAAACACATCCAGAAACGACGACAGCATAACTGCAACCATTGAAGACGTCGTGGATGCTCAGACCAGTGACAGTGGGACTGTACAAAGTACCGTCACCCCAACTTTACAGAAAAACAGTAAGTACATGTTTAGAAAATAACACTCATAGCACAAATCCACAATTGTTAATCATCCGGTTATGTGTGTAGTATGAGTGGCCAGTGTGGCAGCAGCGTGGCGAGCGCAAATGAGCCCCTTGCGGGATCACTGCGCTCATCACGCTGCTGGCACGGTGGCGCGCTTTGCAATTTCTGCCCCCACCCAGGGGGGCTTTGCATTTTTATAAATAGTTCAATGTTGCAGAGTGGCTAGTGTGTAGGTGGATTAATGCCACAAACACATGTTTGCTAACGCTGCTATTTTTATATACGCTCATTTTGTATTTCTTCTCTTCACAGTTTACACTGTACCGCCTAGAAGGAAGAAACTGAGCAAAGCGGAGCAAGTGGCTAAAGCCATGTCAAATGTCCTTGTCGACCAACTCCGAGAGATGGACGCTACAATGTCCGCACAGGAGGATGCAAGGCTCGACAGGTTTCTAGAGGCAGAACGCCAAATGCATGATGCATTTCTTTCCCAAGTCATGACAATGCAGGAACGCATGAGTAGAGAGCAGTATGACCGGCACAGGGAAATGCACCAAATGAACATGGCGTTCTATGAGCGTATGAGCAATACCTCAAGAGCACCAATCCAACACCACAACTCACAATACCCTGAGCAGGGTTTTTCATCATTTAATCCTGGCCCATACTATGCCCCAAATACTGCACCATCTAGCGCGTAAAGCACAGTTTACTGTATTGCGCAATTTGCCGTGAAACAGTGAATTTCTTATTGTTATTTGTTGTTAAATAACCACAGTGTGGTCAGTGTTTATGCACAACTGTTTGTGCATTCTTTAATTTTTTTTCTATGTTCTGTTTTGTATAGTGTCTACATTAAAGCACTTTATTTATTTTTTACACAGTAATAATATACTGCAGGGACACTGTGGTTTATGGTGTTGTATCTACAAGCCTACCAGTGTTTTTTTTTTTTTATGACAATCTAAACTTTATTGCAAATCTATGCATAACATTCCCATTTGTGCGCAACAGTAGACCATGTTTTCAGTGTTTTCTACATTGTTTCTCCATATATACACAGTTGCTGGCAATGTGGTTTTTTTGGAAAATCATAAATATTGAAACCAAAGATCAAAGGTGGAATACAAAATAAAAAAAATGTAATTCACCAAACATGTTGTGCTGATTCTTAAACACTATTGTACCAGTGCTGCAAGGTTGGACGTAATAGTGTGGCGTATTTGTTCTGCAGCGGAGTTTGAGGCAGTCCCAAACAAAGCACCTTCCACATGTGGGTTCATAACCTCAGGGTCCTGCAGTCCACTCAGGAAGGAATACCTCATTTTTCAGTTCACAGATGTTGTGCAGTATACAGCACGCAGCTACATTAGGCATATTCTTTAGGTCCACATCATTGCGCTTCATCAAACAACGCCATCTTCCTTTTAACCTGCCAAAGGCGTTCTCAACCACCATCCTTGCTGAACTCAGGGTGTGAGTATAGGTTTGTTGCTCTGGGGTTAACTGGACCTGTTGGGTGTAGCCTTTCATAATCCAGGGGCGTAAAGGGTATGCAGCATCCCCGATGATGTGGACAGGGACTCCACCCCATTCACAATCTTTGCACACTCTTTGGGGTACAGCCAGCCTCCCTGCTTCTCCTCTACGATGTTGTACAGGTCAGAATCGGCAAGAACTCGGGAGTCATGAGATCGGCCTGGCCAGCCAATAAACACATCTAGGAAACTAAAGAACAGTAAAATTTAAAAAAGTTAGAATGTAAAACTCACACATGCAACTCATGCCACCACCCCAAAAATAAACACTTACCAATATTTGTGGTCCACAACAGCCTGTAATATGATGGAGTGCCAGCCCTTCCTATTAAAATATTCAGCATGGTTGTCACGTGGGGCAATAATGGGGATGTGTGTCCCATCAATCGCTCCTCCACACTGCGGATAGCCTCGCTTCACAAATCCTTTGATGGTATCCTGTAAGCGCTTTCCTTGTGGTAGAGATATGAAGCGCTTGTATAAGGTAGATACAATTGCTTTAGTCACCTGGTGGACTATGACACAGCAGGTGGAGATCGCAACACCGAACAAGCATGAGACTGAGCGGTACTCTCCTGGGGTAGCATACCACCACAATGCAATAGCTAGCCTCCTGCGTGCCTCGATGGGTCTCCTAAGCCTGGTGGTCTGCATGTCAAGTGCTGGGGTAAGTAATTCCAGGATGTAGTCAAAGGTTGCACGAGACACACGGAAGTTAGCCATCCACTCCTCATCCTGGTAAGCTTCCACGGTCCTCATAAAGGCTTCTCCGTGCCGGCGATCTCTGGACCAAAATGAGCGGTTAGGCCCCATACTCACGCTCAGGATGGTACTCATCCTGGATGATATGAGGGCTCTCCTCCTGCGCATATATTGGCGGCGACTAGCAGCCCTATCCACCATAAATTGCGCCCTCCTCCTCCTCCTCATAAAATATATGTGCAGTATACTGCACAGTGTGACAAGCTGCATCATGCTGTCACTGGCTGTATGAAACATCTGCAAAGCAGAAAGAATCATGAGCTCAGGCATACACACTGGTACTCCGTAGGCCATGACTGCAGCAATGGTGTGAGCAGGCACCACCCCTCCCTTTGTTGACTAGTGTGACCTCATCTATGTGAGCCAGAAAAAGGCCATTTCTAATGACATACATATGCATTTGCAGGGATATCCCGGGATCAGTGTAAATGGGGCTGTCCCGGGTCGATCCCAGGTCTTAGTGCAGTGTGAAAGGGGTCAGTCCCGGGAATGCGTCCCGGGAATGCATCCCGGGAATGACCCGGGTGTGCGAGTGTAAAAGGGGTATGAATGACCTTGACTCTATGAGTACGGTGATCTTGTTTATCACTGTGAAGTGCGGTGGCTGAGTCGCGGGAACATGCTTATGAGGTTTTACGAACTGCGGGAAAGTTCATGGAGATGAAGGGAAAACCTGTGAGGGAACTTGATGATAGCAAATGGCTGTGTGATCTAACATTCATGGTGGACATTACCAAGTACCTTTCTGAGCTGAACGTCAAGCTGCAGGGCCCCAACCAGCTTCTCAGCTCCCTGCTTTCAAACGTGAAATCATTTGAAGCTAAATTAAGGCTGTGGAAAGTCCAACTCGAAAGGAATAACAGTGCATTTCCCCACTCTGGAAGGACAAAAGCCTTGTACGACACTTGAATATGCTGAAGAATGTGCAAATTTAATTGAGGCATTTAATAAAAGATTCAAGGATGTGAAAAGTAAACAAATGGAATTGAACATCTCAGCTACACCATTCAATGTGGAACCAGCTGATGTGCCTGATAACCTACAACACGAAATCATTCAGCTACAAAGCGATGATGAGCTGAAAGCTAGGTACAACAACTTCCCACTGCTTGAGTTCTATAAACGTTACATAAGCAATGATGAATTTCCCACTTTGAGGAGACATGCATTGAAATATGCATCTCTGTTTGGAACAACTTACTGCTGTGAGCAGTTCTTTTCAAAACTTACCATTGCAGAGTCGACTGCGCTCCAGACTGACCGACGCAAACCTGGAAAACCAGTTGCGAGCAGCAACATCATCAGTACCAGCTAACATCAAAAGCCTGACCAAAGAGAAACAGCTCCAACCATCACATTAAGGGTGAGTTAATTAATTTTTTTACCAAATATAGCAGTCTAATTTTTAAGTTGATCATTTTTGTATGGCCCTCGAAGGATTTTATAAATATCCAAATGGCCCTTGGTAGAAAAAAGGTTCCCCACCCCTATGTTATAAGAATGTTTCATCTGTAATTTGATGCCTTTGAGATTTTTCCATCTTTCCTTGGCTTCTTTTTGCACATTAAAATGAATTTTTGCCTGGGGTGCCTAAACTTTCAAACCCCACTGTATTTATTTTTTATTTATTTGAAAAAACTTCTCTTTTAGTATACACATAATGATGCCATGCCACAACAAACTAGTTAAGCAACTATTAATGGAGAATCATCATTTGACAGGTCTAATGATTTCCAAGATATTCAAGCGGAAATCTGTTTATATCCAGCCTTTAAAACAACTTCTATACACTGAAAATTCAGATGACCATATAAGTTATTTGACTTACTGTAGTTTCTACAGGCCGATCTCCCATTTGAACACAGACTATAAAATCTTCACAAAAATTATAGCTGATAGGCTTAAGGTGCTTTTGCCCACTATAATTCATGATGACCAGGCCGGTTTCATCTGGGGACGTCATTCCGTCATTAACATTAGGAAGGTCTTAACAGTGATGCAACAGTTGGTGTTCTCTGGGGATCCTTAGGCCCAGGCCATCCTTTCTTGGATGCTGAAAAGGCCTTTGGCCTTATTTCTTAATATCATCTTTTTGAATCCCTCCATCAATTTGGTGCTCCAGAGGACTTCATCTCTGTACTCCGTTGTTTATATTCCGGATCTGAATCTCAGATTGAGTAATGGTTACTAATCTTCCCTGTTCCAAATTTTAAAGGGTACTAGGCAGGGTTTCCCGCTTTACCCTTTGCTTTTGCTTTAGAACCCCTAGCCATAGCATTCCGTGACTCCTCTCACTTCACAGGAATGCGGTTGGCAGTTCTGAGGCTAAACTTAGTCTTTTTGCAGATGACGTTACTGGTCCTCACTAATCCTCTCCAGTCTATCCCAGCAATTGTTGAGGGTTTTAAGATTACTCTAAATCTAAATTGTTGCCCTTGTCCACTAGCATATTACCCTCTAGTTCCCTCCCCGTCTTTTCCCAAATTTCTGTTTGCAAGACTCCTTTAAAATATATGGGTATCATGATTCCTCTCTCACTAGAAACTAGTTAACTATGGTTAACTTTAAACATATTATCGATGCCAAAGATAAACTGTTATCTAATTGGATGTCTCTCCCCCTTTCTTTAACAGGCAGAATAGCAGTGGTTAAAAGTGTGGCGTTACCAAAACTGTCCTACTTACTCCAAATGCTCCCCCCCTTCATGTTTCTAAATATGACACTACCAAATTAAATGCTTTTTTCCAAATTTATTTGCAAAGGAAAAAAAAAACACGCTCAGTGTTTCCTAAATTGTGGCAGCCTAAGGGTGAAGGAATATTTGGGGCCCCAGATTTGGTGTCGTTTACTCATACTGCTTTCATTCGAAACATCTGATTGGGTCATGCAGTCCTCCATTTTTACAAATTTAAAATTAGAGGAAGCCTTAGTTTATCCTTACTCGTTAAGTGCTCTTCTACATACCCCTAAAACATTGATTCCTACATTGATCCTTTCCAACATTTTATTTAGAGATACTTATAAAACGTGGTGCTTCCTTAATAAGACTCTTTGCCGCCAATTTACTAGTTCCCATTACACTACCTTTTGGGGCAATCCTTGTTTTTTAACAGGGTAGAGAATGCTTTGTGCTCCAACTGGAGGGTAAAAGGCATCACCGCGATCAGACATATTTGATCCTGGAGGGAATATTCCTTCTCTTGAGACCCTGAAAACTCAGTTTGATTTGCACAATACCCACTTTTTTATGTACTTGCAGGCTCGCCACTTTGCCCAAACATTACCTCCCACAATGTCAGAAGGTCATGATACTGATCATATTCTTTCTGCAATGTCATTTATTCGAACAAAATTCTATAAACTGTTATTTATATCCATATCTGATTGCACCTCATAGTACCACGGAATGGAACTGTACATTTAGTAAATGGGTGATAGATATCCCGGCTGTGGAGTCTCCGAATGTGTGGTTTAAGCACTCTACAACTTCTATAAAGTATCTTTTCTGTGCTTCTTTTCGGAACGTCCATTTAAAAGTTTTGAACAGAGAGTATGTCTCCCAAGCGCAATGAAAATATATGGTCCCTCCAGAGTCAGGTGCCTGTTTGAAATGTGGTGCAAGTGTAGCCTCTTTCTACCATAATTTCTGGGAGTACGGCAAAGTTAAGAAATTTTGGGATAAGGTGAGTTGTTTTATCAATGACACTTTTTCCCTACATTTAACCAAACAGACTATCCTATGACTGTTAAATTTTTCCTCGTGGGATCTTGGTCCTGAACCTAGAACACTGATCCCAGTGCTCACTGTTATTTTAACCGTGGGTAAGAAAATGTCTTCTCATATGCTTTTGGAGGTAAAAAAAACCTTGTTCTTAAATCTTTATATTTTGACTGTAAAGCTGCACTCCCAGATGTGGAGAAAGGTGTCAAACATTTTTTATAACAAATGGGATGTCTATATTGCTAAATTAGATGATACGACTCAACTCCATATTCAGAGAATTTTTAAATCCACAACCTGCTTTCTTTAACGTCAATTGGATAAGTGCTCCTGAGATTGTTTAATGTTTTTATTATGTACATTGTGATCTTTTTGTTTTGTGACTCTAATGGCACGCTCATGATTACCCCTACATCTTATCTTGTCCCCTCCCCCCTCTTTACCTGTGTTTTTTCTCTTTATCTGTGTTTTATCTCTTTATCTGTGTTTTCAGGCCCCTGTTTGATTGTTTTTCTACAAATTATACAACTGAAATATTTCTTGATGAAGATATGTGATATCTGTAACCTGCTTCTCTAATTCTACTCATGTTTTATGTTTTCTGTATTATGTTTACAATGTTACTCTGTTCCACAGGGTCAGCTTCTCTTTTATTTTGGTTGTCACACAAGGTGACTTCTCTTATCCATACTGATCTGCAACCCCTTATCCTGCATTCCGGTTGTGACTTTCTGAACTTTGGATACTTGTATGTTATGATTACTGTTTGTTCTTCCTTCTAAAAATTAAAAACTCATTAAATTGTTTGAAAAAAAAAGTGAAGTATGTGATATTTTGTATAACTATTAATAATGTTTTAGGATAGTAGCGCACTTGACAAAAACAAAAAGTTGCATGAAGATACTGTCTACAAATGTGAAACAATAATAATTGAGAACGCCATACTGCAATTTATTGAACAGTTTCCCCTGAAGATTAAGTTTATCGTCTGTGGAAGAATTGCAGAAGTGTCCACCATGAGCTCTCCCATGACACTCTTTGTTAGCCAGCTAATGGGGCAAGCAGTGTAACCATCTAGGGTACTGCAAATAGTGTTTATCAAGCCAAAGAAAATCAATAGACATTTAGTGCCATCAGAATTTGAAAAGAATTACAAGCAAGCATCCATTTATTGCATAAAAGTAGTACTGAAGGCAATAGTGTTAAAAAAGTGACAAAATCGACCGATATTTTGTTTTAAATCTAACCTTTAACTTCTGTCTATAGTTTATGTACAATTAATTATTATAACCAGTGCCCATAGGTACATCCGCTGGCCCCATCCAGAGAGCATGGTCGGGTTAGGGCACACGTGAGCTGAAGTACAGTAAAAAAAAATGTTATGAAATGACACCACAGTGCTAGTCCTTTGCAGGTAGGACTGTTCATCTGCTGTCATTTTCAAAAGCACTCAGATCCACCCTGCACTATTGGCAACTGACAAGCCTCAGGAGGTTAAGTGCTCAACACTATAGTATGTGAGGCTGTAGAAAGTTTGCCTATTCTTATCCATTTGCATGTTTAAATTACGTACTTGTTCCTGGTACTGTACTACCTATCCAGAGATCCAACTCAAAGAATTGTAGATAGGGTGTACACAATTTCAATGCTGTGCATCTGCTATGTCAAGCACAATATACTATTCAGACAGGTATATTTTTAGATATGCTTAAGGCTCCTAATGGCTGTAGTTTGGTTTTTATTGTTATTAGAGTCTTATATTAAAGTAATGCCTGTTTTTTGGGATATTTTCACAATTTCCAACTTGTTTTACTCAAGATTACTTGTAAAAAAAAAATAATATGTAAATGCGCTTTTTTTTGTTTTACAGCTTTATGGAAATGTGAGAGGACGGCGTGTTGGGGGAACGGGGGAGGTCGCCCACCTCCATCTCCCCCGGACATACAGCGGCGGGACCCAGGCGGCGTTGCGGCGGGTTTCTAGCACGGAGGGGCTTGCGTCCGATAGGATTCAAGCCCCTCCAATCACGGCGCGGCAAGACAAGGATGGCGCCGGGCGGGAGCCAATCAGGGCTCGCGCCCGGTCAGCCAATGGGAGCATGCCGCGACGAGCCAATCAGGGCTCGTCGCGTCATAGCGCCGCCCCCTCCCAGCATCTTATAACAGACGCGGCGGAGCGGGCAGTCGGCGTCGGACCCGGAGCAGTGAAGAGCTCCCAACGAGAAGAAGACGCGGCGGCCGAAGAGAAGAAGCGGCGGCCGAAGAGAAGAAGCGGCGGCCGAGGATAAGCAGAGGAAGAAGGAAGAGACCCCCGTAGAGAGCAACAGGCGGCGCCCGAGAAGACGTCGAGGCGGCCGGAGAACAGGAACCTGAGGAGCCCACCAGGAGGTCCGGTGGAGAGTGCTGCAGTGTGTGGGAGGCAAAAGAGCTAACGAAGCTCCCCACTGCAGCCTCTCCCTCCGGTCTGGTAAGCGGCCTCGTGCAGAGTCTTCTACCCTCCCTAGACCACCGGGTGTTCGGGCATTAGGCCCGTGGGCATATACGACGCAGATAGGAGTGTGGTGGTGGGGGGTCATTCTGTGCGGTGGTTTGGGCGTTAGGCCCAAGCCATCCTCTGGTCCCAGTCAGGCGGGCAGTAGGCCCGGGTAGCATATCAGGCACTAGGCCTGGGGACAATTAGAGGGCATTAGGTCCTAGGGACACTGCGGGGAAAGGAAACAAGGTAACCCCGGGCATTAGGCCCCGGTTATCTAGCTGGCAGCAAGTAGGGCAGGCACTAGGCCTGAGGCTGCAGTCAGGCTCTAGGCCTGTGCCACAGTCAGGAGAGGGACACCGTTTGGCTGCCTCGTGTCAGGCCAGGGGAAGACGGCCTTAATCCTAACCTCTGCTGGGGGTCTGGGTCCTTAGACAAGCGCACCGGGGGGGGGCGTTCCTAGTACAGGCTGAGCCCCGCCCTTTGGATACTCCGGCGAGTGGGCTGTGCGGCAGCTCGCGCGGGGCCTATAGTATGCTGGGTATGGAGGGTCGGCTGACCCTCGCATCTTGTACACGCCTTGGGTGTTAGGGAGGGGCTGTGGAGAGATCGTCCGTTTTCTTGGCACGGCCTATACCCGGGTGCTGGAGTGGACGGTGATCGCCGCGAGGAGTTAGGGCGTATCTGAGATTGTCCTAACCTAACTGGGGCGAGGTAGCAGAACCTGCATCGGACCGGATTGTAAAGGTAACCCTCATTTGCATTATATTTACACCGTGAACCTGTATTTGCTTGACCTGTGATTGAAGTTAGATTAAGTAGCCAACAAGTTACACTGTTCGTAGTTCGTAGATAGGCTCAGTTCTGTTGTTAGCCGTTGTTTAGTTGTAGGGAGGCTGCTGTCATTTTCTCTCCAGGAGCAGAAGTTAGCGACGAGCAAGCTGACAAGAGTACCAGTGTGAGTATTCTCTGTGAGTGTGTGTCCTTGTCCGTGTTGCGCGCCGGTCACTTTTTCCCCGAACGAGGAAGGAGTGGGCACACAGTGATAGTAGCCGTCGGCCCCCCAGACTGAGCCTCGGGCGGAGGCCCCGAAGAGGAATCCTTCCCGGACGAGCCGAGGCGGAGTGGCCAGAGTGCGAGACCCAAGCGGAGGTAAGAAGCGGTACGCTTGGACGGTCACAGGCAGTACACCATACCATCACCCTTACAGAATGATGCAGCAGTAGCCATTTCACTATCACTAGCGCACGGTGGGCCTACTCCAAACTTTCTCTCTCCAATCATATACAATGGCCTGACATATGGTTGGAAAATTACTCCACTTGTATTTCAAAATCTTGGAGATGTGGAGGCAAAAGAAATTATGCAGAAGGTTTAAAGCTTATGTTACTTTCATTACAGCATTTTTCTTCTACACTAGTTTTTAATTTTTTTTAACATTAATTTGGATTAGTTAATAATATCTCATTAGTAGCATTATGATCACGTATAGATTAACCCATTTATATTTCAATGAATTTCAGATTATGGGCAGTATTCGATTCGTTTTCGTCAAAAAAGTTTAATTGGATTCAACTATTTAAATACCGTTTTCCAATGAAAAAAATCCGGAAATGTTCTGATATTGCCTTTTCGACTGTCGAATGTCTTATGTTAAAACCTATTCAATGGAAGACTGTTAAGACTTTTTCAACGTTTTTGAATGTGCATTTCAACAATTCCTTTCCGACAGCGTTGTTTGGTGAAAACAGCAAATAAACTATAATTTTTTTACATTTTTTGATGTCTCCAAGCATATTTATTATAAATCTATTAAGGTTTGTGTCAAAATCCTGACTGAATTTCTTATGTTTTGAGACATACGTCAGCATATTCTGAAAACATGCATCTTCTTTACATACTAACTGCAGTCTTGATTACTTACCGATTAGCACCTGAGTAGGAATTCCTCTGTGAGTAATTGCCAAGATCCAGTGTTAAGCAACTGTGCTATCTGTTCATCACACCCAGCTGGCAGTAAGTCTGTACATGCTGTTCCTGCAAAGCTCTCTCAGCATAATGTGTTTAAATTCTAAGTGTGTCTATTCATATTGTCTGCTTCCTAGTGTTTGAGCATACTAGACCTCAATCCACATCAGAGCCTAAGCCTCGAGTACTGCTGTGCCAAGTCCTGATCACCTGACTTCAGCACAGCTAATCATGTGACTGTCTGAGCTTCCCTGCAAAACCTGATTCCATTCAGCCTATCCCAGTTAACTCAGTGGTTTATCTTTCAGCCTTTGGCTCTCAGAAATCTTCAGGACAACAGTCTCTATCCAGGAAGTAACAGCTCTGTGCTGAGCTACTTCATTCCAGTGACTTTGTATGATCCAGTCGTCCCGATTCCACTCTGGCTACCATTGTTCTATTGACTTTGTCTTTCTTTGATGCTATCAGTCTTAATATTCCGGGTCAAGCCCAGTAAGAGCATTCTAGTCCATTCCGGTTCCATTCCAGATGCTATTATATTTGAACTGTGTCATTCTTCAATGCTATCAGTGTTAAGATTCTGGATCAAGCCTGGTCAGCACTTCATTTCGTTCCGGTTCCATTACGGATATTATTGTTATTTGAACTTTGTCTTTTTCAGCCCAATCCGGTTCCATCCCGGTCATCATTTCTGTGGCTAACCTGGTATTTTTTGTCAGCATACAGTACCTGCAGGAATTATGCATTTTGTTCTTTAATAAAAGCTTAATTTATTATTATATCTACCTCTGGGTTTGTCACTGCTAGAACACCAACGATTCTTTCAATTACATGCATCATTCCTGATTAAAGCCACCTCAATTTTTTATTCTCTCTGCGTCAGCTCCATCCACAAACGCCTTGCCCAAACCAAACACAACCCTCAGGCGTGACAGTTTGAGGGTTTTATGGCATACATTAACATAATTAGAATTTTTTTTAATTATTTATTCATGCAAATTAACAATAATGCACGTCATACCCATGTGATCCACAATTGTACCCAGTAGTCAAATACACCCAACAAATCAGCCACTTCTATTTTTGGGACTTCAGGGAGCATCAGCATCTGGCAGATCCTGGTGCTCAGGAAATGGCTCCATTGGATGAGTCAGTGCGTGTGTCAATTCCACGTCCATGCCAGTATCGTAGAGTCACTTCGAGGCAGAGGAACCTCGGCTACAGACTAATCACACAGTCAGTGGTATCCAGAAACTGCTGGCTACACTGCATTTTTTGGCGTTAAACACGTTCCAGCCTACACTGTCCCAAACATGCGTTTTTTTCATAGCCAATCCTATCGCACTGTAAAACTCAAGTCATTCAGGCGTTCCGCAAATTAACGACCCAGTTTATTAAATTCCCAGAAAGACAGAGAATAGAATGAGACCAAATTTGGCTTTTACAAAAAATGGCATTTCCCCAACGTTTTGGGCGCAATAAACTGTACCCATGTGCAATTTACACCACCCAAGAATTTGGAAGAATGTTTTCATAACCGAAAACACTTCCATTCCTTGACAGTTTTGGTGGTGTGTGATTCTGAGATGAAAATTACAAATCTTTGTGTGGGTTTTCCTGGGTCAACCCATGACTCCTTCATCTTAGGCCAGTTATCACTGTATCAAGAATTTGAGACGGGAAAAATGCCTGATGGTTGTCTGTTGGGTAAGTAAACCTTTATTCACCTTGTTGTTTTTAAAGGAACATTTATTTGTCCTTTTTTTTTCTTCAAAGGTGATGCGGGTTTTCCTAACAAACCATGGTTGGTGACCCCATTATCAACACACATAGCATAAAGAGGTGTAATAGAGCGAACCTTCGGTGTACTTAAAAGCAGGATTTAATGTTTAGACATCTCCGGCGGTGCCCTTTTATATTCACCTGCAAAGGTTTGCGGCATCGTTAATGCCTGTTGCATACTACACAATATTTGAGTTGCAAACCGTTTGCCAGTGAATATTCATCCCAGGGTTTTCCGGCATGGGACCCTTACTACAGTATTAACTGTGGGTATGGGTGAAGGAGCTGAAGCAAGATCTCATCTGATCAACACCTCTTTTCATGTGAGAGTTTTTATTGGTTAATCTGTTTAAAAAAAATTGGGGTCAATTATTTTATTGTGCTTTTCTTGATTTCAGAGTTACATCCAGTTAACGTCAGTTTTACCTTCTTGATTTACATGGTATGATTCCAATGATTTTATTTGATGTTAATATATTTTTATAATTATTCTTTCATATATATATATATATATATATATATATGTACACAAGGCATTCGGCACTCACTGCTATTCCAAAGATACAACCTGCCGGGTGCCCTCCGCAGCAAACAGCGTGACTTATACACAAATATATCGGCGGCACTCACAGGCTTTTCAAAGCCAAAAGACCAGACCAGTCAGTTAGCGCTTAACGTTTCGGTATATTGCAACCATCTTCAGAAGCATATGCTTCTGAAGACGGTTGCAATATACCGAAACGTTAAGCGCTAACTGACTGGTCTGGTCTTTTGGCTTTGAGAAGCCAGTGAGGGCCGCCGATATCTTTGTGTGTATATATATATATATATATATATATATATATATATATATGTGTATATATATATATATATATGTGTGTATATATATATATATATATATATATATATATATATATACAGTTGTGCTCATAAGTTTACATACCCTAGCAGAATTTGTGATTTTGTGCCCATTTGTCAGAGAATATGAATTATAACTCACAAACTTTTCTTTCACTCATGGTTAGTGGTTGGGTGATGCCAGTTATTGTCAAACAACTGTTTACTCTTTTTAAATCATAATAACAGAAACTACTCAAATGACCCTGATCAAAATTTTACATACCCTGGAGATTTTGGCCTGATAACATGCACAAGTTGACACAAACGGGTTTGAATGGCTACTAAAGGTAACCATCCTCACCTGTGATCAGTTTGCTTGTAATAAGTGTGTGTGTATAAAAGGTCAGTGAGTTTCTGCACTCCTGAAAAACCCTTGCATCTTTCATCCAGTGGGTAAAGAAAAAGAATTGTCAAATGATCTGCGGGAAAAGGTAATTGAACTGTATAAAACAGGAAAGGGATATAAAAAGATATCCAAGCAATTGAGAATGCCAATCAGCAGTGTTCAAACTCTAATTAAGAAGTGGAAAATGAGGGATTCTGTGGAAACCAAATCACGGTCAGGTAGACCAACAAAAAATTCAGCCACAACTGCCAGGAAAATTGTTCGGGATGCAAAGAAAAATCCACAATTAACTTCAGCTGAAATACAGGACTCTGGGAAAAAAAGTGGTGTGGTTGTTTCAAGATGCACAATAAGGAGGCATTCGAAGAAAAAATAAGAATTTACTTACCGATAATTCTATTTCTCGTAGTCCGTAGTGGATGCTGGGGACTCCGTCAGGACCATGGGGAATAGCGGCTCCGCAGGAGACAGGGCACTAAAATAAAGCTTTAGGATTAGGTGGTGTGTACTGGCTCCTCCCCCTATGACCCTCCTCCAAGCCTCAGTTAGGATACTGTGCCCGGACGAGCGTACACAATAAGGAAGGATATTGAATCCCGGGTAAGACTCATACCAGCCACACCAATCACACCGTATAACTTGTGATCTGAACCCAGTTAACAGTATGACAAACATAGGAGCCTCTGAACAGACGGCTCACAACAATAACAACCCAAATTTGTTTGTAACAATAACTATGTACAAGTATTGCAGACAATCCGCACTTGGGATGGGCGCCAAGCATCCACTACGGACTACGAGAAATAGAATTATCGGTAAGTAAATTCTTATTTTCTCTAACGTCCTAAGTGGATGCTGGGGACTCCGTCAGGACCATGGGGATTATACCAAAGCTCCCAAACGGGCGGGAGAGTGCGGATGACTCTGCAGCACCGAATGAGAGAACTCAAGGTCCTCCTCAGCCAGGGTATCAAATTTGTAGAATTTTGCAAACGTGTTTGCCCCTGACCAAGTAGCAGCTCGGCAGAGTTGTAATGCCGAGACCCCCCGGGCAGCCGCCCAGGATGAGCCCACTTTCCTTGTGGAATGGCCCTTGACAGATTTAGGTTGTGGCAAGCCTGCCACAAAATGTGCAAGTTGAATTGTGCTACAAATCCAACGAGCAATCGTCTGCTTAGAAGCAGGAGCACCCATCTTGTTGGGTGCATACAATATAAACAGTGAGTCAGACTTTCTGACTCCCGCCGTTCTTGAAATATATATTTTCAATGCCCGGACCACGTCCAACAACTTGGAATCCTCCAAATCGTTAGTAGCCGCAGGCACCACAATAGGCTGGTTCAGGTGAAACGCTGACACCACCTTAGGCAGAAAATGAGGACGCGTCCGCAGTTCTGCCCTGTCCGTATGGAAAATCAGATATGGGCTCTTATATGATAAAGCCGCCAATTCTGATACTCTCCTGGCTGAAGCCAGGGCCAGTAGCATGGTTACTTTCCATGTAAGATACTTCAACTCCACCGATTTGAGCGGCTCAAACCAATGGGATTTGAGAAAATCCAAGACTACATTAAGATCCCACGGTGCCACTGGGGGCACAACCGGGGGCTGTATATGTAGTACTCCTTTTACAAAAGTCTGGACTTCAGGAACTGAAGCCAATTCTTTCTGGAAGAAAATCGACAGGGCCGAAATTTGAACCTTAATGGACCCCAATTTGAGGCCCATAGACAATCCTGTTTGCAGGAAATGTAGGAATCGACCCAGTTGAAATTCCTCCGTGGGGGCCTTCCTGGCCTCACACCACGCAACATATTTTCTCCAAATGCGGTGATAATGTTGTGCAGTCACCTCCTTCCTGGCTTTTACCAGTGTAGGAATGACCTCTTCCGGAATGCCTTTTTCCCTTAGAATTCGGCGTTCAACCGCCATGCTGTCAAACGCAGCCGCGGTAAGTCTTGGAATAGACACGGTGCCTGCTGAAGCAGGTCCCGTCTTAGAGGTAGAGGCCACGGATCCTCCGTGAGCATCTCTTGAAGTTCCGGGTACCAAGTTCTTCTTGGCCAATCCGGAGCCACTAGTATCGTTCTTACTCCCTTTTGCCGTATAATTCTCAGTACTTTTGGTATGAGAGGCAGAGGAGGGAACACATACACTGACTGGAACACCCACGGTGTTACCAGAGCGTCCACAGCTATTGCCTGAGGGTCTCTTGACCTGGCGCAATACCTGTCCAGTTTTTTGTTGAGGCGGGACGCCATCATATCCACCATTGGTTTTTCCCAACGGTTCACAATCATGTGGAAGACTTCTGGATAAAGTCCCCACTCTCCCGGGTGTAGATCGTGTCTGCTGAGGAAGTCTGCTTCCCAGTTGTCCACTCCCGGAATGAATACTGCTGACAGTGCTATCACATGATCTTCCGCCCAGCGAAGAATCCTTGCAGCTTCTGCCATTGCTGTCCTGCTTCTTGTGCCGCCCTGTCTGTTTACGTGGGCGACTGCCGTGATGTTGTCCGACTGGATCAACACCGGCTGACCCTGAAGCAGGGGTTTTGCCAGACTTAGAGCATTGTAAATCGCTCTTAGCTCCAGTATATTTATGTGAAGAGACATCTCCAGGCTTGACCATACTCCCTGGAAGTTTCTTCCCTGTGTGACCGCTCCCCAGCCTCTCAGACTGGCATCCGTGGTCACCAGGACCCAGTCCTGTATGCCGAATCTGCGGCCCTCTAACAGATGAGCACTCTGCAACCACCACAGAAGAGACACCCTTGTCCGTGGCGATAAGGTTATCCGCTGATGCATCTGCAGATGTGATCCGGACCATTTTTCCAGCAGATCCCACTGAAAAGTTTGTGCGTGGAATCTGCCGAATGGAATCGCTTCGTAAGAAGCCACCATCTTTCCAAGGACTCTTGTGCATTGATGCACAGACACTTTCCCTGGTTTTAGGAGGTTCCTGACAAGTTCGGATAACTCCCTGGCTTTCTCCTCCGGAAGAAACACCTTTTTCTGAACCGTGTCCAGAATCATTCCCAGGAACAGCAGACGTGTCGTCGGGGTCAACTGAGATTTTGGAAAATTCAGAATCCACCCGTGTTGTTGCAGCACTAGTCGGGTTAGTGCCACTCCGTCCTCCAGCTGTTCTCTGGACCTTGCCCTTATCAGGAGATCGTCCAAGTAAGGGATAATTAATACGCCTCTTCTTCGCAGAAGAATCATCATTTCGGCCATTACCTTGGTAAAGACCCGAGGTGCCGTGGACAATCCAAACGGCAGCGTCTGAAACTGATAATGACAGTTTTGCACCACGAACCTGAGGTACCCTTGATGTGAAGGGCAAATTGGGACATGCAGGTAAGCATCCTTTATGTCCAGGGACACCATAAAGTCCCCTTCTTCCAGATTCGCTATCACTGCTCTGAGTGACTCCATCTTGAACTTGAATTTTTGTATGTACAGGTTCAAAGATTTCAGATTTAGAATAGGTCTTACCGAGCCGTCCGGCTTCGGTACCACAAATAGCGTGGAGTAATACCCCTTTCCCTGTTGTAGAAGGGGTACCTTGACTATCACCTGCTGAGAAAACAGCTTGTGAATGGCTTCCAATACCGTCGCCCTGTCTGAGGGAGACGTTGGCAAAGCAGACTTTAGGAACCTGCGAGGGGGAGACTTCTCGAATTCCAACCTGTAACCCTGAGATACTACCTGCAGGATCCAGGGGTCCACCTGTGAGCAAGCCCACTGTGCGCTGAAATTCTTGAGTCGACCCCCCACCGCTCCTGAGTCCGCTTGTAAGGCCCCAGCGTCATGCTGAGGGCTTTGCAGAACCCTGAGAGGGCTTCTGTTCCTGGGCAGGGGCTGCTTGCTGCCCTCTCTTACCCCTTCCTCTGCCCCGAGGCAGATATGACTGTCCTTTTGTCCGCTTGTTCTTATAGGACCGAAAGGACTGCGGCTGAAAAGACGGTGTCTTTTTCTGTTGGGAGGGGGTCTGAGGTAAAAAGGTGGATTTTCCGGCAGTTGCCGTGGCCACCAGATCCGATAGACCGACGCCAAATAATTCCTCCCCTTTATACGGCAATACTTCCATATGTCGTTTGGAATCCGCATCACCTGACCACTGTCGCGTCCATAAACTCCTTCTGGCAGATATGGACATCGCATTTACTCTCGATGCCAGAGTGCAAATATCTCTCTGAGCATCTCGCATATAAAGGAAAGCATCCTTTAATTGCTCTATTCCAGGCTGAGGCGATGGCTGGTCGCAGTATAACACCAGTATGTGTGTATATACTTTTTAGGGTAGTTTCCAGTCTCCTATCAGCTGGATCCCTGAGGGCGGCCGTATCAGGAGACGGTAAAGCCACTTGTTTTGATAAGCGTGTGAGCGCCTTATCCACCCTAGGGGGTGTTTCCCAGCGCGCCCTAACCTCTGGCGGGAAAGGGTATAATGCTAATAACTTTTTTGAAATTAGCACTTTTCTATCTGGGTTAACCCACGCTTCATCACATACATCATTTAATTCCTCTGATTCAGGAAAAACTACAGGTAGTTTTTTCACCCCCACATAATACCCCTTTTTGTGGTACTTGCAGTATCAGAGATATGCAAAGCCTCCTTCATTGCCGTGATCATATAACGTGTGGCCCTACTTGAAAATACGTTTGTTTCATCACCGTCGACACTAGATTCAGTGTCTGTGTCTGGGTCTGTGTCGACCGACTGAGGTAAAGGGCGCTTTACAGCCCCTGACGGTGTCTGAGACGCCTGGGCAGGTACTAACTGGTTTGCCGGCCGTCTCATGTCGTCATTTCTAAGCAGCTCTTTAGGAGAGCCACCTAGATTGCACCCTGCTCGGACGGGCACAAAAACCTAACTGAGGCTTGGAGGAGGGTCATAGGGGGAGGAGCCAGTACACACCACCTAATCCTAAAGCTTTATTTTTGTGCCCTGTCTCCTGCGGAGCCGCTATTCCCCATGGTCCTGACGGAGTCCCCAGCATCCACTTAGGACGTTAGAGAAATGGGCTGCATGGTCGAGTCGCCAGAAGAAAGCCATTACTACGCAAATGCCACAAAGCATCCCGCTTACAATACTCCAAACAGCACAGAGACGTCTAAGCCTCAAAACTTCTGGAACAAAGTCAATTGGAGTGATGAGACCAAAATTTAACTTTTTGGCCACAACCATAAACGTTACATTTGGAGAGGAGTCAACAAGGCCTATGATGAAAGGTACACCATTCCTACTGTGAAACACGGAGGTGGATCGCTGATGTTTTGGGGATGTGTGAGCTACAAAGGCACTGGAAACTTGGTCAAAATTGATGGCAAGATGAATGCAGCATGTTATCAGAAAATACTGGAGGAAAATTTTCACTCATCAGCCCGGAAGCTGCGCATGGGACGTACTTGGACATTCCAACATGACAATGATCCAAAACACAAAGCCAAGTTGACCTGTCATTGGCTACAGCAGAATAAAGTGAAGGTTCTGGAGTGGCCATCTCAGTCTCCTGACCTCAATATCATTGAGCCACTCTGGAGAGATCTCAAACGTGCAGTTCATGCAAGAGAGCCCAAGAATTTACAGGAACTGGAGGCTTTTTGCCAAGAAGAATGGGCAGCTTTACCATCTGAGAAAATAAAGAGCCTCATCCACAACTACCACAAAAGACTTCAAGCTGTCATTGATGTTAAAGAGGGCAATAGACGTAATAAGAACTGGGGTATGTAAACTTTTGATCAGGGTCATTTGGGTAGTTTCTGTTGTCATTATGATTTAAAAAGAGTAAACACAGTTGTTTGACAATAAATGGCTTCACCCAACCACTAACCATGAGTGAAAGAAGAGTTTGTGGGTTATCATTCATATTCTCTGACAAATGGACAGAAAATCGCAAATTCTGCTAGGGTATGTAAACTTATGAGCACAAATATATATATATATATATATATATATATATACACACACACACACACACACAGGTTGAGAATCCCATATCCAAAATGCTTGGGACCAGAAGTATTTTGGATATCGGATTTATCCGTATTTTGGAATAACTGCATACCATAATGAGATATTGTGGCGATGGGACCCAAGTCTAAGCACAGAATGCATTTATGTTTCATACACACCTTATAGCAGGGGTGGGCAATTATTTCAGCTGGGGGGCCGCTTAACATTTCCAGCGAATATTCGAGGGCCACACACAAAATACTCAGAGTCCCCTTTTTACACATTACGGCAGACAGCGTGCCCTTTTTTACACATTACGGCAGACAGCGTCCCCTTTTTACACATTACGGCAGACAGCGTCCCCCTTTTTATACATTACGGCAGACAGCGCCCCCCTTTTTTTACACATTACGGCAGACAGCGTCCCACTTTTTACACATTACGGCAGACAGTGTCCCCTTTTTACACATTACGGCAGTGTCCCCTTTTTACACATTACGGCAGACAGCGTCCCCCTTTTTATACATTACTGCAGACAGTCCCTACCCCCCTTTCCTCCCCTCCCCTAAACCCATATTGCAGTTTTTAACTCCCCTCCCTCCCCACCCCTAAACCTATATGGCAGCTTAAGAACTGATCCAGGGGTTGGCTGGACAGGGGGTTTACCTGTTTGTCACAGTGGCAGACGATCCCCGCTGTCCGATGATCCGCGCTGCTGCCGGCCGGAGTCACCACTGATGTGGCCTCTCCTGCTCGCTGCCCGCTGCTTCTCCTCACTGGCCACCGCTCAATCTCCTCCTCACAGGCCGCCGCTCCTGCTCACTGCAGTGCCCGCTCCCAGTGCCGCCCAGCTAACAGAGGAAATCCCGGTCAGCTGACCCTGTGACGTGACCGGGATTTCCTCAGCGGGGCCGCGTCTGAGAGCAGTGCAATGACAAGCGGCCTGTCGGGCCGCTTGTCATTGCACTCTGGTGGGGCACAGCGGGCCAGGCAGGATCGGTCCGCGGGCCGCCTGTTGCCCACCCCTACCTTATAGACACAGCCTGAAGGTGATTTTAGCCAATATTTTAATAACTTTGTACATTAAACAAAGTTTGTGTACATACACACAATTTATTTACACACACAACCTAAAGGTCATTTAATACAAAAAAAGTTTAACAACTTTGTGTATTAAACAAAGTTTGAAGTTTGAGTACATTGAGCCATCATCAGAAAACAAAGGTTTCACTCTCTGTGTCACTTAAAAAATTCCGTATTTCGGAATATTCCATATTTTGATATGGGATACTCAACACACACATTATATATATATATATATATATATATAGTACCAGTGTTGCAAATTGAGCAAACTGCATGTTACTCCAGTGCTAGTAAAATCTTTTAATGCTTGTACAGATGAAGATAACGTTTTCTGATGGCTTAATGTACACAAACTTTGTTTAATACTCAGTTATTTAAAAAATTGTATTAAATGACCTTCAGGCTGTGTGTATAAGGTGTACATGAAACATAAAGGAATTGTGTGAATGTACACACACTTTGTTTAATGCACAAAGTTATTCAAAATATTAGCTAAAATTACCTTCAGGCTGTGTGTATAAGGAGTAAATGAAACATAAATGCATTAAATACGGAATAATCCGATATCCAAAATACTTCAGGTCCCAAACATTTTGGACAAGGGATACTATATATATATATATATATATATATATATTTACGTAGAGTTATGTTTGAATCCTTTCGAGATGGGTGTTTTTCCTGTTCAAGTTTGGTCGTTATCTGATGTTCATCTGCTTGCCCTACTTTTATTGTTGGCCTGGCTTATATAAAGGGGACCCCTGCAATATTACTGGATTAATATCAGGCTGGATGCAGAGACATTTACCCCATATGTGGACCTTTTCTCAGAACCCCATCACCCCTGGAAGGCCTACTGCTAATGTGGAACCTCCCCTCTGGTGTAACGTGTAGATTCTCAGGTGAGATGCTGAACCCCTATAGTGTCACTCTTGAATCTTCACAAAAAAAACCTTCCAGGTTTTTCAGATTACTGGGGACACTGTTACAGCAGAATGAAAAGACCATTAAGTTTTAAATACTAATACCCCATATTTTGTCCGCTTCTCTTCCCCTGCAGGTTTACCTTAGATGAGAGACCTTCACTCCATATGTGAACCTCTTCTGGTAACCCCCCAATCATCCCTGGAAGGACTACTGCTAATGTAGTAATGATGCTGAACCTCTACCTCTGTTGTTACATGGTAGTGTTACTCTTGAACCAAAAAAACATTAGAGGTTGAGAATTTTCAAAAAGTGCTGTACAAGACAAAAACCAAATTGTCCAAGACTACCCGCATTAGTATTTACAGGATAGAGCAATGCAGTCTCAAAAAAAGGTTATTACAGTTAAAGTTTATATAATTAATACTACCAGATTATTTTAACTGTGTAGAATTCTCCAGTGGGATTATTCTGGTTTAATAGGATATTTTAGTATTGTCAAGTAAAAACGATAACAAGCTACTCTGTATGCCATAAGAATGTATACGGGAAGTTCCGGTGGACTGACCCAGCAGCGGGCCGTGTTTTAAGTGAGCTCTCTGCTCCGTATACATAGGGCGCCTGCTAAACACCCATAGCGCCGGGAGCTACACCCCACAAACATCACCAGGGGTACATGAGATAGCGGTGGGCAAGAGATTATTACTCCCAGCTCTCCACCGACCCGTTTTCACCAGAATCTGGGGCTGCCATCTTGAATTTGCTGGGCACTTTCTAAACACTCCGTTGACCCCCTGGGACAGTGAAAACTAAAGTAAACGGGCACCGGAAGCTGTGTTGGACATTGGGGACACACAGAAAGTTAGCCCCAGACTGTCACTGACCTTCTGCAGGTACGGAGTGGAGGAGTCAGGCTCCAATGCAGATTACAGCCACCAATTTGCTGCAGAACACAATCCTGTGACTAATCCCTGGTTAGTGCCAACCTTCTCAAAACTTTTTCTTTCTGCTCCTGGACATTTCTGTTCTATTGTGTGATTCTATCCACTCGCTGAATCTATTCTCTCACGAATACCTGCATATTCTTCAGTATCCTCTGTGATATCACTAGTTCTTACTCCCCCTGCTGGTCAGGGACCTATAGTGCCTGCATTATCTAAAGTGAATCACATATTTAAGATATAAAGGGACTTCCGTTGGGCGGACTGCACTGCACGGCCGCTAGCTTACAGAGCTCCCCGCTGACTCCCGTCTCGGCTGTCACCCGCTAGCGGTAGAGTGCGGGAAACCCCGGCCATCGACACCTCCGGCGCCTGTAAGGGTCCTGGCATTGGCTGTGGGGACTCACCACCTCCCCGCTCCTCCAGAACACTGGATCCAAGCCCTGCATCGGTAGGGCGCTGCCGCGGCCATCTTGGATCGGCCAGGCATTGCTGCAGCAGCGGCTCTCTCCCCTCTCTGAGCTTCAGCCGCGCTGTGGCTTCTCTCCGCATACCCCCCCTTGTCTGAATGTGCTCTTAAGGTGTAGAGGTGACCATTCAGGCACCCCCCCCTGCTACCATTATATTGCTAGCTGGCCAGTATTGTTACACCTGCACAAAATACAGCAGAGGCTGCTTCCTCGCAAGTCACAGGCTGATACATGCTATTGAAGCTGTTGCTGGAGTCACACTGCATTACAGCTCTCCCTCATCATTTACTGTGCTAACGATTGGAGCTTTGCGGAATCTCTCATTCTCCTGCTCACTCTTATATAGGCATTGTTTGGATACATCACCATTTCAACGCCTCAGATTCCACACTGCTGCTCTTATGGATAAGTTTGTGGCGAAGCCAGTCCGGGGACTTCGGGGTAACCAAACCGGTAAGGGACATGGTAAGGAACTCTCCACTCCTGCTTGCCTCCCATCTCACCTGCCGCTGGTCCCAGCAACAGTCCCAAACGACCGGAATTGATTGTTCCCACTTCAGAGGCGACCAGCTCGTTCCCTACAAGGGAACTTACACACCTTTGTGCTATTGTACACTGCTTGATCAAAAATTGGCCCCTCTCCAAAATTCATTGGACTCTGCCCTTACTCAACTCACGCAACGACTATCTGAGGCGGAACAGAGGATTTCGGATTTGGAAGACGAGTTGACCACTGCGCACACTACCATATCTAACCATGAAAAAGTGGTAGCTTCCATACAGGAAAAGACAGAAATCCACAAAACAATGTCCGCATCATCGGCCTTCCTGAATCGGTCAAGCCTGCTGAACTCATGAAACTGGTTTCAGATTGGCTTCCACAAGAACTGGGTGCCACTTTTAGTTCTGGTTCGTTGATTGTGGAGCGTGTCCACAGAATTGACCCTGACAGACGGGCCTCTCAGGATAGACCTCGCCCGGTAATAATGAAGTTGCTGAATTATGCGGATAACGTCCAACTCTTTGAGGCTTACAGGAAACACTCGGAAATTAAGCTATCATGATGCCAAATTGTTGTTGTTCCAAGACTTTTCTTACATGGTCGCCATGAAACGACGGGAATATGCTCCGATTTGCAAGCGACTGTTCACCATGAATCTACGCTTCGCCTTATTATATCCTGCAAAATTGAGGGTGTCCCACAATGGGAAAATGTTCTTTTTTGAATCTCCACATGCTGCAAAGAACTTTGTGGACACACTCTCGTCCGCCTCTCCCACACGTACATCTGATGGCAACTGACTGCTTTGTGACCACCAGACATTATATCCTATATCTGTTAAGTTATGTCTTTTGCCGATATTGTTTACTTTATATTTTCAATTTACTAATGTGATTTTTCCACTGTTTTTCTATGGTGTTTGTCAGTCTCCGAACGGGCTGACTTTTCCTTCTCCCTCTACACCCTATTGTTGCTTTTCCTTGCCATTTAGCCACTGGGCGGCTCTGGACCCGCCTTGGGATTGACCGCTTCCTTTTCCTACTTTTCTCTCTCATTTTTCTTCTTCTTGGCTGTTTGATATTTATGGGTTATATAGGCGTCCTCTTGACTCGCCTTTTCCGGTTCTACAAAAGTTAAAACCACGCCTTTTCCGGTTCTACAAAAGTTAAAACCACTGTTTCTGACAATTATTTGGTATATTACAGGCATGTCTTACTCTCATTTCTTAGTGAAAATATGGTGTTTTAGGCTGTTATTGTGTCCCCACTGCCTGCTCACTGGGACAGGTACGGGACGATCACAATTTCAACTCGTGTTCTTTTTCTGGCCGAGGTTGGGTATAGGTTGATATTGGCTGCTTCCCTCACTAATTCTACCAGGGTACAAAAATTTCTTACATTTGTGTCATGGAATATGGAGGGGTTGAACTCCCCAATCAAAAAGCGTAAAGTTTTAACCCATATCAGACGCCTCAAATCTGATGTAGCATTTCTCCAGGAAACCCACTGGGATATAAATGGCTGGGGGAATATAAGGTTGCTTCATTAACGGCTAACCATAGAGGTCCATATATTGTTTAGAAAATATTTACCTTTTACTATTCACGATACGTGGACTGACCCTGAAGGCCGCTTTTTATTTAAGATACTATTATGTGGCTCATTATATACTCTAGAAACTATTTATGCCCCTAAAACCCCAAATGATCCTTTCTTAACTGACCTCTTTGTGAAATTGCAGGGTTGGGTAGAGGGACCACTTATATTGGGTGGGTACTTCAATACTTTACTTTCCCTAGGTTTGGATAGATCCTCCACTATTGGAGGCGACAGACGCATTTCTGCACATTCCCTACAGCTGTTACTTGATTCTTTACAACTCTGTGATCCCTGGAGGTGCCAACATCCTACTGCTCGCGAATACTCCTATTCCCACGCCCATCATGCATCCTCACGGATATATTTTTGGTTGATATCCCTCTCTCTGTATCAGCATGTAGCGAATTCAGGTGTAGCACTTATAGATATTTCTGACCACGCCAATGTTTGGTTCACCTTATTCTTAGAGACCCCCCTTTTGAATCATACAATTGGAGATTTCCTAGTTTCTACATAAATCAACTGATTTTCGGAACCATCTTGAACAAGCTTTTCTGAATTACATGACTGACAATACCGCTCATATTGAGTATGTGTCCAGGAAACGCAAATTACTGACTGCCAAATTAGATGAGTTGAGTTGTTCCCTGTGAAGGCTTATGATGCGTTGCTGCTTTATGAATCTCCAGATAATCGACAAACTTATCTTGCCGCGAAAAATGCGTATGACACCATGTGCACGGAACGTGCTCAATACTCACACAATGCCCAGCGTAACAGATATTTCAGGGGTTTTAATAAACCTGGTAGATTACTGGCCAATTTGGTGAACACGTATAATTCACCTTCTTACATTTTACAGCTTGCAGATTCCCATGCTCCCATCACAGAAGACTCGCTCATCTCTGAACATTTCCTACGTTATTATCAGGAGCTTTACACGGCTCCTCCGGACTCTCCCACTCTAGGTATGCAATTTCTTGTCGACGCACAACTTCCTACGTTAACTGAAGTACAGCGGGACTCTTTGAGTGTTCCAGTTACGGAACCTGAACTCCAATCCTTAATTAAATCGCTCCCGAAAGGCAAGTCTCCAGGCCCTGATGGTTTTGGAGCTGAATACTATCAGCTCCTTTCATCCCATTTAATGCCAACTCTCACCTTGTTTAACTCCTTAGACTGGTCATTCTGCCCCATGTGGTTTTAATGATGCTAGGATAGTTGTCTTCCCGAAACCAGGTAAGGATCCCGCTTTAGTACAATCATATAGACCAATCTCTCTTCTCAATCAAGATTTTAAATTATTTACTAAATTAATTGCTTCACGTCTTCAGTTGGTGTTACCTAGAATACTACATCCTGCTCAGATGGGATTTGTACGGGGTCGCACATCTATACATAATGTTCATACGCTGCTCGCGGCTATGGCGAGTAATAGATATTCTTACAATACAAAAGCTATTGTGGTCAGCTGTGATGCAGATAAAGCGTTCAATCGTGTTTCTTGGTCGCATATATTACGTGTGTTACATGTCCAACATTTTGGGCCACGCTTCACTGGTATTTTCCATATGCTTTATGCCCAGCCGAATGCTCACTTAACTATTAATGGTGTTAATTCTCCCTCCTGTACTTTACAGTCAGGTACACGACAGGGATGCCCTCTCTCCCCATTGCTTTTTAATCTTGCCCTGGATCTCCTAATCCGTACATTTCTTAGAGACACCACATGGAGGTATTTTTGTTGGTGTGCATGAAGTTAAGGTGTCAGCTTTTGCCGATGACCTGCTTCTTTATTGTAGTGACCCGAAGACTGCTTTTCCATCACTGTTGTCTACACTGAAGCTATTTAATGACATCTCTGGATTCCTAATTAATTTTACCAAAACTGAAGCTTTAGCCTTGAATGATGCTGCGAAATTGGACTGGGGGTCTCGGTTTCCCTTCCATTGGGCTCGTGATTTTATTGTTTATTTAGGTTTACGTATACCCTCTGCACCAGCGGACTTGTATTCGGTAAACATGGCCTTCTTTATTGATCAAATGTTAGCTGATTTTGAAAAGTGGAAGCATCTACCGCTTTCGTATTCGAGACAGTGTAACTTGTATAAGATGGTCTCTTTCCCTTGTTAGCTCTATCCAGTCCAGATGCTTCCTTTCACTTTTTCGAAAAGGGATGCCAACATTATTAATATTGCTTTATCTAAATTTATTTGGGTGGGAAAACGTCCCCGAATTTCCTTGTTTAAATTGCAGCAGCCATTATCTTAGGGTGGAATTAACTTGCCCTGCATCCAGGATTATGCCTTAGCAGCTAATTACAGCGTTGCACTGGATTGGATAGGAGGAAATAACGCTTATACTGACACAACATTGGATCAAGTATTTAGTCCTGACTGTAATTTAGTGTACTTATTGCATAGATCGCCTACACTTATTTCCCACTCGATAAAGACTAACCCCTTACTTAACACTCCTTGTTTTGCTTGGCGGGTGTTGCGGAAAAGGCATGCTCTTTCCTCCTCCCGAACTATATTTCTCCCATTAATACATAACTCTTATTTTCAAGATGGTGAATCTGATAAGATTATTGGACTGTGGCACCTCCAGGGTTTCCGTATGCTATATCAATTCTTGGACAAGGATTGTTCCTCTATTATCTCTCTATCCTTACTACAGGAATGCTTTCCAGCTTTGCGCTTCCCTCTATTTGTATATTTCCAAATACTTAGCTATATTACCAAACTATTATCCCACTTGACTTTCACGAACAAGTCCAATGTGTTAGATGTTATAACACGGACCAATCAGGGTTCCCCGGCCACTACCTCCTTTATTTACTCACACACTAGGAGGACTTTAAATATCTCCACCCTCACTACTGACATGGCCAAATGGTCAATTACGTTTCAGGATATTCCCTTAAAGACTATTATAGCATCCTGCACAACACTAAATAAACAGCTGATCTCTGCATCATCTGCAGAGATGAACTTTAAATTGCTTCATAGGGCATATTACACTCCAAGACTTCGCTTTCTGACTGGTGCATCAGACACCTCCAATTGCTTCAAGTGCTCTACGCCTGAGGCAGACTTGATACACTGTATGTGGTCGTGTACCTTCGTACAATCCTTGTGGAGGATTAATAATCTATTACATATTCCCTTTACGATTCATATGGCCTGGGCCCTATGGAACCATTTTCCTTCTTCTATTCCCCTTTCTATTTCTAAAGGTAATCGCCTCCTTTTAGCAAAAGTCGCTGCAGCATTAAAAAAAACTATTCTTTCACAGTGGAAAAAAAACTATTCTTTCACAGTGGATTGTGTCTGACCCTGTATCTTTAACTCTTGTGACTCCTCGTCTTCTTTACTTGTTCCAAGTGGATTGGTTGGAGTGTTTTTTGGACATTGAATCTAAATCACATAAATTTTTTGATATATGGTTGCCTTACATAAGCACCTTACCAGACTCAACTAAGGAGTGGATACGGAGAGCTGTTAGACTATCCACTTGGTACAATTTAGAACTTCTGAATAGACTGCCCCCCTTTTAATTTTAATTATATTGATTTCCCACTATATTTATATGTTGTTCAATTTATATGTATATTCATGTATATTATGTTTATATGTATATTCAATTGAAGAATGACGATTCGACAACAGTGCTTTTCGACAGCAAATTAGTTATTTTCAGTCCGCCTCACTTTGCTGGCGGGATCTAATAAAACAAATTAAAAAAATGTTGTTGTTTTTTGCTTTTTGGATTGCTAATAGCATATCTATTTATATTTGAAGGGATTATCTACTTGGTTTGTCTTTTTTTGACTCACAAGTATTATTTAATTGATTTTTTTAAAGAATTTTTTTCTTCACTCTGCTGAGGGAAATGTACCCATGATTCCAGTTTTACCCAGGATACACTTCTGCAAAGCCCCTCCTATCTCCTCACTCCCGTTTTTTTGAGACTTCTAGGGAGAAGGAGCCATTACAGTCAGCTCTCTTGTGGAATCGTTTTTTTAGGACAATCCCTGCGTTTTAACTCATTTATATCCTATTTTTGTACTGACTACAATAATGGAGCCTTTTTCTGACCAGATTGTGATGTTCATGCTGGCTGCAAGCATGGAGGAAGAAAGGGCTGGTGAACATCAGGATCAAAGTCAGCAAATGTCTGCATTGGGTGAGTCAGTATTGCGTGTTTCATTTCCACGTCCACACCAGTATCACACTAGGCGTTAACTGGAGGATCTCAGCGAGTTCGAGGTGATTCAAAATTATTGCTTATCGACTCGCGACATATATTCGCTGTACGCTCTGTTGGAGGCCGACCTGGAACCTCGGGCACGGACCAATCGCACAGCCAGCGGTTTTCAGAAACTGCTGGCTACGTTACAATTTTTGGCGTCAGGCACATTCCAGCCTACACTGTCTCAAACATGCGGTTTTTCAGTCAACACTGTGGCACTGTATAACCCAGGTCATTAGAGCTTTCCGCAAATTGACGATCCAGTTCATCACATATCCAGATACGGACAGCGGGTGTCGTGAGATCAAATTAGGCTTTGTTACCAAATACAATTTTCCCAATGTTCTAGTTGCGATTGACTGTACCCACGTGCAGATCAGACCGCCACGGAATTCGGAAGAATGTTTTCGGAACCGAAAACATTTCTATTCCATGAATGTACAGGCGGTCTGTGATGTCAACATGAAATTTTTGAATATTTTTGTGGGATTTCCTGGATCGTCTCACGACTCCTTCATCCTAAGCCAGTCATCGCTGTTTGAGAAGTTCGAAACAGGAAACATGCCGGGTGGCTGGCTGTTAGGTATTTATTTTAATTGTTTTTATTATTTTTTTAATTTTTTATTTATTTTTATATTACCCACCCTTATTTTCTTTTCCGTAGGCGATGCGGGTTATCCCAACAAATCGTGGCTCTTGACCCCATTGTCTAATCCTGTTGGTAGAGCAGAAAAACGTTACAAAGAGACACACAAAGCATCGAGGCAAATCATTGAGCGTGCCTTCGGTGTACTTAAAAGCTGGTTTAGATGTTTAGACACTTCCGGTGGTGCTCTTTTGTATTCACAGGCAAAGGTTTGCGGCATGGTAAATGCATGTTGTATTTTACACAACATATGTCGCAAACCGTTTGCCGGTGACTCTTCGTCACAGTGCTTTCCGACGCGGGAAACCGTTCTTCTGCTCTACCGGTGGGTATGGACGAAGGAGATGATTCCCGACGGACATTGATCCAAAGCTTTTTTTCCGTTGCCTGTGAGTATACTTGTAACATTTGTATTATCGTGTAAACTGAGATTGTAATATTCTAAAAAAACTTTTATTTATGTATTTCAGAGTTTTATGTCCTGTTGACGCACCTTCCCAGGCCTGTTTTCCAAGTTTCGTCCTATTGACGACCTGTTACCCCGTTTTCTCCTGTTGTTGGGTAGCCGCAAATATTGGACCCGTTATCCAAATGTTCCATGGGCGACCTACTTGTGATTTGGACCTGAACCTCCACCATGTAGCAGCCAACCCCGCTCAGGTGAGATGTATTGCCCAATACTGCCTCTTGTCCAAGTCACCCCGGCGTGTCCCAAGTGCAGCCCTCTGGCATTTGCAAAACTGCACATCGAATCATGCCCTGACAGCAATGCTTACGCTGCGTCAGGGAATGTTTGGATGTGTAGTTATGCAAGTGGCGGAGGGCTGCATTTGGGACAAAGGCCGCTGTAACCTGCTTGTGTCAAAAAGTGTTGCTTGTACCTTGTCTTTTCCATACCTGGGGGACTATTACCAATAGCTGGAACCTCATACTATTCTCTTCCACAGGTCTTGCGGAGTATCCTTCCCAAGTGGCGTGGATGTGAAGAGACACGACATTTACCCTGATGTTCCATGGGCGACCTACTTGTGATGTGGACCTGAACCTCCGCCATGTAGCAGACAACCCCGCTCAGGTGAGATGTAATGCCCAAAACTCCCTCTTGTCCAAAGTCAGCCCGGCGTGTCCAAAGTGTAGCCCTCCGGCATTTGCAAAACTGCACATCCAATCATGCCCTGACAGCAATGCTTACGCTGCGTCAGGGCATGCTTGGATGTGTAGTTTCTCAAGTGCCGGAGGGTTGCATTTGGGGCCGCTGTAACCTGCTTGTGTCGTGTTGCTTGTACCTTTTCCTTTTCCGTAGATACCGACACGCTCTAAAATCACCCCAAACAAGACAAAATACATCCCTGCACATGCTGGAGGTACACCAATGCAAAAGCATTACCCAAAAAGTCATTTTATGAAGGAAAAAAAATGTGAAAAAATACCCCAAAACACAAAACTCCCAAAAAAATGCAGCAATACAAGCAGGAGCTATACACATACCTGCACACATATATATATACATACCCCAAACACCCCAAAGACATACCCCAAACACCCCATGTACACCTCATGGCAACCCCCACTACACAAACACATACATGCAACACCAGACCCACATGTGGTACTTACCTAAAAATGTAGAAATCGCTCCAAAAACGACTCTCCTCCGGGGTAACAGGTATCCTCCTGTCTGTCCTGGATTAAAGCCTGCTGGGTGTCCAAACGATACCACAACAACAACAACCAATTTGCTAGCTCTGCACCTCCACACACCTCTCTGCAGGTTCACAAAATGGCTGCTGAGCACGCAACAAACAAGCCCTAATAAAGGGCTCAAAACGTCGGGAAGCCGAATTCAGGACGCCCACTAATCGACGATTGGTCCGTTATTCGACAAGGGGAGTGTCGAATGCGTTTTGTATTGCATATGGTGAATTCATGGTCCCGGCGGGAGGGCTGCGGCTGTCGAGTAGTCGAATTTTAAAACGGACGAAAAAAAGGCGCAATTCGTCCGGAATTGCATATACCCCAAAGTATTCATTAATGATGAATTATGCACAAGAGCAGATTTTGACTGGATTGTATTTGACCCAAAAGGAATTTAATTATCAAGAGTGCCGTTTTCTCCGGCAATGGAATGCAATTCGCGGTGGGATGCAAGCCGCGACAATTTCCGGTTTCCAGTCACCAGCCTTAAAGGATATGAGCCATAAGAGGATTCCATATATTTGTTTTATTAATGCACTTTTTATTGATTTTGCTTTGTCACTTTATATGTAATAAATGTTTCTCTTTTCTCTCTTATTTTACTTAATGTGTACTAAAATGTGTAATAAAAGGGTATAAAATAGCATGTTTTTTTTGCTTTTTACAATTTAAATACAAGTTGATGGTATATACATGACATGCTCCATGGTTTGTTTTTAAGTTGCATACCTGCTGTTAACTGCGCATACTTATTCTGTTTTTCTATTGCAGTCTAAGAGTAAGAACAAAACCATGTTGAACTGCAGGAGAGGCACTTTTAAACTATAAAAAGAACTATAGTAGAGAAATGTCATTCCAAGCAAAAATCTAAATTCCTGTTTAAATTAAAGCTGTTCGCTATTTTTGTGCAATAAACAGAAGCTAAATTCCCTACATGTATAATAAAAAAAATGCAATTAAACATGGGTTTGCCAAGGTGTACATTTCTATCTGTTTTGGTGCATAATCTCTAAATAGTTCAGCTCCCTAAATGATCTTGTCATTTATCCTTCAGGAGCAGACTTGACTAAACTTAAGTGAAGTCCTGAAGGACTAGCTACAGCATTATCTGCAGCAATTTGTTATTACTGTTCCACTATTTTATTGACTAAATATTTTATTTTTAGATTTAAAGAGGGACTGAAGACATTGTGGGGGTAATTCAGAGTTGATTGCAGCAGCAAATTTGTTAGCAGTTGCGCAAAACCATGTGCACTGCAGGGGGGTAGATTTGTAGAGAGTTAGATTTGGGTGGGTTATATTGTTTCTGTGCTGGGTAAATACTGGCTACTTTATTTTTACACTGCAATTTAGATTTCAGTTTGAACACACCCCACCCAAATCTAACTCTCTCTGCACATGTTATATCTGCCTCCCCTGCAGTTTTGCCCATCTGCTAACAAATTATCAACTCTGAATTACCCCCTAAGTGTGCTTGATGCAATGGCTGCACATCCAAAGTTATTCAAAAAAGCATTTATCTGGAAGAGTGATGTTATCAGTTCAAATGGTATGTCTGCTCTATTCAAAGTATCCTATAGTCCAGTGGGTGGCAATGCAATGATTTGTGAGGAAAGAACTATTGGCTACTGGCGAGAGTTTCTTCTGGATTGTGAAGATTAGTATACTTTATTTTCCCATGATCACAGATATGCAAAAGTACAAATGCCAGTGCTAATGCATTTTAAGTTGATTTTAACATTTGCTTTCATTTGGATTCACTATTTCAGAGAAAGAACGCAGAACCAAGCTACAAAATATCCTGTCATTTGTGACTGTAGTAAACCAGATTACTTCAATTGGACGTGAACTACAGCCATCCAATGAATTTATTGATGGATTGTCCAATATTCAGAGGCTAACACTTGCAGAAATGAGTTAGGATTTCCATTTTCCAATAGTTATAAAGCATTCAAAGAAAATGTTTGGAATTAAAAATTTAGCAGGATTTTGCCATCCATAGTATGTTTGGTTTTAAATGTCTGTGAGGGGGATGAGAGGTTAACTGTTGCTGTAAGATAACTAAAATTTACGGTTTTGATTCTAACTTATTATTGTTAAGACAGTCTTTACATGGACTTCCGGTGTTCCAAGCATTTACGCTTCTTATCCGGGATCCAGACCTCACTACACAGAATACCCTTTAAACTGTAGTTTTCTTAAGGCACTTTTCACAGCATCTACACATCCACTCTCTTAAGTATAGGTGCAGTTCCTTGTCACTAGCAAGGGTCTGGAGCCATATCATAGTGACACGACAAATCGTATTATGCTGTACACTGCATCTCAATGTCTGGATTTTTTCTTAACCTGCAAATTTCCTTATAAGTTAATCAGTTATAAGGCCTATAGTTTTCTGAAACAATGGTAAAACATATAATTAGGGGGGCTATTATATATTTTACCATTGTTTCAGAGCACTATAGGCTTTGTAACGTAAATGCTGTATTACCGCCTAATATTGTTGGCTTGCTTGTTGGTGAACTGTTTCGTCAGGATTTTACAATGATGCTTTGACTTAATCATATTGTTCTCAGGCTCAGACTATATCTGTTATATTACACATATACAGTGGCTAGCTCAGTCAGGCGATTATTAATGTTTTGTCTGTTTGTCTTTCCTCTCTCTCCTCCCCCCACTTTCCTGTCTGTCCACTCCTTCCACCCTATTCTTTATTTGCCTCACCCTCTGCTTCTTTTTCTATTTACTGTTTTGGTTTCTAATCTAGAAGGTCCAGATAGAATGAATAGGTATGCTATCCTAATTTTCACTATTTCCCAAATATACTGTAACTTGTTTTTGTGTCTAATCACTCTCAGTAATAAATTGACATTCTTGATAACATAAGCAATAAAATGTTATACTCCAAAACCTATTAGGTTTCTTCCAATTTGATTACTGCTGTATTTTCTTTCGAGTATGTCGATGTATTACTCTGAGATTGAATTTTTTTAGGCAATCTAATGCTCTAGTGAAAGAATACCTTTCCATGGTTATATTCAATATGTGATCTCATGTTATTTATTTAGTACATTGTAATGGACTGCAGATTATAGGTGGTAACAAGACAGAAGTATACTGCACTCAAACCACTGTAGTGTACAGTAGGTGTTGAATTAACGGGTTTGTGACTCTCACTGTGAATGAAAATGTATTAATTGACACCGTATTGAAATGATAGTGTATCAGCAGGCAAATATACGAGTTAAAAAAAATACAAAAAAACTATATACAAGTGACAATGCAATAACTGACAAATTTAACATCAGCCACACATAACAGTGAGCCAACTATGCCTACTGACAGGATGCGTCGAACTGTAGCAAGGGCCAGTGTACTCGTGCGGTCACTGGCCCTGCTACTAGCGTGCGCGTCCCTCCTCACCTGGGACGGCCCGGCGCCGTCCCATGTGGCCGGGGGTAGCGCGGGCTTCGGGCGGTGCTGGGGACCGGATCTGGTCCGGTCTCCACCTGCCCCGCTGAGTGCAGAGTTCGGCAGCGGGCGTGGGGGCGGCGGTGCATACCCACCGCCGCTCCACGCGGGTGATGGCGGCGGGCCTGCATCCTCCGGGACGCAGACCCCGCCAATCGCCGCCCGGCATTTTGAATTTGGCGCCAGCCGCGAGCCAATCACGGCTCGTGAACTGGCAGCCAATCGGGAGTGGCGGCGGCGAGCCAATCCCGGCTCGCCGCGTCATAGCCCCGCCCCCCGGCACTGGCTTGTATTAGCCAGCGCTGGGCGCGAGGGCTCGGAGTCGTCGGCTGGGAGGGAGCAGCGAAGAGCTCCCGAAGACGGAACCGAGACGACGGCGCCAGAAGTCCTGGAGGGCGGCGGCACGTGCAAAAGAGCTGCTACACGCCGCCGCCCGCCGGGTGAAGTCCTCGGAAGCCCTGGGCCAGCGGTGTGCAACGCAAAAGAGCTTGCACCGGCCACCGCTGCCCAGGTGAAGTCTCCAGGAAGCCCGGAGGTGGTGGGAGCCATCCCGCCTCCGGCGAAGACAACGCGGTGGGCGTGGCCGGACCAGGCTTGGTCCGGCCGTGGCCCTTTTGGACGGGTAAGTGCAGGTGCCCCCCTCCCCTAGACCACCAGGGATCGGGCAGTAGGCCCGTGGGCATAGTCAGGCCCTTCCGGCCTGTGGGCATAAAGTCGGGCCCTCCCGGCCCGTGGGCATTTCTGGATGGGCCCTCCTGGCCCGTGGCACGGTTGAGCGGGCACTAGGCCCGAGGGGATAGTCAGGCCACCGGCCTGTGGCACCAGTAGGCGGGCACTAGGCCCGTGGGGCAAAAACAGGCACTAGGCCTAAGCTGAAGTCGGCACTAGGCCGCAGGTTGCTGAAGTCGGCGCTAGGCCGCAGGTTGCTGAAGTCGGCGCTAGGCCGCAGGTTGCTGAAGTCGGCGCAAGGCCGCAGTTTGCTGAAGTCGGCGCTAGGCCGCAGGTTGCTGAAGTCGGCGCTAGGCCGCAGGTTGCTGAAGTCGGCGCAAGGCCGCAGGTTGCTGAAGTCGGCGCAAGGCCGCAGGTTGCTGAAGTCGGCACTAGGCCGCAGGTTGCTGAAGTCGGCGATAGGCCGCAGGTTGCTGGAGTCGCGCTACGCCGCAGGTTCGCGCAAGTTGGCGCTACGCCGCATGTGTGATGAGTTCTCAGTTTTCCCCACAGCCAGGCCCCCATGAAAGGTAGGCTGTCGGAAGTACGCGTTGGTGAGTACCACAAGGTTGAAACAGTATTACGGTGTTGTGCTATAACCTTTGTATAAGTGTCTCTCCGTCATAAAGCGTAAGCAGCGCCACGTCCCGTGGGCTGTGTTGTGTGTTCTCTTACAGGAGCAAAGAAGAAGGGCCAGTCGTCTGGCGGTAGCCGAGTATATAGCTGGTGAGCATAAAGGTGTTTCGTGTGTGTTTGTGGTGTATGTTGCCCCTCCCCCACTTCCCCTTTGGGCGTTTTCGTTCAGGGTCGCCCCTGGTGCTCCGCACCACTACGGGGGCGCCCAGTCTGAGGCCACAAGTGCCAATGATGACCCTCCACTGAGCCCAGTGTAGGCCACCCCAGCGTCGTGTGCCCCCCCCCCCCCCCCCCCCCCCCTATATTCGTTTCAGGTGACCCAGGAAGTTCTTCTCCGTGTTTGAACGTGTGCCAGTATCGTCTGAGCTACCTCGACGGACTGAAGGTGGAGGACGGGAGGCGTGCGGTACGTAGGTCTGGTAAGTGATCGATCCGAATTTTGTTCTCCAGGGCCCCACCCCCGTGCCTCTTACATTTGGCGTAGCTGGCAGGATCCGCGGACGACAGACACGATGTGGAGAACGCCACCAGAACGGATCCACCCCCTGGCATGTGAGGATAGAAGTAACTGGCCCGTCCTCACGTCCGCTGACCTACTACGGGCAGTGCAGCAAGCCGTAAAGCGTAACCGAGAGGAGCGCCGCCAGAAGAAGCGTCATCAAGCCACCACCGACCCCTACCAGACGGGCCAGCAGACGGAGGAGGACCCCCGGCCACCTGCTGCTAGGGTGGATGTCGAGACGCAGCCGTTGGTCGCAGGGTTCCATAGCGGCGGGCGTTACTGCACAACCGAGCCCCCAAGATCAACGATCCCCGTGGAACATAGGGATTGGCCCCGAGAGGGCAGCGACCAAGCCGTCCAATCGGAGGGGCCACACTGGACCCAGCAGAGCTTGGACGAGCCCTGGTGCGCGCTCTGTGGAGAAGTGGACCATGAATCGCCGGATTGCCCACACGCCTCAGCCCGGGCGATTAGGAATTGGCGCCAAGGGCAAGCCGAGAGGAAGGGAGCGTCGGACAGGCACCAGGAGGAGCGTCGGATGCGGGAGGTCAACTGGTCTGCCTGTGACGACTACAGCGGCGACCACAAGGGCTACACCTGGGACGACGACCCGAGCGAAGGGGAGGTAGAGAGATGTACGGGCTGCGGCGATCCCGACCACGAACGGCCCGAGTGCCCCTGGCCTAGGGACGACCTATCCCCCAGCTGGACTGACCTGGAAGACCCCGACGGCGATGGGTGGGAGACTGTGTCATCTGATGAAGAATCCAGTGTCCCCGACCAGCTTATGGATATCCTTGAAGAATCCAACAACGACGAGTGGGAGACCGTGTCATCCGATGAGGAACCCGGTGTTGCTGACCAACCTGCAGACGACCCGGATGACGACGACGGGTGGGAGGATATGTCACCAGATGAAGAATCCAGTGTCCTAGAGCGCCGGAACCAGCTCCAGGAGGCCACCACCATCACCATGGAGGGTCTACCACCCACGGTGGTCCCCGAGGGGATAACACCCCCAGGCCAAAGGGGGAAGGTGAGTTTTCCCTCCACAGATGCAAGCGCAGATACACCGGATGGGGCACCTGAACAGGGGCCAACTGCCAAGACAGGTGACGGAGGCCCCGACGCCGGAACCAGGGTGATGGCCAGCTTTGTGGGGACCACAAAGGAAAAAGCCTGGAGGAATGTAGCAAGGGCCAGTGTACTCGTGCGGTCACTGGCCCTGCTACTAGCGTGCGCGTCCCTCCTCACCTGGGACGGCCCGGCGCCGTCCCATGTGGCCGGGGGTAGCGCGGGCTTCGGGCGGTGCTGGGGACCGGATCTGGTCCGGTCTCCACCTGCCCCGCTGAGTGCAGAGTTCGGCAGCGGGCGTGGGGGCGGCGGTGCATACCCACCGCCGCTCCACGCGGGTGATGGCGGCGGGCCTGCATCCTCCGGGACGCAGACCCCGCCAATCGCCGCCCGGCATTTTGAATTTGGCGCCAGCCGCGAGCCAATCACGGCTCGTGAACTGGCAGCCAATCGGGAGTGGCGGCGGCGAGCCAATCCCGGCTCGCCGCGTCATAGCCCCGCCCCCCGGCACTGGCTTGTATTAGCCAGCGCTGGGCGCGAGGGCTCGGAGTCGTCGGCTGGGAGGGAGCAGCGAAGAGCTCCCGAAGACGGAACCGAGACGACGGCGCCAGAAGTCCTGGAGGGCGGCGGCACGTGCAAAAGAGCTGCTACACGCCGCCGCCCGCCGGGTGAAGTCCTCGGAAGCCCTGGGCCAGCGGTGTGCAACGCAAAAGAGCTTGCACCGGCCACCGCTGCCCAGGTGAAGTCTCCAGGAAGCCCGGAGGTGGTGGGAGCCATCCCGCCTCCGGCGAAGACAACGCGGTGGGCGTGGCCGGACCAGGCTTGGTCCGGCCGTGGCCCTTTGGACGGGTAAGTGCAGGTGCCCCCCTCCCCTAGACCACCAGGGATCGGGCAGTAGGCCCGTGGGCATAGTCAGGCCCTTCCGGCCTGTGGGCATAAAGTCGGGCCCTCCCGGCCCGTGGGCATTTCTGGATGGGCCCTCCTGGCCCGTGGCACGGTTGAGCGGGCACTAGGCCCGAGGGGATAGTCAGGCCACCGGCCTGTGGCACCAGTAGGCGGGCACTAGGCCCGTGGGGCAAAAACAGGCACTAGGCCTAAGCTGAAGTCGGCACTAGGCCGCAGGTTGCTGAAGTCGGCGCTAGGCCGCAGGTTGCTGAAGTCGGCGCTAGGCCGCAGGTTGCTGAAGTCGGCGCAAGGCCGCAGTTTGCTGAAGTCGGCGCTAGGCCGCAGGTTGCTGAAGTCGGCGCTAGGCCGCAGGTTGCTGAAGTCGGCGCAAGGCCGCAGGTTGCTGAAGTCGGCGCAAGGCCGCAGGTTGCTGAAGTCGGCACTAGGCCGCAGGTTGCTGAAGTCGGCGATAGGCCGCAGGTTGCTGGAGTCGCGCTACGCCGCAGGTTCGCGCAAGTTGGCGCTACGCCGCATGTGTGATGAGTTCTCAGTTTTCCCCACAGCCAGGCCCCCATGAAAGGTAGGCTGTCGGAAGTACGCGTTGGTGAGTACCACAAGGTTGAAACAGTATTACGGTGTTGTGCTATAACCTTTGTATAAGTGTCTCTCCGTCATAAAGCGTAAGCAGCGCCACGTCCCGTGGGCTGTGTTGTGTGTTCTCTTACAGGAGCAAAGAAGAAGGGCCAGTCGTCTGGCGGTAGCCGAGTATATAGCTGGTGAGCATAAAGGTGTTTCGTGTGTGTTTGTGGTGTATGTTGCCCCTCCCCCACTTCCCCTTTGGGCGTTTTCGTTCAGGGTCGCCCCTGGTGCTCCGCACCACTACGGGGGCGCCCAGTCTGAGGCCACAAGTGCCAATGATGACCCTCCACTGAGCCCAGTGTAGGCCACCCCAGCGTCGTGTGCCCCCCCCCCCCCCCCCCCCCCCTATATTCGTTTCAGGTGACCCAGGAAGTTCTTCTCCGTGTTTGAACGTGTGCCAGTATCGTCTGAGCTACCTCGACGGACTGAAGGTGGAGGACGGGAGGCGTGCGGTACGTAGGTCTGGTAAGTGATCGATCCGAATTTTGTTCTCCAGGGCCCCACCCCCGTGCCTCTTACAGAACAACAAAACGAGCTACTTCCGCTGGTAAATCCACAAACGCAGGCAAAAAAGGGGGAAAAAAAGGTTTTTTTTTTATGTTGAAAGTTTACATACAGTACACTACATATTAATGTTTCTTTGTTATTATTAACGTTCCTTATGTTATTGTTTAATGTGAAAATATTGATTAAAAAAATAGTGGTGCATAATTAAAATGTCCACAAAATCACAATTATTGTGGTGATGCTGGAAAAGGAGAGTGTAGGGTGCGCTATCAATAGCAGCTGGTAAGAGGGTGGTAGGTCCCCCAAGAAAACTCAGGAAGAAACAGAAATTAACCAGCACTTGCTGTCATGAACTATATGAAAAAATGAATAAATCTATGAACGGTTTATATTAAAAAAGGAATGTACAGGGGGGCGTGGCCTGGAGGCTGAACTGAAAGGCAGCACATTCTGAGAGCTCCTCAGAGATCAAGGAGTTTTGCCTTTAAAAATCACTCCCTGCCTGAGAAAACCCCTCCAAACTTGTTCCCCCTGACGGAGGGAACATTCACCGGTGGTGGGGTAGTGCTGCGGAATCGGGGAGCCGGTCTCCCGGCTCCTGCGGGTTGCGGCCTACCCACCACTCAGAAGCCGGGGCCTAAATTTTGGAGTCTCCAGCGGCGGGCCTTACGGAGCCTCAGCACCATCCCTGAAGCACCCTCAAGTGCCCTGACGCGGACCCCCTGGGAGCTGACTTGGGTCTCCCCGTGCTGACAGGACGGGGGAGGTGGCAGAGGAACGGGGAACTGGCCGGGGTGCGGACGCCGGGGATCAGGAGCTCCGGAGACGGCGGCCATTTTAGACCTCTGACCCTGGGACAAAGCGGCGGACTCGGGACCCGGCGGCCTCCACTACATCTAGAGGTGAGCTGGTCCCCCAACACACTCTCCCCCCTACCACTGCATGTACTTCACGCCAGCGGGCGGACACTGTCAGTTTCTTCGTGCTGGACGCCGGAGGGAGACACAGCACCGCAACACCGCACCTGCACCAACTTCTCTCTGAGGCTGGCCCTCAGTCCCAACCCTGCAGGCTTCTAACCCTCATAAGGGGCATCACCAGCCACATTAAGCTTGGGGGCTCTGGAGACCCTCTACCCTCTCCTTACCTGGCCTGCTAGGTGGCACCCGGCTTGCGGATCTTATCTGGTCGCTGGGGAGCTCCACTCGACGACCATCACGGTTGCTGATCGGTCCTCTCCCCCCCCCTGCCTTAAGGTGCAACTGGGCTAAAACAGAGTGCCATCTTCCTGCCACATAAGGGCTCTATACAGGCTCCAACACCCCCCCAGTATTAAAATTTCATATAACTTGCTGAAGGTTTTTGATATTCCCCTTTTGTGCTGGACTTTTCTGTATTACAATATCACAGGCCAGTGAGCGCCATCTCCTGGTCTCTGCCTGCAACTACGCCTGCTATATATATTCCAGTCTCCTATGTTATTACCTAGCAGAGAAATGTGCTGCTGACTGCCTATGGGCGCGACCATGGGGGTCTTGTTCTTGTGAATTCTCAATTCCTGTCTCGTGATGGATCACTAGCTATTTATGCTATTACTCTGATATGCCCTATGACCTCTCTTAATTCCGGGACTGTCACACATCATGCCTAAATCCAAAGCCAAGAAAAATACGTCTTCTGCGGAAATTTCCTCCTTTATTTCTAAGATGAAGCCTAGTTCCACTAAAATACCGGCCGTCCCACCGCCCGCCCCGGTTTCAGAATCTGAGGAAGATTCATCTGCCCCAGACCCCTCCATGAAAGATTGCATTTCCTCTATCCTGGCGGAGATGAAGTCGCTGAAACAAGCTTTTCACTCGGAGATCCATAAAGCCATCTCAGGGCTCAAGGCGGAAATATCTGATCTTGGGTCCCGCACTAATGACGCTGAACAAAAAATTGACGAAGTCATTGCTTTCCAGCAGGAACTGGAACACTCAGTCTACGTTATGCAGGAGGATATTTACTTGCTCCAAGACCAACAGGAAGACGCAGATAATCGCGCACGACGTAATAACCTGCGCATTAAACACATTCCGGAGTCGGTGGAACCAGCACAATTGGAAGATTTCCTCCTTAGATTTTTCCAACACCTCCTTCCAGACGTCCCGCGGGAACAGTTCCTCCTGGACAGGGCTCACCGGGCCTTGCGCCAAAAACCCTCGACTTCGTCCCCTCCAAGAGACGTAGTTCTAAGATGTCATTACTTCAAAACCAAGGAAAAAATTCTAACAGCGGCCCGGAATAGAGACTTGTGTACATTTGACACCCACAAGCTAATGGTGTTTCAGGACTTATCCCCTACCACTCTTAAGAGGCGCTTCGACCTGCGGGAGTACACCCAAATCCTCAGGGAAAACCAAATTCGTTACAGATGGGGTTACCCTTTTGCCCTTATTGTGCAACTCGATGGGAAGAGACTGTTGGCACGTTCGAGGGAGGAAGCTCACCGGCTTCTTTTGAGACTTAACCTTTCCCCCCCGGAATCTGATAAACCTAACTCCACACGGGAAGCTCCAGTTCTTCAACGTACTCCAGTCTCACCCCTCCCGCAACGGGCGCCTCGACGCCTTTGGTTGACAGTCCCGGCAAAAACCTCTGTGAGACATGACCCCTCGTGAACATCTCTTCACAGCTGCACTGCCGGGTTACTATATGTTATTTTCTACTGTTTTGTATACTAGCTTAGAGGTTTACGGGTTAATTTTTGCTACAGTGTTCATATATCTGAACATATGTTCTCTTTGTTCATAAGAGTCAAAAATGGATCATTACGGTTAATTGTTGTTATGTCCCCCCAGGTCGCCTTTCCCCATATATTTGGTCGGTGGGCCCCTTGATACTCAAAGCCATACCCCCCACCGAGCTAGTATAGTCAGTTTTGAGCATAGGGGAGAATTCCTCTCCCTTAATACCCCATACGGGAGCTCAAACATCCAGACCCGTACGATACGTACAATGGGTCATTGGCTCGGTACGTTATATATGTTCATTTCTTTTCATTTTGCACTGTTCTTTATGTTTCTATCCTCCTTTTTTCCTCTTCTCTCTCTACCCCCCACTCCTCTCCTCCTCTCTCCCCCGTCCCCCAGGGAGATCATTTATGGGCCCTTTGGGCCATTAGAGTTTTGTTTCCACCTATGCAATCATGTCTGTTAACATAATATCCTATAATGTGAAGGGTCTCAACAGTCCCCAAAAGAGGACCAAACTATTTCTCTTTTTGAAACAGGTGGGGGGAGATCTGGTATTCCTCCAGGAGACACATTTTAAAGGTACTTCACACCCTGAATTACGTTCTAGACGCCATCCTGTCGCCATACACGCCATATTAATCCCCGCTCATCTACACTTAGAATCAGAAAAAATTGTTAGGGACAAGCGCGGAAGGTTCCTCATTATAGTAGGCAAGCTTAATAATGTCCCCATCACCTTGGTCAATATCTATGCCCCCAATGTCAACCAAGCCTCGTTTTTCGCCTCCCTAGATTCTAAAATTGCTGAGTGTAGGAAAGGTGACATTTTAATGGCAGGAGATTTCAACACTATACTCCATCATAGTCTTGATCGCTCCAGCTCCCTGCCAACATCCCAGGCCCATACACATACCCGCAACTCCCGAGCCCTGCAGTCCCTACTTAAAAATCACTTACTCTTCGATTCCTGGAGGGTTGTCGACCCCTTAATTAAAGATTACACATTCTTTTCCCCAGTGCATAATCTATACACTAGAATTGACATGATTATGGTAGGAAGAGACCTCACTTCTCGAATCCAGAAATGCTGTATTCATCCAATTACGTGGTCTGACCATGCCCCGATATCCTTATCTCTGTCTGGGCTGGCTCGCAATCTTTCCCCCCCCTCTTGGTCCCTTAACGATGCCCTCCTCCAACAGACCGATGTGCCGCAACAAATTACTCAGGCATTGAATGATTATTTTAATAATAACCAAACCCCCGGTATATCGGACATGACCCTGTGGGAGGCGCATAAAGCGGTCCTTAGAGGCCATTTCATTCAGATCGCGGCCAGGCTCACCAAACAGCGCTCCCAAAAGATCTTAGAGCTCTCTGACCAACTCCACCTTCTGGAGGAGGTTCATAAGTCTTCTCTAAACCCTGCCGATTTAGACAAACTACTTAAAGTTAGGGGTGAACTTAATATGCTGTTGTCTCATAAGACTGAACAATGCCTTAGACGCCTCAACCAGATTTATTACGAAAAAGGGGATAAAGCAGACAAAATTTTGGCCAGGAAGTTGAGGGCTCAGATCTCCTCAAAAAATATCTTAAGTTGAGGGCTCAGATCTCCTCAAAAAATATCTTATCTATTCGCACCAAACAGGGAACACTAACACACGACCCCGACCGCATTCTGGGTGAATTTGAGGAATTTTATAAGCTATTGTATAACACGGAGGCAGTCCCTCCGTCGTCCTCATCGAGATTCGAGGAGGGGATCAAATCCCTCTTAGATAAGTGTGACCTACCGTCACTGAGCAGGTCGACAGTCTCTCAATTAGGCTCAGAAATAACTGTGGAAGAGTTAGATAACGCACTTAAAACTCAGAAATCTGGTAAAGCCCCTGGCCCTGACGGGATGTCAATAATGTATTACAAGAAATTTAAAGGGATTCTACTGCCCCATCTCTGTAGGCTCTTCAATGGCTTCCTCAGAGGTAACCCTCTATCACCCCGGGCTCTAGAGGCACGCATAGTTTTAATTCACAAACCTGGGAAGGATCCCAACTCCTGTGCTAGCTACCGCCCCATCTCTCTACTAAATAACGACATTAAAATCTTTGCCAAAATTCTTGCCCTGAGACTAAATTCAGTTCTCCCGCGTCTGATCCACGCAGACCAGGTGGGCTTCATCCCAGGCCGACAAGCTAGGGACAATACCCGCAGAACCATTGACCTGGTCCATCTGGTCAATAAAGCTAAATTGCCCTCTGTCCTTCTCTCGCTTGATGCGGAGAAGGCTTTTGATAAAATACTTTGGCCTTTCATGTTCGCTACCTTGCGTAGGTTCGGCCTGGGAGGAAGCCTACTTCAGGGTATACAGGCACTCTACTCCAACCCTTCTGCCAGGGTCCGGGTTAATGGTAAAGACTCTCCCCTCTTACAAATCAATAACGGTACACGCCAGGGGTGCCCCCTGTCTCCGTTAATTTTTGCCATGACCATCGAACCCTTGGCGTGCATGGTTAGGGCTAATCCTGATATTAAGGGCATCACTGTAGGCGATGAGGAGTTCAAACTGTCATTATTTGCAGACGATGTTCTGTTAACCCTGTCTTCACCTAATATTTCTATCCCCAACCTATTTAAAACCCTATCATTATATTCGCATTATTCGGGATATCGTATTAACTATTCTAAATCGGAGGCCCTCCCTTTGCATCTCAATGAGGATACCAGATCTCTCCTAGCTGCTAACTTTAATTTTGCTTGGCGCTCCAAAAAAATTAAATACCTAGGCGTGTTCATCACAAACTCCTACGACTCCCTATACTCAGAGAACTTTCCAGCCTTATTTAAGTGTATAGAGTCGGACCTTCGGGCATGGGACAAGCAGATTATAGCCTGGTTCGGACGGATAGTCTCAGTAAAGATGAACATCCTACCCAGGCTCTTATACTTGATTCAAACAATTCCCGTACGCATTCCCGCTGAGGCCTTAGGCCGAATGCAGAGACTCTTCCTAAAATTTATATGGTCAGGCAAGCCTCCTAGAATTAAGACCTCTACTTTGGTACGTGACCCACTAGCTGGAGGCAGAGGTTTGCCGGACATTCGTAAATATTATCATGCAACTCACCTGAGCCAGGCTGTCGCCTGGTTTTCCCCAGCGCCCCATCTACCCTGGATTCGAATTGAGCGGCTAGCGGCCGGGGTCTCCACTTTGGTTTCCCTACTAACTAGAGATGAGCGCCTGAAATTTTTCGGGTTTTGTGTTTTGGTTTTGGGTTCGGTTCCGCGGCCGTGTTTTGGGTTCGAACGCGTTTTGGCAAAACCTCACCGAATTTTTTTTGTCGGATTCGGGTGTGTTTTGGATTCGGGTGTTTTTTTCAAAAAACACTAAAAAACAGCTTAAATCATAGAATTTGGGGGTCATTTTGATCCCAAAGTATTATTAACCTCAAAAACCATAATTTACACTCATTTTCAGTCTATTCTGAATACCTCACACCTCACAATATTATTTTTAGTCCTAAAATTTGCACCGAGGTCGCTGTGTGAGTAAGATAAGCGACCCTAGTGGCCGACACAAACACCGGGCCCATCTAGGAGTGGCACTGCAGTGTCACGCAGGATGTCCCTTCCAAAAAACCCTCCCCAAACAGCACATGACGCAAAGAAAAAAAGAGGCGCAATGAGGTAGCTGTGTGAGTAAGATTAGCGACCCTAGTGGCCGACACAAACACCGGGCCCATCTAGGAGTGGCACTGCAGTGTCACGCAGGATGGCCCTTCCAAAAAACCCTCCCCAAACAGCACATGACGCAAAGAAAAAAAGAGGCGCAATGAGGTAGCTGACTGTGTGAGTAAGATTAGCGACCCTAGTGGCCGACACAAACACCGGGCCCATCTAGGAGTGGCACTGCAGTGTCACGCAGGATGTCCCTTCCAAAAAAACCCTCCCCAATCAGCACATGATGCAAAGAAAAAGAAAAAAGAGGTGCAAGATGGAATTGTCCTTGGGCCCTCCCACCCACCCTTATGTTGTATAAACAAAACAGGACATGCACACTTTAACCAACCCATCATTTCAGTGACAGGGTCTGCCACACGACTGTGACTGATATGACGGGTTGGTTTGGACCCCCCCCAAAAAAGAAGCAATTAATCTCTCCTTGCACAAACTGGCTCTACAGAGGCAAGATGTCCACCTCATCTTCACCCTCCGATATATCACCGTGTACATCCCCCTCCTCACAGATTATCAATTCGTCCCCACTGGAATCCACCATCTCAGCTCCCTGTGTACTTTGTGGAGGCAATTGCTGCTGGTCAATGTCTCCGCGGAGGAATTGATAATTCATTTTAATGAACATCATCTTCTCCACATTTTTTGGATGTAACCTCGTACGCCGATTGCTGACAAGGTGAGCGGCGGCACTAAACACTCTTTCGGAGTACACACTTGTGGGAGGGCAACTTAGGTAGAATAAAGCCAGTTTGTGCAAGGGCCTCCAAATTGCCTCTTTTTCCTGCCAGTATAAGTACGGACTGTGTGACGTGCCTACTTGGATGCGGTCACTCATATAATCCTCCACCATTCTATCAATGTTGAGAGAATCATATGCAGTGACAGTAGACGACATGTCCGTAATCGTTGTCAGGTCCTTCAGTCCGGACCAGATGTCAGCATCAGCAGTCGCTCCAGACTGCCCTGCATCACCGCCAGCGGGTGGGCTCGGAATTCTGAGCCTTTTCCTCGCACCCCCAGTTGCGGGAGAATGTGAAGGAGGAGATGTTGACAGGTCGCGTTCCGCTTGACTTGACAATTTTGTCACCAGCAGGTCTTTCAACCCCAGCAGACCTGTGTCTGCCGGAAAGAGAGATCCAAGGTAGGCTTTAAATCTAGGATCGAGCACGGTGGCCAAAATGTAGTGCTCTGATTTCAACAGATTGACCACCCGTGAATCCTTGTTAAGCGAATTAAGGGCTGCATCCACAAGTCCCACATGCCTAGCGGAATCGCTCCCTTTTAGCTCCTTCTTCAATGCCTCCAGCTTCTTCTGCAAAAGCCTGATGAGGGGAATGACCTGACTCAGGCTGGCAGTGTCTGAACTGACTTCACGTGTGGCAAGTTCAAAGGGCATCAGAACCTTGCACAACGTTGAAATCATTCTCCACTGCGCTTGAGACAGGTGCATTCCATCTCCTATATCGTGCTCAATTGTATAGGCTTGAATGGCCTTTTGCTGCTCCTCCAACCTCTGAAGCATATAGAGGGTTGAATTCCACCTCGTTACCACTTCTTGCTTCAGATGATGGCAGGGCAGGTTCAGTAGTTTTTGGTGGTGCTCCAGTCTTCTGTACGTGGTGCCTGTACGCCGAAAGTGTCCCGCAATTTTTCTGGCCACCGACAGCATCTCTTGCACGCCCCTGTCGTTTTTTAAAAAATTCTGCACCACCAAATTCAAGGTATGTGCAAAACATGGGACGTGCTGGAATTTGCCCATATTTAATGCACACACAATATTGCTGGCGTTGTCCGATGCCACAAATCCACAGGAGAGTCCAATTGGGGTAAGCCATTCCGCGATGATCTTCCTCAGTTGCCGTAAGAGGTTTTCAGCTGTGTGCGTATTCTGGAAAGCGGTGATACAAAGCGTAGCCTGCCTAGGAAAGAGTTGGCGTTTGCGAGATGCTGCTACTGGTGCCGCCGCTGCTGTTCTTGCGGCGGGAGTCCATACATCTACCCAGTGGGCTGTCACAGTCATATAGTCCTGACCCTGCCCTGCTCCACTTGTCCACATGTCCGTGGTTAAGTGGACATTGGGTACAACTGCATTTTTTAGGACACTGGTGAGTCTTTTTCTGACGTCCGTGTACATTCTCGGTATCGCCTGCCTACAGAAGTGGAACCTAGATGGTATTTGGTAATGGGGGCACACTGCCTCAATAAATTGTCTAGTTCCCTGTGAACTAACGGCGGATACCGGACGCACGTCTAACACCAACATAGTTGTCAAGGACTCAGTTATCCGCTTTGCAGTAGGATGACTGCTGTGATATTTCATCTTCCTCGCAAAGGACTGTTGAACAGTCAATTGCTTACTGGAAGTAGTACAAGTGGGCTTACGACTTCCCCTCTGGGATGACCATCGACTCCCAGCGGCAACAACAGCAGCGCCAGCAGCAGTAGGCGTTACACGCAAGGATGCATCGGAGGAATCCCAGGCAGGAGAGGACTCGTCAGACTTGCCAGTGACATGGCCTGCAGGACTATTGGCATTCCTGGGGAAGGAGGAAATTGACACTGAGGGAGTTGGTGGGGTGGTTTGCGTGAGCTTGGTTACAAGAGGAAGGGATTTACTGGTCAGTGGACTGCTTCCGCTGTCACCCAAAGTTTTTGAACTTGTCACTGACTTATTATGAATGCGCTGCAGGTGACGTATAAGGGAGGATGTTCCGAGGTGGTTAACGTCCTTACCCCTACTTATTACAGCTTGACAAAGGGAACACACGGCTTGACACCTGTTGTCCGCATTTCTGGTGAAATACCTCCACACCGAAGAGCTGATTTTTTTGGTATTTTCACCTGGCATGTCAACGGCCATATTCCTCCCACGGACAACAGGTGTCTCCCCGGGTGCCTGACTTAAACAAACCACCTCACCATCAGAATCCTCCTGGTCAATTTCCTCCCCAGCGCCAGCAACACCCATATCCTCCTCATCCTGGTGTACTTCAACACTGACATCTTCAATCTGACTATCAGGAACTGGACTGCGGGTGCTCCTTCCAGCACTTGCAGGGGGCGTGCAAATGGTGGAAGGCGCATGCTCTTCACGTCCAGTGTTGGGAAGGTCAGGCATCGCAACCGACACAATTGGACTCTCCTTGTGGATTTGGGATTTCAAAGAACGCACAGTTCTTTGCGGTGCTTTTGCCAGCTTGAGTCTTTTCAGTTTTCTAGCGAGAGGCTGAGTGCTTCCATCCTCATGTGAAGCTGAACCACTAGCCATGAACATAGGCCAGGGCCTCAGCCGTTCCTTGCCACTCCGTGTGGTAAATGGCATATTGGCAAGTTTACGCTTCTCCTCCGACAATTTTATTTTAGGTTTTGGAGTCCTTTTTTTACTGATATTTGGTGTTTTGGTTTTGACATGCTCTGTACTATGCCATTGGGCATCGGCCTTGGCAGACGACGTTGCTGGCATTTCATCGTCTCGGCCATGACTAGTGGCAGCAGCTTCAGCACGAGGTGGAAGTGGATCTTGATCTTTCCCTAATTTTGGAACCTCAACATTTTTGTTCTCCATATTTTAATAGGCACAACTAAAAGGCACCTCAGGTAAACAATGGAGATGGATGGATTGGATACTAGTATACAATTATGGACGGGCTGCCGAGTGCCGACACAGAGGTAGCCACAGCCGTGAACTACCGCACTGTACTGTGTCTGCTGCTAATATATAGACTGGTTGATAAAGAGATAGTATACTCGTAACTAGTATGTATGTATAAAGAAAGAAAAAAAAACCACGGTTAGGTGGTATATACAATTATGGACGGGCTGCCGAGTGCCGACACAGAGGTAGCCACAGCCGTGAACTACCGCACTGTACTGTGTCTGCTGCTAATATATAGACTGGTTGATAAAGAGATAGTATACTCGTAACTAGTATGTATGTATGTATAAAGAAAGAAAAAAAAACCACGGTTAGGTGGTATATACAATTATGGACGGGCTGCCGAGTGCCGACACAGAGGTAGCCACAGCCGTGAACTACCGCACTGTACTGTGTCTGCTGCTAATATATAGACTGGTTGATAAAGAGATAGTATACTCGTAACTAGTATGTATGTATAAAGAAAGAAAAAAAAAACACGGTTAGGTGGTATATACAATTATGGACGGGCTGCCGAGTGCCGACACAGAGGTAGCCACAGCCGTGAACTACCGCACTGTACTGTGTCTGCTGCTAATATATAGACTGGTTGATAAAGAGATAGTATACTCGTAACTAGTATGTATGTATAAAGAAAGAAAAAAAAACCACGGTTAGGTGGTATATACAATTATGGACGGGCTGCCGAGTGCCGACACAGAGGTAGCCACAGCCGTGAACTACCGCACTGTACTGTGTCTGCTGCTAATATATAGACTGGTTGATAAAGAGATAGTATACTCGTAACTAGTATGTATGTATAAAGAAAGAAAAAAAAACCACGGTTAGGTGGTATATACAATTATGGACGGGCTGCCGAGTGCCGACACAGAGGTAGCCACAGCCGTGAACTACCGCACTGTACTGTGTCTGCTGCTAATATAGACTGGTTGATAAAGAGATAGTATACTACTAATATTATATATACTGGTGGTCAGGTCACTGGTCACTAGTCACACTGGCAGTGGCACTCCTGCAGCAAAAGTGTGCACTGTTTAATTTTAATATAATATTATGTACTCCTGGCTCCTGCTATAACCTATAACTGGCACTGCAGTAGTGCTCCCCAGTCTCCCCCACAATTATAAGCTGTGTGAGCTGAGCAGTCAGACAGATATATAATATATATAGATGATGCAGCACACTGGCCTGAGCCTGAGCAGTGCACACAGATATGGTATGTGACTGACTGAGTCACTGTGTGTATCGCTTTTTTCAGGCAGAGAACGGATATATTAAATAAACTGCACTGTGTGTCTGGTGGTCACTCACTATATAATATATTATGTACTCCTGGCTCCTGCTATAACCTATAACTGGCACTGCAGTAGTGCTCCCCAGTCTCCCCCACAATTATAAGCTGTGTGAGCTGAGCAGTCAGACAGATATATAATATTATATATAGATAATAGATGATGCAGCACACTGGCCTGAGCCTGAGCAGTGCACACAGATATGGTATGTGACTGAGTCACTGTGTGCTGTGTATCGCTTTTTTCAGGCAGAGAACGGATTATAAATAAAAGTGGTGGTCACTGATCACTATCAGCAAAACTCTGCACTGTACACTACTGAGTACTCCTAATGCTCCCCAAAATTAGTAAATCAAGTGTCTAAACGGAGAGGACGCCAGCCACGTCCTCTCCCTATCAATCTCAATGCACGTGTGAAAATGGCGGCGACGCGCGGCTCCTTATATAGAATCCGAGTCTCGCGATAGAATCCGAGCCTCGCGAGAATCCGACAGCGTCATGATGACGTTCGGGCGCGCTCGGGTTAACCGAGCAAGGCGGGAAGATCCGAGTCGCTCGGACCCGTGAAAAAAAACATGAAGTTCTGGCGGGTTCGGATTCAGAGAAACCGAACCCGCTCATCTCTACTACTAACGCCGACCAAGTCAATCCAGACAATGCAAACATGTCCCCCTCCCACTAAATTTACCTGCTCCCTGTGGTGTTTCTGCATTCGGCATTATGGTTTATCCACTTTCCCCTCGCCCATCACTTCCATTTGGGACAATCAAGAATTCCCCCCTGGTTCCACCTTACGGCATGGTTCCACCTGAGCCCGCGCCCGGGACTGGTGTTTGACTTCATAGAGGGTTCCTCCTGGCGCTCCCTTCAGTCCCTACGGGACAAATATGATATCCCCCAACCTGTATATGATATCCCCCAACCTGTATTTTATGAGTATTTACAAATTCGTTCTTTCCTAAGCTCCCTCTCAAAATCCCAAGTCATACGTCAACTTACCCCCTTGGAACGTTTGTGTATTTATTCTCCTATGCGACAGGGTATTATCTCCATACTTTATGGCTTACTACGTTCTCTGAAAGCAGCGAACATACTTCCCCATGAGCGTAAATGGGAACAGGACCTTGGCCCACCCCCTGCAGAGGACTCATGGGAAATCATCAGGCAAAATGTAGCCCAGTCCTCAATTTCCTCCTTAGTGAAGGAAAATTCCTATAAAGTCTATACTAGATGGTATCGGGTCCCAGCAACACTGCATAAGATTTTTCCCGGGTCATCCCCATTATGTTGGCGCGGATGTGGCCAGACTGGAGACTTTAAGCACATCTGGTGGTCTTGCCCCAAAATATGCGCGTTTTGGGCCCAGGTGGAAACACTCATTGGTTCCATTTTCCACTCGCAAGTAGTATTGGGCCCTTGGTCGGCCCTCCTGGGCCTACCTCTGCCCAACTTTGACACCCAGGCGAGTAGTCTGGTACTCCAAATTCTACACGCCGCCAGATGTGTGATAGCTAAAAATTGGAAAAAAACCATTCCCCCCCCTAGGAGCATGTTGATAGCCAAAATATGGCATATTTCCATGATGGAGAAAATCACGGCCTCCTTACGGGACAGGTCAGAGAAATATAGGAGGATATGGGATCCTTGGTTCACCTATACTACGCCCTCTAATGCCGGAGTGTGATACCCTCCGTCATATGGTTCTCAATAAGCTAACGAAGTAATATACTGTCCACAGTTGTAAAATTGGTAGAGTGCAGTTAGGAGGTGCTACCTCCCTTGACATGGTTCTACCTTGTATGTTTGTTACTATGATGATCCCCCACTCTCTCCCACCCCCCCGTCCCCTTTCCCCCTCTCTCTCTTATTCTCTTCTTTTCTCCTTCTATCCTTCTCTTCATTTTTAAGTTTAAACACAAAAAAATTGTTGTCGATATATATATATATATGGTAGTGATGATGTACTTCCCTGTTGATGCTACATTTGGTTATTCCCCTCGGGATAACGTGTATGTAATTTTGAATATTTCATTTGGAGTCATCATCTCCTGTTTATCTTGTACCAGCATATTCGACTTCTCTTCAATAAAAATATAAATTAAAAAAAAAAAAAAAAAAGGAATGTACATTTATTAAATACACATATTAAAAACAATTGTAAATGTAGAAATAGGAAGCCACATATACCTGCATATAATATTGTTAAAAAATGGGATAGTCTGTATGTGCTGGCTAGGACTCAACTCTAATATACTCCACTGGAAAGTACCTCATAAATTCCTGATATTCCGGATATCTCAGATTTTTTTTAAAAATACAAAGCAATCTCTCAAATACTTAAAATCAGGTCGCCTACAAGAGGTACATCTTAAGAGTTTTAAATAGAATGTATGTCTCCCTCCCAAAGGAAACATTTTAATGCTCTGGAGCTGGGCCTATGTCCTAAATGCTCGGTACTCGGAGCTAACTTTACACACAACTTTTGGACATGTAAAATAAAGAAATTTTGGCTTAAGCTTCTAGGATATCTTAACAGTGTTTAACCTTGATCTGCCCCTGTCAATAAGACCGATGTTGTTTGCAGATTTCTCTACATGGCTTCTGGACTTTGACATTATAACTTTAGTCCCGGTTCTGACAGTAATGGTTACCATCGCAAAACATGTGATCCTATCTCATTGGATCTATCCTACTGCTTCAACAATAAGGGAATTGGAAGGTGCAGTGTTGGAAGTTTTATTTCCTGAACGCCGTATGGCCACCTTTAATACTGACAAGGGTGCAGACCTTTTCTACAAGAAATGGGGTGCTTTCATACTTAGCTTACCTGCTCATTCCCAAGATCGAATTTGAAAAATATTTGACTCAACTACTTGGTATAGATTGAATTTTCACCCTGTTTGTTCGATTGACAACCAACACAATGTGGGTGTCTCTCCGTGACACTTAATTATGAACTTCTGAATCTGTTCAGTCTGTGGTGTACTTAAGTCTTTGCTTCTTTATTTTCTATGTCCCCCAGCTCCCCCCCCCCCTCCTTTTTCCCTGTTTTTGATCTTTTTCTAGTTGATCTCTTCTTTCTCTTTTCTTTCGATAATTGAAAAATAAAAAAAACGCAGTCATATTGTTTTACTTTTTGGTTCGCTAGGAATTATGACGCATTTTTCAACTGCCGTATTGTTTTATTTTTGACATTCTGAGAACTGTATGTATCTTGATTTTTTTAATATTTGTATTGATATGACTGTTTAATAAAAAGATTAAAAAAAAAAAAGAAAGGATCAATAAACTTTCACCTCTTGTAAGTAGTGGCAGAAGAGTTAGTGTTCGCAGGGATTGCTGCATTTCGGAGCAGATATCCTCACATCGGAGTCAAGACAGAGCAGGCCCTGGGCATAAGCAACTAAGCCACTTGCCTAGAACGTTCTAGCTCCACAGAGGACACTCAACACAGGCACACCTACGGGGTGGTCCCGGTGTGTAGAGGACCACTCGTTAGTAGTTCCACGATAACCATCTCCAAGTGCCGCACACCAAATGTCAGGAACGGGGCACCACGGCATGAGTCCTCATAATTTTGTAGTTCTTGACAGGCGGCCAGCCCGACCACTATGGAAACCAAGCCACTTTGCAGGCTTTGCTGAAGGTGCGATCATAACGTCAATATGTCACTTTGTGCTTCAGTGTGAAGGGAAGAGGAACTAGCACACTATCCAATGTGGGCAGTGTAAGGGGGCTGTGTGATCTGTGGCGAGAGCAGTAAAGGGGGAAATGAGTTGTGAATTGGAGTAGAGTGAGCAATGATAGGGTCAGTGAGAGGTAGAACAGAGAAGTGGTACTTCCAAGTACACAAGACCAGTAAGTACAGAAAAGTGTCACCCACTCAACAATGAGAAAACAGAGAAGATATGCATATCGCTAAAAAGATCTATACACTATGGGGTGGCAGGCCAGTTATGATACCATACCAAAGAAATGGGGCTGGGTGATTAATGAACTCTAGGAGCGGTATTCAGGGGCAGATGTTTTAAGACTGGAGAAGGGATAAAGAAGTGATAAGTAAAGGTGATAACGCACCAGCCAGAGAGCTCCAGTCCTTTTTCAAATCCGTAATGACTGGCTGGTGCGTTATCACCTTGCGCTTATCATTGCTTTATCACTTCTCCAGGTTAATACATCTGCCCCTCAATTCTTTCTGCCACCTTCCACACCTGTTCTGTTTCTGCTAACGGGTGTGGTATCATAATTTTCCCTACCTAGGTACAAGCCGGTAGCAGTAACTTACAATGTTGGAGAACATTTTATTTGCTTCTTCAGGCTAACAGATGATAATTCCTGGCACTTCTATGATGGAATAAAAGAATTTAAAGATCCTGGAAAGGGAATTGAAGTTGCCACCAGAGTTAACAGAAGTAGTTCTTGTCACTGTAGGTCACGTAATCATGGTTCGTCTCAAATGATTCTTCATTGAATATTGTGCAGGTAAATGAATATTGAATGATTTTATATTTTTGGGTCTATTCCACCCCTCCCCAAATTTACTAGCGATATCAGAACTCCACTAGCACCCTATAGCTATTATTTATATTCTGGGTTTAATTCATGTTTGTAAGCAATGGACAACTATTATCAGCAAACTGCACATGTGCAGGTGCCAATGTGATCCCGCATGCAACGAGTATTTCATTGCAAAGTAACTGACAGGAAGTGACCATTTGGAGGTGTGAACAGGGAGTTTATAGGAAGTGATTGGGATTGAGTCCAGTCTGTGTAGCCATAGACCAACCATCAAAACAGATGTACTTTGTTTTTGCGTATAGGCCGTAAATGTGTACACACTTGTCAATAAGCTTGTGATGGTTCCTGATAGAAAGTATAAAACTCATCCTTAGGAATAACTATTTAGTTTTTAATGGGACATATTACTTACAACAGGTGGGAACTGCGATGGGCACCAGGTTTGCTCCCAGCTACGCCAACCTATTCATGGCCTACTGGGAAGATCTGATGGTATGGCAGGGGGGCGAGCTGGGGGCGGGCCTGGTGCTCTGGCGTTGTTATATAGACGACCTTCTATTTGTGTGGAATGGAAGTTTGGAGGAATTGGATTCTTTTTGTGAATCTCTTAATAATAACTAGTGATGAGCGGGTTCGGTTCCTCGGAAACTGAACCCCCCCGAACTTCACCCATTTTACACGGGTCCGAGGCATACTCGGATTCTCCCGTATGGCTCGGTTAATCCGAGCGCGCTCGAACGTCATCATCCCCGCTGTCGGGTTCTCGCGAGATTCGGATTCTATATAAGGAGCCGCGCGTCGCCGCCATTTTCACTCGTGCATTGGAAATGTTAGGTGGATGACGTGGCTGGCGTCCTCTCCGTTTATTAATAATATTTGTGCTTATTGCTTAATTGTGGGGACTGGGGAGCAGCTGTATTATATAGGAGTACAGTGCAGAGTTTTGCTGACCAGTGACCACCAGTATACGTTGTCTGCCTGAAAAACGCTCCATATCTGTGCTCAGTGTGCTGCATATATCTGTGCTCACACTGCTTTATTGTGGGGACTGGGGACCAGCAGTATTATATAGGAGGAGTACAGTGCAGAGTTTTGCTGACCAGTGACCACCAGTATACGTTGTCTGCCTGAAAAACGCTCCATATCTGTGCTCAGTGTGCTGCATATATCTGTGCTCACACTGCTTTATTGTGGGGACTGGGGACCAGCAGTATTATATAGGAGGAGTACAGTGCAGAGTTTTGCTGACCAGTGACCACCAGTATACGTTGTCTGCCTGAAAAATGCTCCATATCTGTGCTCAGTGTGCTGCATATATCTCTGCTCACACTGCTTTATTGTGGGGACTGGGGACCAGCAGTATTATATAGGAGTACAGTGCAGAGTTTTGCTGACCAGTGACCACCAGTATTATACGTTCTCTGCCTGAAAAACGCTCCATATCTGTGCTGCATTGTAGTATATAGGAGTACAGTGCATAATTTTGCTGACCACCAGTATATAATATATAGGAGTACGGTACAGAAGGCCACTGCTCTACCTACCTCTGTGTCGTCAAGTATACTATCCATCCATACCTGTGGTGCATTTAAGTTTTGCAGTTTGCTGACCACCAGTATATAATATACAGCAGTACGGTACAGTAGGCCACTGCTCTACCTACCTCTATGTCGTCAAGTATACTATCCATCCATACCTGTGGTGCATTTAAGTTTTGCACAGTTTGCTGACCACCAGTATATAATATATAGCAGTACGGTACGGAAGGCCACTGCTCTACCTACCTCTGTGTCGTCAAGTATACTATCCATCTAGATTCTATACCTGTGGTGCATTTTAGTTTTGCAGTTTGCTGACAGTGACCACCAGTATATATAGCAGTACGGTACGGAAGGCCACTGCTCTACCTACCTCTGTGTCATCAAGTAAACTATCCATCCATACCTGTGGTGCATTTCAGTTGTGCGCAGTATATATAGTAGTAGGCCATTGCTAGTGATACTGGCATATAATTCCACACATTAAAAAATGGAGAACAAAAATGTGGAGGTTAAAATAGGGAAAGATCAAGATCCACTTCCACCTCGTGCTGAAGCTGCTGCCACTAGTCCCGATGAAATGCCATCAACGTCGTCTGCCTTAGCTTAGTCACACAGCGACCTTGGTGCGCCTCTTTTTTTCTTTGCACTATTTTTTTGAAGTGCCATCCTGCCTGACACTGCAGTGCCACTCCTAGATGGGCCAGGTGTTTGTGTCGGCCACTTGTGTTGCTTAGCTTAGTCACACAGCGACCTTGGTGCGCTTCTTTTTTTCTTTGCATCATGTGCTGTTTGGGGACTATTTTTTTGAAGTGCCATCCTGCCTGACACTGCAGTGCCACTCCTAGATGGGCCAGGTGTTTGTGTCGGCCACTTGTGTCGCTTAGCTTAGTCACACAGCGACCTTGGTGCGCCTCTTTTTTTCTTTGCATCATGTGCTGTTTGGGGACTATTTTTTTGAAGTGCCATCCTGCCTGACACTGCAGTGCCACTCCTAGATGGGCCAGGTGTTTGTGTCGGCCACTTGTGTCGCTTAGCTTAGTCACACAGCGACCTTGGTGCCTCTTTTTTTCTTTGCATCATGTGCTGTTTGGGGACTATTTTTTTGAAGTGCCATCCTGCCTGACACTGCAGTGCCACTCCTAGATGGGCCAGGTGTTTGTGTCGGCCACTTGTGTCGCTTAACTCAGTCACACAGCGACCTTGGTGCGCCTCTTTTTTTCTTTGCATCATGTGCTGTTTGGGGACTATTTTTTTGAAGTGCCATCCTGCCTGACACTGCAGTGCCACTCCTAGATGGGCCAGGTGTTTGTGTCGGCCACTTGTGTCGCTTAGCTCAGTCACACAGCGACCTTGGTGCGCCTCTTTTTTTCTTTGCATCATGTGCTGTTTGGGGACTATTTTTTTGAAGTGCCATCCTGCCTGACACTGCAGTGCCACTCCTAGATGGGCCAGGTGTTTGTGTCGGCCACTTGTGTCGCTTAGCTTAGTCACACAGCGAACTTGGTGCGCCTCTTTTTTTCTTTGCATCATGTGCTATTTGGGGACTATTTTTTTGAAGTGCCATCCTGTCTGACACTGCAGTGCCACTCCTAGATGGGCCAGGTGTTTGTGTCGGCCACTTGTCGCTTAGCTTAGTCACACAGCGACCTTGGTGCGCCTCTTTTTTTCTTTGCATCATGTGCTGTTTGGGGACAATTGTTTTGAAGTGCCATCCTGCCTGACACTGCAGTGCCACTCCTAGATGGGCCAGGTGTTTGTGTCGGCCACTTGTGTCGCTTAGCTTAGCCATCCAGCGACCTCGGTGCAAATTTTAGGACTAAAAATAATGTTGTGAGGTGTGAGGTGTTCAGAATAGACTGAAAATGAGTGTAAATTATGGTTATTGAGGTTAATAATACTATGGGATCAAAATGACCCCCAAATTCTATGATTTAAGCGGTTTTTGAGAATCCAAAACACACCCGAATCCGACAAAAAAATTTCAGGGAGGTTTTGCCAAAACGCGTCCGAATCCAAAACACGGCCGCGGAACCGAATCCAAAACCAAAACACAAAACCCGAGAAATTTCCGGTGCACATCACTAATAATAATAACCAGTTTAACATCAATTTGGTTATAACAAAAAGTGAAAAGGAGATAATCTTCTTAGATCTTTGTATTTATGTAAACAGTCAGGGTTTACAGACCCGATTATATCGCAAGCCCACCGATTCTAATAGTCTCATTCAAAAATCCAGTCAACATCATGCGAACTGGCTTGATGATATTCCATATAGCCAGTTCATACGTTCTAAACGAAATTGTAGAGGTTGAAATATATACAAAAGAAACAGATGATATGATGAATCGGTTTTTAGCGAAAGGATACAATAAGGATTCCCTAGTTGAAACACGTGAGAGAGTAGATCTCTTGGATAGAGTAGATTTAATCTCAAATATAGAGAGTAGCAATAAAAAGCTAAGTAAGAATGTAAATATGGAATGGGCTTTCATATCAGATTACAATTCCCAATTTAGGGAAATTGAACATGTTTAGAAAACACTGGAAAGTTCTTAAAAAAGATCTTATTTTGGGAAGTAATCTACCTATGAAACCTGTGTTCATATATAGAAAATCCCATTCTCTTAAAGATAAATTAGTCCATAGCTCTATTGAGCCTGTTAAAAGGAGCAGTATAAGGACAAAAGGTTTTCATCGTTGCGCTCTATGCAACATGTGCAGGGCAACAAAGGGTATAAGCAAGATGAAGGATTTTGTGGTAAACAGCAATAAACATACCATTAACGAGTTCATTACTTGCAACTCGAAAAACGTAATTTATGCTATAGAGTGCAAGTGTGGGCTCGTGTATGTAGGAAAGACCACCCGAAATCTTAGAGCAAGACTTTCCGAGCACTTGTATAACATAAAGAGAGGCCAGGAGTCCCATTCCCTCTCGTTTCATTTTAAAACGGCACATGGGTGCAGTCCGAATGGCATTAAGTCATTCTGGGGTATCCAATTGGTAAACTCCACATGGCGCAATAAGGATGTGGATATCCTTTTAGCAAAATCAGAAATGCGCTGGATATATAAGTTGGGCACATTAGCACCTTTACGTCTTAATAATGACTTCGAGATTAAATGGTAAAAAAAACATAAAAGGAGCCTTTTTCACTTTCCTATTTTTAATGTTTATTCATGTATTAAAAATATGTCTCTTGATATTATATTTCTATATTTTATGTTGATCATACCGTCATCTGGATGCCTGATTGCCTTATATACAAATTGCTGAGTGAAAGATCTATGTGAAAACAAAAGGAACTGTACATCAGAGCCATTTACGGGCTATGGAACGCAAACAGGAAGTCAGGAGACTTGTTTTGGAACGCATGCCGCGTCACTTCCGGTAACGGAGTTCCGCTTCTGGCGCCCGGATCGGCGCTGCTCTTCAGGTGTTCAGTGTGAACTAATACTGGTAGGTATATAAAGGCAAACAGGCGCCCCAGATCCCCATGCTTCTGAGGAAGGATAATCATCCGAAAACGCGTTTAAGCAGACAGAGGGACTCTGGAAAGGAACGGACCTTGCAGCTGTGTGTTCTACATTGGGGACGATTTCACATCTTTTGGTTACCCAAGGAATTTCCATCTAACCACATGAGACTGCCTGGGAAGGTCCACCAGAGGATTGGTGATATATGCCTATAAGCTTTTTACACAATGTGAGTGTGTTGATACATTAAAAATTCTTGTTTTTATAAATGGGATTGCACTATATTTGTCTCTTCTAAGCCCTAGCTACAGTACATGAAGAAACCACCTTCTCTGACCCCGTGTGGATGATATGCGCTGATTCATCTGTACCTTTGTGAGTGGGACCAATAAAAATCGTCTTTATCTTATGGTGCCATCTCCTATTTGCACTATTGTGTCTTCTTTAAATTTTAGGAAATTAAAATCTTATATGGTCAAAAAGAATTGTGTATGAAATTACCGAACATTTTCATATCTATATGTGTAAGCATCTTTCTGTTTAACGATAGCGCCACTGGTGGTCACTTTCTCTACAGTTAAGCTTGTGATGGCTCTGGTTTGTTGCTTAATTTATGGGTGGAAGCAGCACTTGATAATACTAGCAACTCTGTGTCATGTTCCTAACTGTAGTTCTCATATTTGGTGACTTGCCTCTGCCATCTGTTCAGGATCCTGCGTCTTTTCTGCTTACTGGGATAAACAGCTTGCCAGTACAATGAGTTTCCTGAGTGCTGAGTTCTCTGCCTCAAAGGTGAGTTATCGGGCTCCACCTGTGTAGATTAACCTTCTGTGTGAATACGTATGCTGTGCCTACACTGCAATCATTGTTGTCATTATACTATATGCTTCTCTGACTCAAGTGGTCACCAGATACATTCACCACTTTGAGGAGTTTAGGCTTCAGTGTTTTTCCGGCCTGATAAGCCTCACTCCACATCAGCACCTAACCTGGAGTATTGACATGACAGGGTCAGATCACCTGACCATGAGCTATTCCGTGCCAGCCTTAGACTCCCTGAATAACCTGACCCGTAAGTATAAGTAAAGAGACTTCTGTTTCAACAGCTGCCAGTTCCACAGCTCTGTGTGAGGTTGGTAGCTGAGCTCCCTAAGAGGTAACACTTTTCCCTTGGTTCCTGTAAAACTCTGCTCTTTTGCTACCCAGTCTGGATTACAGATGTGTTACCAGTTATATCCAGTATCAGCCTCGTTTTAGACACAGCCACAGTATTCTTCAGCTTGTCTTAAAGGCACAGCCGCAGTATTCTTCAGTCTCGTTTTAAAGACACACCCACAGTCTTCAGTTCATCTTCAGCCTCGTCTTAAAGTCACAGCCACAGTCATTGTTCCACAGTTGCGTTTCCAGTTATATCTGGTACCAGCCCGGATTACAGTTGTGTTTCCAGTTATATCCGGCACCAGCCCGGATTAAAGTTGCGTTCCAGTTATACCGGTACCCAACCCGGTTCACAGCCCGGTTCTCAGTCTCGCCGGTAACCAGTCCAGTTCCAGTCTAACCGTTAACGTCTTCAGCTCTCCTCCCAGATCTGCGTAACTCCAGAGAACCTATTTCATAGTAACCTTGAGTACACAAACACCTACTCCTGTGACAGTATATCCAGATCATTCTCACCAGTACATTCACCATCCTGCTATCAACACCAAGTCCCTGGTGATCCAGTGGTCAGGAGAAGGCTCCCTCTGTCGAGCCCCAGGTTCAACCCCCGGTCAGGGATTGCTTCTTACTATTTCATCTCACTGATACCTACAGACCATCTAAATATACACATAGTCCTCCAGTTACCCGCACGGACTTCACATACACGCCGGGTTCACAAAAACCACAGTCATGACACTCTGTAGCCTAGAGAATTTTAATACAATGTGTAGAAACATGAGTTAGGCCCTCTAAATGTCACCTTTACTCAGAATGCCTTAAGTATTCAGCTCATAAGGATTGGAAGTATACCAGCACAGTCTGGTTCGGACTTTGCAGGCATGCCCTGCAAATGCCCAGGGCAGGGGCTTCCCTGAGCCCTGTGGCACATGGTGCAGCTATGGTGAAAAGGGGAATGGCCTCGTAGCAAGGGGATGTGGCCACGCAGCCCAAACCACCATTTTCATAACCCTCGTAGCAAGGGGATGTGGCCACGCAGCCCAAACCACCATTTTCATAACTCCTGGGGTACGGGAGATGCTCATCTGATCCTGGAGACAACTGTGACTGCACTGCCAGCTTCTTCAATGTTACAGGATCAGTGCTGCATGTAATGTTACAGTGCAGAACTCAGATCCTGTCACTGAGAAGAAGCTTGCATTTCGGTGTTTGCCCATTGGAGGGCAAAACTTGTGAGCATCCAAGACCCTCCTAGTGATGCCACAGACCTGGAGAACGTTTGTATTGCACAACACATGCTGTTTGCTCAAGCGCATAGGCAGGTTTCCAAGGAATAATTTTGGAAAATGTCCAAAAGGGGAAGTCTGGATCAGTGGCCTTATTAAATAACATTTTATATTTGATAGTTATTTACCTTGTTTTACATTTCCATGATAAATAAAACAAAAACATTTTTATTCTAGAAATATTCCATAAACAACATGGTCATATTTAAAAAAACGTATGACATTAAGAAAAAAAAAGTAAGTTTTGTACATACCATCACACTGCATGGTACACAAGGATAAATAATTTGTAACTTCTTATTTAATGTTTAAATATTTTTGTTCTAGGAACCTGCAATACTAAAAGACATGATTGCTGCACAGAAATGGGTGGAAGACCATAAACATTCATTTTCCGGTCAAGTTTTTAAACCATCACTACTATCAATGATAAAAAACGATGCAGAAGACTGCATAAAAAAATATCAGAATGACCTGAATTTGGATAATGACATGGATGACGAACGTGAGCATATTGTATTCGCTTTTACAGATAAAGATGACATGGAAAAGTTTCTTAGAGAGACAAGAGACAAACAACCACTGCTTGTACATACAACGTTAAATGGGTAACTTAATTATCCTCGTTAATTTTTCGTGGTGTGAAAAAGGGTGTTATAGTTAATATTTAACACCGGGGCTATTAAATTAGAACCTCTTTTCTCACAGAGTAAATTAATTGTTTTATAAAAGAGTTAACACAAATAATCTGGGATAGGTTCCTGGTCCTATCTGATACCATAGTCAAGGCACTCCACAACAGGCTACTCATCACTGTTTATTTCAGCAGGCTGCATTCGGGGCTGAATAGTCCAGGGTGATCAATAAGATGGCATTTAATTATTCTGTTTGTTATTCTGTTTTGTCATTTTAGATATTTGTATATTGTTTTAGATATTTATAAATAAGATAGTCTCATTTTGGATACAATTGTTATACGATTTTTTTTTATTTTTTAGCTCCATTAATATATTAAAAGAATAAGGATCTCAGAAGCATCACATTTTAGTCAAGATTCTGAAGGGTTGCTACTCTTTTTAATGTGAAAGGGTTATTAATAGACTAGATGAATGCAGATTACACCAACTGCATACGTCAAATTTGTTTCCCGAGACTCGTTAACCCTAGCAAAACTGCAGCTACTTATTCAAAATAGAAAATTATGGTGTTAAGGTGCCCACTTTGCCAGCGTATTTCCTGCCCAAACCAGTGTTAGGCAAGGCAAAATACATGTGGGTCATATGCAAGTGACCACACTCTGTTGATTTCAGGTGTCAAATTTGTTGCCCAAGACTGGTTAACCCTCGCAAAACTGCAGCTACTTATTAAAAATAGTAAAACATCGTACTATACAAAACTCTATAATTTGGCGTCACAGCGCTCCCATTGTGAGCAGTCATTGCATGGGAAGGCAGTGGAGGATTACCTGGAAGAGATTAAGTTCCCGTCCCTCTCCCCAGCTATAATTGAGGCCCTTGACGACCCTTTTACAGACGACGAATTGCTGTCTGCTCTGAAGTCCTCCCCGTCTGGTAAAAGTCCGGGCCCCGACGGCTTTCCCATATCTTATTACAAAACATTTCAAGATAAACTTCTCCCTCTCTTGCTCCGCGCTTGCAATTCCGAACCAGTCCTTGGGGGCTCATGTCACGGTCATCCCTAAAGACGGAAAAGACCCATCATTGCCATCCAGTTATAGACCAATCTCCCTCCTTAACGTTGATATTAAATTGTATGCTAAACTCTTAGCAAACCGCCTGTGTCTGTTGCTGCCGGCAGTGATACACCCAGATCAGGTTGGTTTCGTTCGAGGTAGAGAAGCGAGAGACAACACCATAAGAGTGATTGACCTGATAGCCCATGCGAGCTCCGCTAAGGTTCCCATGATGCTTCTCTCCATAGATGCTGAGAAAGCCTTTGACCGCATCGACTGGGTCTTTATGGAAAAGTCATTGCGACGGCTGGGCCTGGGAGAGGTGTTCTTGCAAAAAATCTTGGCGCTATATCGAGCACCCTCAGCGCAAGTGCGGGTAAATGGAATACTTTCTGACCCGATAGCCATCTCTAATGGGACTAGACAGGGATGCCCGCTGTCGCCATTGATATATGTTATCTGCATGGAGGCTCTGGCTAGAGCCATTCGGCAGAACCCTGATGTCACTGGCCTGAGGGTGGGCGGAAACGAACATAAACTTGCATTGTTCGCGGACGACCTTCTGGCGGTCGTTACAAACCCTGCTATATCCCTGTCTGGTCTTATGAAAGAATTTGCACGCTTTGGAGCATTGTCCAATTTAAAGATTAACTATGCTAAATCGACGGCCCTTAGTATCTCTCTCACCGCGGACTTAGTCTCGTCCCTAAAGACTGCATTCCCCTTTACCTGGCACCCCTCACACATTAAATATTTAGGCATTTTGATCCCCTCCTCCCTCTCGACCACGGTCACTCTAAATCACCTTCCTTTATTGCGCAAGCTGCGTAAGGAAATGTCGCAGTGGCTCCAACAGAAGTTCTCCTGGCTAAGCCGTATGAGCATTGTGAAAATGAATATCCTGCCACGGCTGCTATATCTTTTCCAGACTATCCCCTTAAAGCTCCCCCATCAGTTTTTGGTAGATGCACACAAAGCTATTAGCCAATTTGTTTGGGGTGGCAGAAAACCCAGGTTCAAACATTGCTACTTATTCTATAGGAAGGCTCAGGGGGGCCAACAGCTGCCCATGGTTTCGGCATATTATCAGGCTACAATTTTGAATAGGATTCTGGATTGGTCACGATCTGGCGCCGGCTCTAAGCAGTGGGTTGACTTGGAGAGACGGTCCTCGGGTCTACAATTACAAGCAGTACCCTGGCTTGGAACCATTGGCCGCTCCTCACATCTGACGGTTGGACCCACCTTGGCTCTGTGGAGAACACTGAGATTTAAAATGGGTCTTTCCTCATCAACTTCCCTGCTTCTCCCGCTCCTTGACAACCCACTGTTTGGACCGGGTATGGGTGGTGGTGTGGCCGCTAGGTGGAGACAGGCAGGCTTGACTAGAATAACACATTTGCTCTCTGGGGGGAAGATCAAAGCTTTTAATGACCTTAGGGAGGGAAAGGATATTCCTGAGACTGACTTCTGGTTCTATCTCCAAACTCGCCATTTTATTTTATCTCACAGGACAGCTGCTGCATTGACTGGTAGTCTTACCCCTTTTGAAGCAATGTGTTCCCAATCCTCTGAACCCTCCCATGTTGTATCAGGTATATATAAGATATTGCTACATGGTCGTTTCCCCGGTGTTCACGCTTTCTGCGCGAAATGGGATGCTGATCTTACACCTAGAGGGATACATATTAATTGGAAGAAACACTGTGAAGTTATGTCCCGTTGCTCTACAAGCTTAGAAGTTATTGAAACACAGTATAAACTGCTTACTAGATGGTATCGCTGTCCCTCCCTTTTGCATAAGTTCTTTCCTTCAGTGTCCCCCTTGTGTTGGAGATGTGTAAAGGAGTGTGGCACCCTTATTCATATATGGTGGGACTGTCCCCTGATCGCTACCTTTTGGGGCCAGGTAATTTAAATCTCCTCCAAGATCCTGGGGTTTCAGGCTTCTTCTGGAATTGACTTCTGGTTGCTCTCCCACACTACAATTCCACTAGCAAAGTATAAACACTCCCTTCTCAAACACCTCAATAACGCAGCGAGAGCGGTGGTACCGGTCCACTGGAAGTCTCCGCCCCCCGAATATGGGAATGGTTCCAGCAGATAGAATTTTATAAATCAATGGAGGATATTTTTCATTCAGTCCTTGACTCACGTGCCGATTATGTCGCCACGTGGTTTTCTTGGATGGAATTTAAATCTACCACTACCTACACAAAGACCAGATCCCGCTAGACTCAGCATGATGCCGCTTTTCTGTGTAGCCCACCTCGCTGTACGGAACCCAAACTTATATCTAGTTAAGATTGATTAGCTCGCTCATTCCCCTTCCCTGATTCTATCCCCATTTCCCCCCTCTAACCTTTGTCTTGTTTTTTTGTGTGGATTTTGGATGTTTTATGTTTTATTGGTCTATTGACCCATGTGTTTCTACATTGTACGATTTGTTGTACTCTTGGTAATGTCCTTATTTCTTCTGTAAAACCAAAATAAATATATTTAAAAAAAAAATAGTAAAACATAATATGGTATTTCATGCCCAAACCAGTGTTGGGTAAGGCAACATACATGTGGGTCATATGCAAGTGACCCCACTCTGTTGATTTCAGGTGTGAAATTTGTTGCCCAAGACTTGTTAACCCTTGCAAAACTGCAGCTACATATTCAAAATAGTAAATCATAATATGGTGTTTGTGCCCACTTTTACAGCGAATTTCATGCCCAAACCAGTGTTAACAAGGCAAATACATGTGCGTCATATGCAAGTGACCCCACTCTGTTGATTTCAAGTGTCAAATTTGTTGCCCAAGACTCGTTAACCCTTGCAAAACTGCACTTATTCATAATAGCAAATCATAATATGGTGTTTGTGCCCACTCTGCTAGCGTATTTCATGCCAAAACCATTGCTGGGCAAGGCAAAATATATGTGGGTCATATACAATTGACCCCACTCTGTTGATTTCACGTGTCAAATTTGTTGCCAGAAACTTGTTAACCCTTGCAAAACTACAGCTACTTATTAATAGAAAATTATGGTGTTAAGGTGACCACTTTTCCAGCATATTTCATGCACAAACCAGTGTTGGGCAAGGCAAAATACATGTGGCTCATATGCAAGTGACCCGACTCTTTTGATTTTAGGTGTCAAATTTGTTGCCCAAGACTCATTAACTTTTGCAAAACTGAATGATCTGAATAAGAAGCTGGAGCTCGAATAAGAAGTGAACAAGAAGCTGGCGCTTGTATGTGGGAGTAAGAACAGAAGCTAACTTCAGCCTCGTAAAATATGAACAACTATATTGATAATAATTAGCAGTCTTTTTAAATGTGTATCTTGTATTTTATTAAATTGCTGTCATAACACTGCAACAGGATTTCTCTATCGTCCTAAGTGGATGCTGGGGTTCCTGAAAGGACCATGGGGAATAGCGGCTCCGCAGGAGACAGGGCACAAAAGTAAAGCTTTTACAGGTCAGGTGGTGTGTACTGGCTCCTCCCCCCATGACCCTCCTCCAGACTCCAGTTAGATTTTTGTGCCCGGCCGAGAAGGGTGCAATTCTAGGTGGCTCTCATAAAGAGCTGCTTAGAGAGTTTAGCTTAGGTTTTTTATTTTACAGTGATTCCTGCTGGCAACAGGATCACTGCAACGAGGGACAGAGGGGAGAAGAAGTGAACTCACCTGCGTGCAGGATGGATTGGCTTCTTGGCTACTGGACATGAAGCTCCAGAGGGACGATCACAGGTACAGCCTGGATGGTCACCGGAGCCACGCCGCCGGCCCCCTCACAGATGCTGAAGCAAGAAGAGGTCCAGAATCGGCGGCTGAAGACTCCTGCAGTCTTCTTAAGGTAGTGCACAGCACTGCAGCTGTGCGCCATTTTCCTCTCAGCACACTTCACACGGCAGTCACTGAGGGTGCAGGGCGCTGGGGGGGGGCGCCCTGGGAGGCAAATGAAAACCTTTAAAAAGGCTAAAAATACCTCACATATAGCCCCAGAGGCTATATGGAGATATTTACCCCTGCCTAAATGTACTAAATAGCGGGAGACGAGCCCGCCGAAAAAGGGGCGGGGCCTATCTCCTCAGCACACGGCGCCATTTTCTGTCACAGCTCCGCTGGTCAGGAAGGCTCCCAGGTCTCTCCCCTGCACTGCACTACAGAAACAGGGTATAACAGAGAGGGGGGGCAGAATAAATGGCAATATATTAATATAAAAGCAGCTATAAGGGAGCACTTAATCATAAGGCTATCCCTGTCATATATAGCGCTTTTTGGTGTGTGCTGGCAGACTCTCCCTCTGTCTCCCCAAAGGGCTAGTGGGTCCTGTCTTCGTATAGAGCATTCCCTGTGTGTCTGCTGTGTGTCGGTACGTGTGTGTCGACATGTATGAGGACGTTATTGGTGTGGAGGCGGAGCAATTGCCAAATATGAGGATGTCACCTCCTAGGGGGTCGACACCAGAATGGATGCCTTTATTTGTGGAATTACGGGATAGCGTCAACTCGCTTAAGCAGTCGTTTGCCGACATGAGGCGGCCGGACACTCAATTAGTGCCTGTCCAGGCGCCTCAAACACCGTCAGGGGCTGTAAAACGCCCCTTGCCTCAGTCGGTCGACACAGACCCAGACACAGGCACTGATTCCGGTGGTGAAGGTGACGAATCAACCGTATTTTCCAGTAGGGCCACACGTTATATGATTTTGGCAATAAAGGAGATGTTACATTTAGCTGATACTACAGGTACCACTAAACAGGGTATTATGTGGGGTGTGAAAAAACTACCAGTAGTTTTTACCGAATCAGAAGAATTAAATGACGTGTGTGATGAAGCGTGGGGTGCCCCGATAAAAAACTGCTAATTTCAAAGAAGTTATTGGCTTTATACCCTTTCCCGCCAGAGGTTAGGGAGCGCTGGGAAACACCTCCTAGGGTGGACAAAGCGCTAACACGCTTATCAAAACAAGTGGCGTTACCCTCTCCTGAGACGGACGCACTTAAAGATCCATCAGATAGGAGGATGGAAAATATCCAAAAAGGTATATACACACATGCAGGTGTTATACTACGACCAGCTATTGCGACTGCCTGGATGTGCAGTGCTGGGGTAGTTTGGTCAGAGTCCCTGATCGAAAATATTGATACCCTGGACAGGGACAATATTTTACTGTCGTTAGAACAAATAAAGGATGCATTTCTTTATATGCGTGATGCACAGAGAGATATCTGCACACTGGCATCACGGGTAAGTGCTATGTCCATTTCGGCCAGAAGAGCTTTATGGACACGACAGTGGACAGGCGATGCGTAGAGGAGTTATTTGAGGTCGGTCTATCGGATTTGGTGGCCACGGCTACGGCCGGGAAATCCACCTTTCTACCTCAAGTCACTCCCCAACAGAAAAAGGCACCGACCTTTCAACCGCAGCCCTTTCGTTCCTTTAAAAATAAGAGAGCAAAGGGCTATTCATATCTGCCACGAGGCAGAGGACGAGGGAAGAGACAGCAACAGGCAGCTCCTTCCCAGGAACAGAAGCCCTCCCCGGCTTCTACAAAAGCCTCAGCATGACGCTGGGGCTTCGCAAGCGGACTCGGGGGCGGTAGGCGGTCGTCTCAAGAATTACAGCGCGCAGTGGGCTCACTCGCAGGTAAATCCCTGGATCCTGCAGATAATATCTCAGGGGTACAGGTTGAAATTAGAGACAGAGCCACCTCGCCGTTTCCTGAAGTCTGCTTTACCAACGTCCCCCTCAGAAAGGGAGACGGTTTTGGAAGCCATTCACAAGCTGTATTCTCAGCAGGTGATAGTCAAGGTACCTCTTCTACAACAAGGGAAGGGGTATTATTCCACTCTATTTGTGGTACCGAAGCCGGATGGCTCGGTAAGGCCTATTCTAAATCTGAAGTCCTTGAACCTATACATAAAGAAGTTCAAGTTCAAGATGGAGTCACTCAGAGCAGTGATAGCGAACCTGGAAGAAGGGGACTTTATGGTATCCTTGGACATCAAGGATGCGTATCTTCACGTTCCAATTACCCCTCACACCAGGGGTACCTCAGGTTCGTTGTACAAAACTGTCACTATCAGTTTCAGACGCTGCCGTTTGGTTTGTCCACGGCACCTCGGGTCTTTACAAAGGTAATGGCCGAGATAATATTTTTTCTTCGAAGAAAAGGCGTATTAATTATCCCATACTTGGACGATCTCCTAATAAGGGCAAGGTCCAGAGAACAGCTAGAGATGGGTTTAGCACTATCTCAAGAGGTGCTAAAGCAGCACGGATGGATTCTGAATATTCCAAAATCCCAATTAATGCCGACAACTCGTCTGCTGTTCCTGGGGATGATTCTGGACACAGTTCAGAAAAAGGTTTTTCTTCCCGAAGAAAAAGCCAAGGAGTTATCTGACCTGGTCAGGAACCTCCTAAAACCAGGAAAGGTGTCTGTACATCAATGCACAAGAGTCCTGGGAAAAAATGGTAGCTTCTTACGAAGCAATCCCTTTCGGCAGATTCCATGCAAAGGGATCTGTTGGACAAATGGTCAGGGTCGCATCTTCAGATGCACCTGCGGATAACCCTGTCGCCGAGGACAAGGGTATCCCTTCTGTGGTGGTTGCAGGAGGCTCATCTATTGGAGGGCCGCAGATTCGGCATGCAGGATTGGATCCTGGTGACCACGGATGCCAGCCTGAGAGGCTGGGGGGCAGTCACACAGGGAAGAAATTTCCAGGGAGTGTGGTCGAGCCTGAAAAAGTCTCTTCACATAAGCATTCTGGAACTAAGAGCAATCTACAATGCTCTAAGCCAGGCGGAACCTCTGCTTCAAGGAAGACCGGTGTTGATCCAGTCGGACAACATCACGGCAGTCGCCCATGTAAACAGACAGGGCGGCACAAGAAGCAGGAGGGAAATGGCAGAAGCTGCCAGGATCCTTCGCTGGGCGGAGAATCACGTGATAGCACTGTCAGCAGTATTCATCCCGGGCGTGGACAACTGGGAAGCAGACTTCCTCAGCAGACACGACCTTCACCCGGGAGAGTGGGGACTTCATCCAGAAGTTTTCCACATGCTATTAAACCGTTGGGTAAAACCAATGGTGGACATGATGGCGTCTCGCCTCAACAAAACACTGGCCAGGTATTGCGCCAGGTCAAGAGATCCGCAGGCAATAGCTGTGGACGCGCTGGTAACACCTTGGGTGTACCAGTCGGTATATGTGTTTCCTCCTCTGCCTCTCATACCAAAGGTATTGAGGATTATACGGCAAAGAGGAGTAAGACTAGTGGCTCCGGATTGGCCAAGAAGGACTTGGTACCCGGAACTTCAAGAGATGGTCACGGACGATCCGTGGCCTCTACTTCTGAGAAGGGACCTGCTTCAGCAGGGTCCTTGTCTTTTTCAAGACTTACCGCGGCTGCGTTTGACGGCATGGCGTTTGAATGCCAGATCCTAAAAGGAAAAGGCATTCCAGAAGAAGTCATTCCTACCTTGATAAAGGCAAGGAAGGAAGTCACCGCGAAGCATTATCGCCGTATTTGGCGAAAATATGTTGCGTGGTGCGAGCAGCGGAGTGCTCCGATGGAGGAATTTCAACTGGGTCGTTTTCCTACATTTCCTGCAATCAGGATTGTCTATGGGTCTCAAATTGGGATCTATTAAGGTTCAAATTTCGGCCCTATCAATATTCTTCCAAAAAGAATTGGCCTCAGTCCCTGAGGTCCAGATTTTTATCAAAGGAGTACTGCATATACAGCCTCCTGTGGTGCCTAAGGTGGCACCGTGGGATCTAAATGTAGTTTTAGATTTCCTCAAATCCAATTGGTTTGAACCACTAAAGAATGTGGATTTGAAATATCTCACATGGAAAGTGACTATGTTACTGGCCCTGGCTTCGGCCGGGAGAGTATCTGAACTGGCGGCTTTGTCTTATAAAAGCCCTTATTTAATTTTCCATTCGACATAGGGCAGAGCTGCGGACGCGTCCGCATTTTCTCCCTAAGGTGGTATCAGCGTTTCACCTGAACCAGCCTATTGTAGTGCCTGCGGCTACAGACGACTTGAAGGACTCCAAGTTGTTGGACGTTGTCAGAGCCTTAAAAATATACATTTAAAGGACGGCTGGAGTCAGAAAATCTGACTCGCTGTTTATACTGTATGCACCCAACAAGTTGGGTGCACCTGCTTCTAAGCAGTCGATTGCTCGTTGGATTTGTAACAAAATTCAACTTGTACATTCTGTGGCAGGCCTGCCACAGCCTAAATCTGTTAAGGCCCATTCCGCAAGGAAGGTGGGCTCATCTTGGGCGGCTGCCCGAGGGGTCTCGGCATTACAACTCTGCCGAGCAGCTACGTGGTCAGGGGAGAACACGTTTGTAAATTTTTACAAATTTGATACCCTGGCAAAGGAGGACCTGGAGTTCTCTCATTCGGTGCTGCAGAGTCATCCGCACTCTCCCGCCCGTTTGGGAGCTTTGGTATAATCCCCATGGTCCTTTCAGGAACCCCAGCATCCACTTAGGACGATAGAGAAAATAAGAATTTACTTACCGATAATTCTATTTCTCGGAGTCCGTAGTGGATGCTGGGCGCCCATCCCAAGTGCGGATTATCTGCAATACTTGTACATAGTTATTGTTAACTAATTCGGGTTATTGTTTAGGAAGCCATCTTTCAGAGGCTCCTCTGTTATCATACTGTTAACTGGGTTTAGATCACAAGTTGTACGGTGTGATTGGTGTGGCTGGTATGAGTCTTACCCGGGATTCAAAATCCTCCCTTATTGTGTACGCTCGTCCGGGCACAGTACCTAACTGGAGTCTGGAGGAGGGTCATGGGGGGAGGAGCCAGTACACACCACCTGACCTGTAAAAGCTTTACTTTTGTGCCCTGTCTCCTGCGGAGCCGCTATTCCCCATGGTCCTTTCAGGAACCCCAGCATCCACTACGGACTCCGAGAAATAGAATTATCGGTAAGTAAATTCTTATTATTACTTGTCACGGTCCCTGTATACAACAATAGAGATTTAAATACATAGGTGCTGGCAAACATTTCAAATAACATATATGAATTTATTAAACGCACATAGCAAAAAGATATAATTCTGCATTATGTGACATGTATAGTGGGATACAGGTATAGATGAGCACATGGGGAAAGGTGTGTGGGCTTAGAAAATCATAGGAAAATCAGGATCTCTATATGAAGCATGCAGTTTTAATTACATGTAGGCATAAGAATGGCAAATAAAACTGCCGTCATTCTGCATTATGGGATAAGCGTATTGGGGTCCAGATATAGGCAAGTATGTATGGAAAGGGATTAGTGTGAAAGCTCAAAGTATTTTAGGAAAATATGGGCGTTTAGAAAACATGCACTGTTGTACATACATTTTTGCGGAAGGCTGGCAAATAAACTAGCAGGCCTTCTGCATGTAAAATATGTTAAGTAGACATTTGCAAAAGATCTAGTGCCTAAATTGAAGATGACTAAAAAAATATATATTTAAATACAATAGTCTTTGACGAGTTTAACCAGCTAGCATTGTTTTTACAGCCAGGAGCTGCCATTCCTCTAATTTCACAATAGCCCAAATACCCTACTGCACACTGCCCCACTAGCTGGACGGAAACAGCCTGCCCAGATAATGCCCCTTTGCCAGTTACTCAAGAGTCAGAAAGACCAGCAACAAACACGTGTATGCTGCCAAGCTACCGCTCTCCCCTCTATACACAAATTACCCTCACACTTCCCACCCAGCTATGGCGGGAGCGCGAGCCGCGCCCTTCCTTTTATACTGGCGGTGAGTTACGCCCCGCCTCCAGTCTGACATTCTTCGTCACCGTGACGCAGCCAACATGTCGCGCAGCTGTGACGTTTGTATATGAAACGTCAACACATCGCGACTTTCGTACGCTTCGCCGTGACAGTGCCGGGCGGACCACCTGACAAAATCAACGTGGGAAGAGCAGCGGGCACTTACAATGGCCGCAGACTCTATGGAGATTGATGATGCGCTGTACAGGTGAGTATCGTTCTGTGTAGTTGTTATAGGCAACAGCTTCCGGGGGAAATGCAAAATGAGATGGTTACTTGCCAGTATGTAAGTAGAATGAAATATCCTTGTAACATCAGAGGGTCCAATGAAATCCGGCCTGCAGAAAGCTGATAATCACTTTTTAGTACGTTAAATATGATCTAATAAGTCAACTATATAATATGCCGATATAACAGATACAGCTGTCAGTACAGTATATGGTGTTAGAGCTATTCAGGAAATGATCTGCACGTTATACAGAGGTACAGTAAAGGTACCTGCCTGCAGATGCTTAGCTGAGATACAGTAGCTCCCCAGTAAATGTATATTGCAGCTGGTCCTTTTTGCAGATTATTCTGACTGTGGCAATGACTATTGCTTCTGATTACATTTACAGTACAGAATAGTGCTTCTATCCCACAAACTTACAATACTGTGTCATTTTTTTAGGGGGTATTTCCCAACCTATCATTTTGACTATACTTCTTATATTGTTAATCCAACATCTGTACCACTTCTCTGTTTCCATGACTGCAGATGATGCCATTTTGTACAGACTCTCTCAGTACTGTATAAAAAAAAAAAAAAGAAATGATACTGAGTCTCCAATTGTATCCATCTGGAGGAGGGAGACACATATGATGGGTTATACTGCATGGTTAGGAGTCGGGCACTGACTTCATCTCTCCCCTTCATCTCTCTGACTTCATCTCTGACTGGTATTTCTTATCATCTGCTGCTATTCTCCTAGGATGGTTTCAAGTCAGGACCTGTCTTACTCTGTTTTTTTAAGATGCAAATTTCTGCCCTCATTACTCAGCCAGTGGTAGATGTATGAATCTGTGATAAGAGTGGAGAAGTGTGTGTGGCTCCCAATCTGCTTTGAACGGTTTGTCAAGTGCAGTCCAATAACAATATACAGTACGTAGCAGCTGATTGGTTGCCATGGCACACTTCTCCACTGGCTGACTTTTCCACTCTTTTCACTGCTTCATACATCTACCCCTAAGTTAGTGTTCACTCTAGGATTTTTTTAGGGCGGGGTGCTGAGCATTGAAGAGGGCACATTTTTATTTTGAAGGGCACATTTTTGATGTGACGCTTTGCGCACAAAGCATAGCACATATGTTTATAGGTTTTGTACATACATTTTGCCCTTAGTAAATCATATACCCATACATACATATAAGACGCCTAACATATATGTACTGAGAACCATACTGTATATGTCCAGTCTTCTTGAAAGATCGGCTGTAGCATATACATAAGTAGATAATTATAAATGTCTTTTCCAGTGCTGAAGTAGTTATAATCCAGAAAGTGTTATAAAACAGAAAAGTTAAACAATGGGTTAAAATATATAGGAAAAAAATAAGTCTGTTCTACTAAGGAAATACTGTAAGCAGTACATGCTCACTGCTTACCCTGTTCTTTCCCTCTTTATCAGAGTGCTGTGTTATTTACAGTGCCGCCTCTGCCTTCAAGTTGGCTAAGGATAGAAATAGTGTTCCAATTTCAGAGGTGGGCAAGGAGTAGACGACAAAATTGTAACATGCACTCTGACGGTTGCATTCAGTATACAAGGGGGTGATGTATGGTCCTGCAGGGTGCACTGAAAGGACAGGGTGCTTTTTCACATTTCAAAAATGGGCAGGGTGCAGCACCCTGCTGAAACAGCCTAGAAGGAACACTACTAAGTGCCAGTCGTTATCAATAATCTTGTCCTAACTTAAGATGGTGACTGTTTCAGCCTGTGCCTTCCTGGTGTCCCTGTTGATATTAGGTGATATTTTACTACTTTGATGTGATTCGAAGTTAAAGGGTGTAGCTTTCTAGTTCGGTATCCGGATGATAGGTCGACCAACTATTGGTCGACTTGCATATGGTCAGAAGGTCGTCGGGTTCAAATGGTTGACATAACAATAGTCAACACAACATATGGTCAGTATGAGTTTTTTGACTTTTTAAAACTTTTTCATACTTTACCATCCACGTGGACTATGATTGGGATTTGTAACCTGTGCCGTTCACAGCGATAGCCTAGTGAGGCACCTTGCCCGAAGCATGGCGAGCGAAGTGGTACACTAATTGTGGTTCCATGTGCTGGAAGCTACATTTTTACACTAAAAAAAATATTAAAAACATGTGTTAACACTTCTGTTGTGTCTACCTTGTGCATGTCTGCCTATTAAACCATAAACTTCTATGTCACAAGAGTTGTGAATCTCTGATTCACATTTGGTTCCCTGCGATGGCCACATAACCATGGGGTCAATTCTATTCGGCAACTAAAGAATAGCGCCGGGAATTAGCTCCCGACGCTATTCAATTCTGCTACTAGTTGCCCGCAATTGTCGGGAATTCTTCTCTCATCCCCGGGGGATGAGAGAATAAACCCGACAAAAGTGCTGCCTCGCGGCCGGCGCGAGGCTGATTCTGTCGGGAATCAGCCTCGCGCCGGGTAGTTAAGTCGGAGAATGCCCGTTCTCCCGACAAAACTACCTGTTAAGTCGGCGAGAACGGGACATCGCCGACTTAACTTTAGCTGAATTGAATAGCGTCGGGAGCTAATTCCCGGCGCTATTCTTTAGTTGCCGAATAGAATTGACCCCTATGTTTGGTACCTCAACTTCAGTAAATCTTCTGCTGGATTTAGAAAAACATTGAGTGGACCTTCTCCGTGGCAAGACTATCAATGCTGCTCAGGCTCACTGTCCATCAGACTAGGGCACTGGTTCCCTCTTGGGCGGTTTGGTGCACAGGTTTTTTTTGGCAGGCAGAATGGTCTCCTCTGTCTACAGTTCTAATGGATGTTGCTACTTGTGCAGGCATTTATCACGTTGTAGTCCTACCTTCTTTCCATCTCAGAGTGATTTTAATTAGTATTTGCTGGATTCCTCTACCACAATGTTGGAGGGGGACTTGTTACCTAAAGAAGAGCTGAAGGTTATAGATCAGAGGATAAATTCCTACCTAGGTAGCATTAACTGTGCCTCCGTTCAACATCGGAGACAGGGATTTAACAATAGTTAAAAAAAAATAACTAAAAAAAAATCTTGCCTTGATGAGTATCAACATTTTGGGTACCTGGCTAATAACGTCTTAATTTGCTGTTTCTAATCCGCATTCTGCATAGTTATCCACTAGAAACAGTTTCATTAACGGCTAATGATTTGATTAATAAATCTAAGAGCTATTATTGATTATTTTAGATCTATCAGCTGTGACATCTAAAATGTATTTTCTCATTCTGTTCCCCTTGTTACCCATGTATGTAAGGGGGCTGTTTGGTAATAATTGCACACACGTAAACATTTGTAGCAGGTTGTTGTAAAGCATGTAGTCAAACTCTGATGTTACAGATATGTCCTCATACATGCAGCCTCAATGTGCCACGTAGAATAAGATGCCTGGTGTGACTGAGCCACCAGGTCCTGTGCAACTCTGCTAGCATCCGGGTTCTGTTATGTTGCCAAAATGCATCCTAGTCGCAGCACCATGGCTGTTGCATTGTAGCGATTCGTATACAGATTCAGAGATTCAGCTTTGTTTTCTCAATCAAATATCCATATCATTTAAAGATAATATAGTTGTTTATCATGGTAATCCTGTGCCTGTTATACATACTGTACATACATTATCATGGACTGGGCCCATTGTCATCCATTCGGTGAACTTTGTCATTTTACTTTTTTGTTAAATGCATTATTTTATTATTGCAGCCGGCAAAGGTATGTCCTGGGTGACACAGCCATGCAAAAAATGGCTCAGTCCCACGTTTTCCTTAGTGGGATGGGCGGTCTTGGTGTGGAAATAGGTAAGTTCTTAATTATTTATTTTATCCCCATCCTATTTGTGTGGCGGTGAGGCCTGGGTAACATGGGGCAATATATAGGAAAGTAAATAATGCTTTATAATATCATGTCAGTGAGCTTAAGTAGATGTAGGGGGGTATCCAATTAACCGCGGTGATTTACCTTGGCTAATTGGTTCGCCGGGGGCTAGCCGATAAAACGGAGGTTATCCCCTATGGCGGCATTTATAGGGGATTATGTAAAGCATAATCCACGGTAAATGCTGCAAAAATACACAGGTCCGCGGCTTTTTACGGGACCTATTCATTTCCGCACGTAAAACGTGTTTTTCGCGGAACCTAATTGGATAGAGGTGATTTAAAAAATATATTAAAAAAATAAATAAAACTCCCATTTTTCGCTGCCGTGGCACTAATTGGATACCCCCCATAGAAAGTAAATGAAATAAAACCGTTTCTGAGGGACAGAAAATTATTTTTTATCTGTAAGTATGTATTAAATACAGATGTGCCCTTTCTGACTATTGCTTCAATCGCGCTAAATGGCCCCTCACGGCATGCCAGGACTCATGTGACTTGGTCATGCTGAGCGTCTTTCCTGTTCAATATTTTCGCCATAGTCGCAAAAATAAAACAACTGGAAGGAAATAAACTACATTGCTATCTTAAGGTGCATACACACGGGGTGTTTTTGCCCAGTGTGTAAGGACAGCAATGATGTGAACATTGCTGGCTGGAAAACTGCTGAGTGCATACACACTGAGCGATTTTTAACCTGGCCTAGCGCTGTTCAAGGGGGTGACTGTAGGAGACTGTGGGAAGTGGTTCACTCTGTCGGTAAAACAGGCCGACGGATGGCGGCGGCCAGTGATGATGCATGAGCTTGCATCAGTGATCACCGCTTATCGCCCAGCCATACACACTAGGAAGTTTTGAGCTCAAAACGCCAAAAGTGAGCAACTTTGAGCTCCAAATCTAATAGTGTGTGTGCACCTTAACATTGATCATCTCTCCCCACATCGGCCCGTGAATACGGGCCTTTAGAGATATCTTTTACTTTTCTCAATCTGAAGTGACCTCCACCTTCTAGATAAGTAATGTCATCAGATAAATAAGAGAACTATATTCCATATACGTGTAGATGAGAGAGCCTATAAATTTGATTAATTTGTTATTGAGTAGAGCGAGTTTAACCACTGTTGTTGTTTTTTATTGTTCAATAAAGTTTAAAGTGTTTTTAATTATATATTATATATTTTTTTTAAAATTATTTAAGAAATACAAACTTGGGTGTTTTGCACCACCCATCCTCCATGTCCATAATCTCCCAATATAAAATCTCTCCTCCCCTTCCTGTGGCCGGTGTATTATTTTTTTATCATTATCATTTTCCCTTCACCAATATGCATTGCATGTGTTAGGGCGATTGATTATCGGTTCCTCTGTGCTGGCTTCCCTGATGGCTGCTGCTCTCTGCAGCCCGGGTATATACACAGGGGGCAGCGCCAGGTTCCCTGGCGGTTGCTGCTCTCTGCAGCCACCTGGGTGGAAAGGGGGTGCCGCGTGCTACCCGGTTACTGCCGGCCACAGGGATTGAGACAATTTGGGACGAAGCTGCGGGTGCAGAGGGGTCACGATGTCCTTTTGAGATTGGGGGCTGCGGGAAGATTATCTTTCCACAGCACCCAGTGGGCATTTCTGACTTGTCACATCTGATGCGACCATGCCAGGTAAGTAGTTAAGTATTTTGTTCTTCATAAGGAAAAGATTCCACTGTCCTATTGACCACAAGGAGTTGTTTTAAGCAAGAACTTTGTGAGAATTGTCTGATGCCTACAATCAAAATATTTCTGGAGGCTGTATTCTGAACATGCTTTGTCCTTGCTACTGAGTGATTGTCATTTATATTTTCTTTGTTATTTTAGCTAAGAACATTGTTTTAGCTGGAATAAAGGTAAATCCCCAAAATTATTTTTTTGTTTTCTTTAAAAGGATTGACATTGTGTTTTACAATAGTAATTTTGTTTCATCAGGCATTGACAATCCATGACGCTAGAAATTGTGAAATGTGGGATCTTGGGACAAATTTCTTTATCAAAGAAGGAGATGTTAAAAATCAAAGAAATAGGTTAGTGATAAGTACTTTTTTTTTTTTTCCTTGTGTTAGATCATATGACACATGCAGTTTAAATATGCATGCACTATGCTCGCAGACATACACTGTCATGTATCTACAGCCATTACAGTCCTTATGTTAGTGTTGGGACGGCACGCTATCATTTTTAGGCGTTTGAGATCCGCAGCCAGATGAGAAAAATTGTGCAGGGTGCTTGTACATAATAAAAAATGAAATAGCACCGCAAAGTTAGAGATTACAGGGGCATATATATTATTATTTGCAAAATAAACAATTCTTATTGCCGCAGATGTAGGTATTAGAATAACCTATTGGCAGATTGTATCTGGCAGGGACAGCGCTGGTGAGAAAACATGTAGAAACGTGTCTGCACGTGCGTGTAATAAAAAAACATGCATTTGCATAATTACGTCGTTGTTCCTTGGATGGAGGAAAACGAGCAGAAGACTGCTATGTGGGCTCCCCTGTCATGAATAAGGAAAGGTAAGCAGCTCTCTGCTGCCTGCATAAGTCCCCAAACGGTTTTCTCTTTGACCGAGACTGACAGTAGTGTAGTATTTTTGTCTGTACATGGGGCTTGCAGGTACTCCGTGTTTTCTCCTCTCTACCCAATGTTTCCAGCTAAGATGTAAATTGAAAATGGGGTTAGAAATAAACACTTTTATACAGTATGTGAGAGGTCTCATGGTTGGTTACAAGAAATGCTTTATCATTAATAGCAAAACTGGAAAAAAAAGTATTGAAGAACACCATTTAGAGTATATATTTATTAAGCCATTTAAATAACCACTGGTGATAAAGGCACCAGCCAATCAGCTCCAATATGTAAATTAACAGTTAGGATCTGATTGGCTGGTGCCTTTATCACCTTGCACATATCACTGGTTTATCACTTCCTTATGCCTTCTCCAGGTTAATACATCTGCCCCATTGTCTCTTAAGTTTCCTTCATCTTAATATAAAAAAAAAAAAGAGGATACATTTTTGCTACCTTTAATTTATTGCAGAGCCAAAACATGCCTTCCACACATTGCGGAGCTCAACCCGTATGTCGATGTGATGACTTCTGATGTGCCTCTGGACGAATCAGCTGATCTTTCATTCCTGAATCAGTACCAGGTAGTAAAAGTTCTTTCTTCCTATTTTCTTTAGGTGGAAAACAACTGTGAAATCAAGAGTAATAAGTTTCAGTCCCTATTTTTATTTATTTTTACCGTTTCCCACTAGCCTGGCATGGTCACATCAGATGCGACTACAGCAGGCTGTGCTTACCTTGACATGGTTGCATCTGGAGCGACATGTCAGAAATCTCACTTAGCAAATGTTGGCACCCTCAGAGGGACCTCTGGTGGTCCCCCCAGTACTTGCTGTGCTCCTGATCGTTCAGCCCGTCAGCACTCCCTATCCAGCAGCTGCAGACATTAGCAGCACAGGGCAGATGTAAAAAAAAAAAAAGCATCCCTCACCTTCCCTGTGGAACCACAGAGAATGCAGATGTAATTTAAATAAATGTTTTTAACCTAATTCAATTTGAAAAAAAAAAAAAAACCAGACCATTTCTGAGCGTTTTTTGGAAAAAAAGTTGTTAAAAAGGCATCTAATCCCTACCAATTAAATGCTGCATTTCCCTGTCACTGTTTTGAGGTGCAGTTGAAGCTATTGAAGAGTGTTACATAGAAAGCTGTTCCTTATGTTGGCAGTTTCAGACCAATAATAATAATGTTATGCAGTTTTCTCTAGCATCCCTAAGGGATATTGGGGAGAACTAGTACGATGGGGTATAGATGGGGTCCAAAGGAGCCAGTACACTTAACATTTCTTCAACTGGGTGTGCTGGCTCCTCCCCTCTATGCATTTTGCCTATAAGGGAGGTGTTAAAGCTCCCCCTAGAGGACGCTGCATCACAGCAGTCGTTTTTCTTTGTGCAAAATAAGCACAATGTCACTTTCCTTGATTCTCCAGAGTTAGATGACTTATTCAAACAGGCCTGGAAAAATCCAGACTAAAAATTCAAGGTGTCAGGGGGGGCGTGGCTTCGGCGGACATGGAGTAGCACACAGGTTGTGTGTCTCTCCAGCTATAAACTCCTGTAATACCATCCTGTGTCCCCCCCTGGGCCTGCGATCCACCCCAGTACCTGCACTATGGTGTGGGGATACCCCTGTGCCGCGCTGGGACCCGTCAGCCCGATACCTGCTGCAGCACGGAGTTTCTGGTGAGCGGGGGCCCGGACCTGCTGGAGCACGCGAGACGCCGCCATCCTGCTGCCCGCGCTGAGATCTACACGTGGCTCCCGTCTTGAGCGCGACTCACATCGAGTCCGCGGCTTCCCCTCTGCCGTCGCTAAGGACGCTGTGGCGGGCGTCTCTCTCTCCTGCGGCACCTCGCTACTGTTTCTGCTCTGGAGGTCTGCGGGGGATCCCTGGCCGCAGAGCCATCACGTGACCCGCTGCCGCTCTCCCTGCTCGCTCCGGCGGCCCCAGCTCCTGCACGATCGCTCTGTGCTCTGCTCTGCTCAGGGGAAAGTGTGTGGTGGGGCTGGAGTCTACAAGTGCCTGTGCTCTCCCCACGCTGCTGCTACCCTGCTGGGCTCTTTGACTGTGCTATTAACCCTTGGAGGGCTCTAATGATGATGTTGCCCAATCTCAGCAGCACTGCACACATTTAATTTTCACCTGATTGGAACCAGCTTTATGCTGCATGTGCCCCATATGCTGAGGGGGAGGGGAACCACACTTTAACATCCTGCTGCATTCATTCATTCTGTGCTGACCGAGGCTGACTCTTTTAATAATATACACGGTTACTGGACAGTTTTGATATACTGTACTTACCCGCAGGCAGCGACTGAACAATTCTGATATACTACATCAAGTTACTTATTGGCCGTCCCTGGACAGTTCCTGATATACTATTTATTATACGTCTTGCTCCCTGCCGTCCGCTCGGCTATAATGGTCAAACCGCAGCAGTCTGCTGCGGCTGCGGCGAAGCAAGAGAAGTATGCCAGAAATCCGCCGACAAGGTCCCAGCAGGGGGGGGAGGTGCAGTCGACCTCGGCACCGCCTTCTCCGTCGGCTAGCTCCTCATCTGCGGAGGCCACCGATGCTGCTTTGCAAAAGGTGCTGGATGCGGTCACGGCCAGTGAAGCCCGCTTGGCCGACAGGATTGGTCAGGTCCAGGCGGACTTATCCATTATACACCAAGACCTTCAGCGGGTGCGAGAGAGGGTCGGTGAGGTTGAGACGCGCACCTCCACACTGGAAGACACTGTTACGCCTCTCGGTCGACGCACTTCTGCTTTGGAGTCACAGATGACGGAAGTGCATAAAAAGATGACTGATATGGAGGGGAGACTGCGGCGAAATAATGTCCGTTTCGTTGGGCTCCCGGAGAAAGAAGAGGGTGCCTCCCCTGAAAAATTTCTTGAACGCTGGCTGTTGGATACGTTTGGAGCGGAGGAGTTCACCTCACACTTCGCGGTGGAACGCGCCCACAGGGTCCCGATGCGCCCGTTACCTCCGGGGGCTCCTCCCCGTACGTTTATCGCCAAACTCCTTCATTATCGGGATAGAGATGTGATTCTGAGACTGGCCCGCATCAAGGGTCCTCTTAAGTGGAACGGTTCCCCAGTATCAGTTTTTCCGGATTTTGCTGTCGACGTTCAGAAGGATAGAGCTCAGTTTGTCCCTGTGAAACGCAGGCTGCGGGAACTGAATATCCCCTATGCCATGCTCTTTCCGTCTAAACTGCGAGTGGTCTCGGATGGTGAAACAAAATTCTTCATGACCCCTCGTGAAGCATCAGTGTGGCTGGACGGACGCTTTCCGGCACGGCGGGCGTTAGCCGCTGATTGAACTTTTGCATTTGATTTCTCTACCTGCAAACATACTGTTTTTCATGTCTGCTATGTTATTGTTACATTGTCTTGGGAGGGATGTATAGTTGTTAGTGGTTATGGTTTCTTTTTATGATTCCCTGCGAGTTGATATTCTGCCTGGATAGACTCATTCCGACTCAGGGAGCGGTAGCCGCTGATTGCACTTATATATGTGATTTCTCAGCTAGTCAAATACGCTACTGTTTGCATTGTGCTGCTATGTTGTTCACGTAGGGGCTTTCTGTGGCCCTTATGGGCTTTCACTGGGAGGGGGTGGCTCTGTGGAGATGGGCGTTGTTTGCTGCCTCTATGTTGCTCTTGGGCTTTACGCTCTCGGTGTTCTCTCCGCCATACAGTTTTTACGGGGTAAGCGATTATTTTGTGGGGGTGCTGGTCTGGGGAGAGGGGGGGGGGGATCGGTTTTGTTTTAAGTTTGGCTGGGGGACTCTCCTGTCTCAAGGTCATTATATTCTTGGCCCCCTTAGTGGATATAGGAATTTAACCCTAGTTGGTGTTGGCGGAGTATGTTACGGTGCTCTCTGCCTTAGTTGGGATTGTTACTAATTAGGGTGTTTCGTTGTTGGGGAACCAGGTATGCTGCTAGTTTTAGGTGGTATACGGGGTGGGGGTGGGGGTTATTTTGGACTGTTAGTATTGATAAGTTTACATTTTTTGCTGTGCGATGTGTTTTTTCCCGCTGTGTCAAAGTTGCAACTAACTGCAGGCTTATTTTCTTTGATGTTCACTGGCGGTGGCTGGCCGCGGGTGCTTTGCAATATTACAACGATGCCCTGCTATGGCGGTGGTTAAGTTTCTGTCGTGGAACGTGCGGGGGATCAATGACAAGATTAAGCGCTCCTTGATCCTACGACAGATTAAGCACTATGCTTCGGATATAACCTGCCTGATGGAAACCCACTTACTGGGTACTAAGATTATGTCCCTTAAAAAACCATGGGTGGGCTGGGCTTACCATTCTATGCATACTGCAGCGTCCCGGGGAGTGTCGGTCCTAATTAGGAAATCTGTTCCCTTTGCGCTTGATTCTGTGCAAACAGATCAAATGGGTAGATATGTATTTCTCAAGTGCAGAATTAACTCCATCCCCTTGTTATTGTTGGCTGTGTATGTACCCCCTCCATACTCGCATGACGTCCTTAAAAAGGCATCTGCCTTTATGGCTGCCTCTCCTGACGTAGCCGTAATCTGTATGGGGGACTTCAACAACGTTTTAAATTGCGACTTGGATAGGTTGTCCAGGGCGTCCTCCAACCCACGGCCCGGGCATTCCCCATTTGCAGACACTGTGTCGGAGTTGGGTCTGATCGACCCCTGGAGATTGAAGAATCCTGATTTGAGGCAATACTCATGTTTTTCACGCTCTCACTCTTCTTTCTCTAGGATAGATTTGGCTCTTCTGTCCCGGGAGCTTTTGCCCAAAGTTCAAAATGTTAAATATGAGACTAGGGGTATTTCGGATCACTCCCCTATATCGTTACATATTGACTTAAACTGCCAGCGAGGCCAGGCAGTGTGGAAATTTAATCCCTTCTGGTTGACGCATATGGGCGAGGGATCTGATTTGGAGGCTAGCTGGTTAGAATTCTTCGTTATGCATGATGACACCTCGGATGTGTCTCTGTTATGGGACACTTTCAAGGCTTTCTTGAGAGGAACATTGATTAAGCGGGTGGGGAGTCTTAAATCCTCCTTTAAGAAACATGAGTCTGAATTGGAGGCCCGGGTGGTTGCTTCAGAGTTGACATATGTGCGGGATGGCTCGGATGCCTTTAAGTTGATGTGGCTTCATGCGCAGGGTGAATGGAATGATTACCTGTGGGGGAAAACCCAGCACAGACTTCTCTTCTCCTCGCATGTCCAGTATGCTACTGGGGATAGACCAGGTTCTTATTTGGCCAATCTTGCAAGGGGTGATCGTTCCTCTCATACTGTAGTGGAGATTTTAGATTCAGCTGGGTCTATGCTGGACCGCACCCCCCAGATCGTGGCGGAATTTGTCTCATACTATCAGGCACTATATAGTTCTGGGTTGACCTGTTCCCCGCTGGAGCTATGTGACTACTTGGATGGAGTCCACTTGCCCCATATCTCCAGTGAGGCCAGGGCCCTTCTAGACGCTCCTTTGTCGATGGAGGAGATTGAGACTGTGATCTCTGCCCCCCCCGATGGTAAGGCCCCTGGCCTTGATGGCATCCCGTCAGAGCTGTATAAGAAATATACAAAATTCTTTGCCCCTCAGTTGCTTGAGTTGTTCAATGCAATTTTTGCCCAAAATGTGCTTCCCCCGTCTATGGCGGAGGCTTTGATTATAGTAATTCCCAAGCCAGATAAGGACCCCAGGAAGGTTGAATCCTACCGTCCTATTTCCCTGTTGCCCACGGATATTAAAATCCTGGCCAAGGTTTTAGCTTCCAGACTCGGCCAGGTTATCTCCCAAATTATTCACCCTGACCAAACGGGCTTCATGCCTGGCAAGTCCACTGCTGTGAATTTGAGGCGCCTGTTTGCTCATTTTCAGGTTTCTCAGGAGGAGGACTGCTCTGCCGTTATAGCCTCCTTAGATGCCGCAAAGGCCTTTTACTCAGTGGAGTGGGCCTTCCTCTGGGAGGCTATGAGTAGGTTTGGTGTGGGCCCCAACTTTATCAATTATGTTAAATTGTTATACTTTCAGCCCATGGCCAGAGTCTCGGTGAACGGGTTTGTTTCGGACTCCTTCCCCCTAACCAGGGGAACGAGGCAGGGCTGCCCTTTGTCTCCGACTCTGTTTGCCATTGCTATTGAGCCACTGGCATGTTTGATTAGGGCTTCTCAGGATTTTGTGGGTATTAGGGTCGGCGCAAAAGAAGACAAGATAGCGTTATACGCGGATGACCTGTTGCTTTTTGTGGACGATTCAGTCTCCTCCTTACCTAAACTCCTTGACTTAATAACTGACTATGGACGTTTCTCCGGGCTCAAAATTAACTGGGACAAATCCACCATTACTCCACTTTGCGGCCCAGTCTCGGAAGCCCCCATGATTCAAACCCCCCTTAAATGGGTAGATTCTTTCAAATACCTGGGTATATGGGTATCGAATGACCCTTGTACCTATGTTTCCCTTAATATCATGCCGCTGATGGGTTATCTACGCTCGAGGGTCAGGGTTTGGGGGTCTCTGCCCCTGACTGTTACCGGCAGGGTCAACTTGGTAAAAATGGTATACTTGCCTAAACTCCTTTATGTCCTCCAGCAGTCCCCTATATATATTAACTTGAAAATATTTCGACAGATTGACAGTTTGCTCTCTTCTTTGATATGGGCCAGCAGGAGAGCGCGGTTGAGACTTGACGTTCTGTCCAGGCCGAAGGTGCTGGGAGGCTTAGCTCTCCCTATCTTTCGATTTTACTATTATGCCGCGCAGTTGGCACATATATGGGAGTGGGTGAATGCCCCGGATGCTCTCACTATACACTCCCAAATGCTTTTCCGGGTCTACCCTGACGGCTCTCCATTACAGATGCTTCTTTGTGGGAACCCTAACTTGTCCAAGATCCCTATAATTAGACAGGCCGTCCTCATATGGAAACAGGTACATGTTATCCTATTGGGCCAGGGTATTGACCCGGATACTCCTCTGGACAATGCCCTTGGCTTCCCAGAACTGGCTTCGCTGCGGACTGGGACGGTGTGGGGGAGGTGGGGAGTGACGTCCCTGGGACACTTATATAGTGATGGTATACTGAGGTCCTTCCTGCAGCTTCAGCGGGATTACAGTATACCCTCTTCACATTTCTACCGATACCTGCAGTTGAGACATGCACTTAACGCACAATTTCCCGGAGCTCCTCCGACGATTGCCGACTCCCCGGTCAAGTCTCTCCTGCAGTCCCTGGGAAGCGGACATCTGGTGTCCAACATTTATGCAAGTATGCTTCGATCTCACTATTCTGACCCGTTGTCCCTTCTCAGGAGCAGGTGGGAATCTGACTTCGGCGCCATCTCTGATGAGATATGGGAGGGTGCTTTATGCTCTCCACGATTATCCACTACCACCACTAGATATCAACAAATTCAACTGTTTATAATACACAGAGTATATATGACACCAGTGCGGTTGCGACATATAGGGGGTACCCACTCCTCCAGGTGTCCTAAGTGCGATACTCTGGATGCGGACTTTTGGCACATTATTTGGCTGTGTCCTAAGGTAGCCGTATTCTGGTCGGGTGTTATTGACGCCCTGGTGTCAACAGGTATTCCCTCGTCTATATGCTCCCCGATGACGTGTGCTATCTGCTGTGGAGGAGGATGCCCTGGACCCCCCTGCCAGACGTTATGTAATTAATCTGTGTGGCCTGGCCAAGGTGTGCATCGCAAGGCTTTGGCTAGCCAGGGATGCGCCCACGTTACGGTCCTGGGTCTCACTTGTAAATGTTACAGTCTCTCATGAGAAATATGTATACTTAGCTAGAAAAGCGGAGAATAAATATCAGGACCTGTGGGGTCGCTGGCTTGAGTCCCCGCTCTCTAGGACCCGGAACATCTAGACATACAACGGGGGTTAGAGTGGGTGGGTACCTTAATTCTATATCGGGTGAACTGCCTCTTGTTGTTTGCGTTGTCCCCTGGCGCCCGCGGTCAGCCACTCCCGCTCCAGTGTCAGTGCTGTAGCTCTGCGTTTAGCTTAATATTTAAGAAGTGTGGCCGTAGAGGATTATGCACGGCACATTGTTATACAAGTTATATGCTACCATGTGATATTGATTCTAATTTATAATTTACGATTCGAAGGTTGAGCCTGCATCGGTTTACTATGATAAGTATGATAATTGGTCCCTACTCGACATGGGAATCTGCGTATTCCCAGGGTGGGGCTCTGATGTGAGTTGCGCTGTTTTATTTATTTTTATTTTTATTTTCTTTGTGTTTTTGTTTAAGTAAAAACTGAAAATCAATAAAAAAGAATTGAATTAAAAATTCAAGGTGTCCAAAAGGTTTTTGCACACTTTCCCATTTCCTCCTGAAGGTAGAACAGTTTGGAAGGAACCCCCTGGGGTGGATGTCTCAGTCTCTCGCCTGTCTAAGAAGGCGGTGCTACCTACCCCGGGCTCCTTTTCCATGAAGGACCCTGGGGATCGGAAGATAGAAACTACCCTAAAGTCTATATACACTGCGGCCGACCTTTTACAAAGACCGGTTATTGCGGGTTGCTGGATGACCCATGCTGTTCTGTCACGATCCGGGTATCTAGACGCCATTTCTTACCCATCAGATGCCTCCTAAGGCTGGCTCAGCGCTCCAGGACCGGATCCCATCTGTTATCCTAATGTTCACATTCCTGCATCCTCTCCTGTCTCTCTGAGACGCTGTCACAGTAACGCCTTATTACATCTGGCATGGCGTCTCCCGCGGCCTCCGCCGCCGTCCCTGAGCTTCTGCATGCAGAGTGTCAGAGTGGCGATTACGTCAGCCGCGGCCTCCGCTGTGTCCGCGTGGTTGGATGTGCACTTGTCAGCCTGGCGTCTCCTGTCTCCAGTGGCCGGCGCCGCCATTACTGTTTTCATTACCACATGGATTACAAACCAAACTTCCCTCCAAGTGTCTGCATGGGCGCAGCCATCTTGGATTCTGTCAGCTGATCATTTCCTCCAATCTGTTGTCAGTATTGTTAATCTGCATAATTGCCTAGCCAATCCCTTCCTTGCTGCAGGTATAAATACACTGTGCCTGAGCAAGGAAGGCGTCAGTGCTTTGGTTGTCAAACCTAGTTCCTGTTTGTCTCTCTCCTGTGATTGTCTTCCAGGTTCCAGCTCCTGTCTCAAGACTTCCACCATAGAGATCCGCACCAGCATTCCACCTGCGGTGTAGCCTGACTCTCCAATCCATTGTGGATTCATCTGTTTCCAGCTACAACATTACCTGCTTCCAGCTCAGCTTCCAGCAGAGTACAGCTTCCCTTAAAGGGCCGGTGTCCTTTCTACACTTTACCACTCTCCACCGGTATTATTATTTCTCCGCTCTCAAGTTCTACATTTCAGTTCATATTTCATCGCTCCCAAGTTCATTTATTATTTAACTGGTTCCAGCCAGTATCCACTCCGTGCTAACAACAGTCTGGTTCCAGCCAGTATCCACAGCAGCTGTTTTATCTTCAGCAACCCAGCTTTTCCTGGAACACCAGCTGGCACAATCCTGGGTTATCTCCATTGCTACAGTCGGGCCTGGTAAGGACTTTCCATCTAGAAGATCATAAGAACTATCTCACACTACCAGTGCTCGGTGGCTCCTGCCATCCTGTAGTACCCAGGAACTGTATTTATTCTTTGCTGACTTTTACGTTTTCTTTTACTGCTGCTGTGTTGCGGAGTTGTCATAATAAACATCATTGACTTTTATCCAAGTTGTCGTGGTCACGCCTTCGGGCAGTTATTATTCATGTTACTTACATGTCCAGGGGTCTGATACAACCTCCCAGGTTCCGGTACATCTCAGCCCCTACAACTGAGGCTGCCTCCCGTCAGCTCAGGCCCTCAGTTGTGACATGTTCATTCTTGGGCCTTTCAATTTCAGGGGGGTCTCTCGGGAGATATGCCTTTAGTTACTATGGTCACCCTATTGAAGCCCATTCAGGATACTACGCGGGTCATCTGTGATTCCCTCAAAGAGATGGGAAATATTAGTGCTAGGACGTTGGCCATGGCGGTGTCAGCAAGCAGGGCCTTGTTGTTGCGTCAGTGGATTGCGGATGCTGTATCCAAACGTAGTGTGGAATCTCTCCCCTTTTCTGGGGAATGGCTTTTTGGGGTTGAGTTGGATAACTGGATTTCCAAGGCTACGGCTGGAAAATCCACGTTTCTCCCCTCTGGGGCCCCGCCGGCAAGATGCTCTTATCCGGGGCCGTCTGTCCAGTCCTGGTCACACGGATTTCGCTCGAAGACCAGAGGTGCCTCCAATGCGGTCAGAGGCACCAGACATAAGTCCAGAAAATCTGCAAGCAGCAATTCTCACCGGTTCTGCCTCCACTAAGGCCTCAGCATGACGGTGCCCACCCACCCCGAGGGGATCTCGAGGTGGGAGCTCGACTGCATCCCTTCAGCCGCGTCTGGGAGAGTTCCTGCCAGAATGCCTAGGTCAGAGGGCTCGTTTCTCAAGGCTACAAGCTGGAGTTCGACAGGCCCCCCTCCCAAAGATATTTCAAATCAAGCTTACCAGCTTTTGAGGATATGCAAGTTACGTTGCACCCGCATTGTTTCAGTACCACTGCCGCAACGTGGTAAGGGGTTTTACTCAAACCTATTAGTGGTACCGAAACCGGACGGTTCAGTAGGGCCCATTTTGAATCTAAAGTCTTTGAATCTGTATTTGAGGGGTGTTCAAGTTCAAAATGGAAGGGATTGCGGGTCTGGATGACCAGGAATTTATGGTCTCCTTGGATATCAAGGACGCCTACCTCCATATTCCGATTTGGCCGCCTCATCAGGCGTACCTACGATTTTGCTCTGCTCGACTATCACTTCCAGTTCCAGGCCCTACCCTTCGGTCTGTCTACAGCCCCGAGGGTATTCACAAAGGTGATGGCGGAGATGATGTTACAGCTCCAGGTCCAGGGGGTCATTGTGGTCCCTTACCTGGACGATCTTCTGATAAAGGCAAGATCCAGAGAACTTTTGTTGCTCCATAATGACCACACCATCCATCTTCTGTCGGACCACGGGTGGATCCTCAACTTACAGAAGTCCCACCTGGAGCCCACTCAGAGGATCCTGTTCCTGGGGATGTTGCTGGATACTGTGGCCCAGAAGGTGTTTCTACCAGTGGAAAAAGCGAAAACACTTCAGGAAATGGTCCGCATGGTGCTCCGACCTTCTCGAGTGTCCATCCATCTTTGCATAAGATTGTTGGGGAAGATGGCCGCCTCCTACGAGGCGATCCAATATTGGAGGTTCCATGCCAGAACGTTTCAGTTGTATCTCCTGAGCAAGTGGTCCAGATCACATCTGCAGGTGCATCGGATGATTCGGCTGTCACCTCAGGCCAGGATTTCCCTCCTGTGGTGGCTACAGTTCTCCAATCTCCTGGAGGGCAGGAGTTTCGGAATTAAAGATTAGACCCTCCTCACGGCGGATGCGAGTCTGAGAGGATGGGGAGCTGTTACCCAAGGGGCGCAGTTCCAGTGCAGGTGGTCTGCCAACGAAAGCCTACTTCCAATCAACATTCTGGAACTTCGGTCGATCTACAATGCTCTACTTCAAGCCTCTCCTCTGCTCAAGGATCTCGCAATCCAGGTGCAGTCGGACAACGCCACGGCAGTGGCATACATCAATTGGCAAGAAGGGACAAGAAGCAGAGCCTGCATGCGAGAGGTGTCGAAGATACTTCTCTAGACGAAAAGAAATGCAAGAGCCATGTCCGCAATCTTCATTGCGGGTGTGGACAACTGGGAGGCGAAGTACCTGAGTCGTCACAATCTCCACGTGGGGGCTCCACCATCTGGTGTTCCAGCAGATCATCAACCGGTGGGGTTGCCCACAAATAGACATGATGGCTTCTCGTCACAATAAGAAACTTCCCTGGTATTGCTTGCGAACCAGGGACCCTCAGGCGAGGGTAGTGGACGCACTGTCACCACCTTGGCCGTACCAGCTGGTTTACCTGTTTCCTCCGATCCCATTGCTCCCACGAGTAATAAAGCGAATCAGGAGTCAAGGTGTCCAGGCAATTCTACATGCCCCGGATTGGCCTCGGAGGGCGTGGTACGCAGATCTTCTGGACATGTCCGTCCAAGACCCCTGGCCTCTACCACTAAGAAGGGATCTTCAACAAGTACCGTTCGTCTACCCGGATTTACGGCGTCTTCGTTTGATGGCATGGAGGTTGAGCGGAACATCCTAGGTCTCAAAGGCCTTTCCAAGTAGGTTGTAGCAACCATGGTTCAGGCCAGGAAACCTGTGACGTCAAAACATTATCATATCTGGAGGCGATACTGTATGTCTCTTGGTGCGAGGAACGCATGTATCCGTCTGCTGAATTTCTCTTGGGTCATTTCCTACGTTTCCTGCAGGCTGGTGTGGTTAAGGGCTTACGTCTGTGTTCTATTAAGGTCCAGATTTCAGCCCTCTCCATTTTCTTCCAGAATAAATTGGCAGCATTGCCAGAAGTTCAGACTTCTTGCAAGGGGTACTCCCACATACAACCACCTTTTGTGATGCCTGCAGCACCCTGGGATTTGTATGTGGTGTTGAACTTTCTATAGTCCTCCTGTTTTGAACCTCTGATGACGGTAGAAGACCAGTACCTCACGTGGAAGAAGGTGATGTTACTGGCCCTGGCTTCTGCTCAATGTGTCTCGGAATTGGGGGACTTATCGTGTAAAAGTCCCTACTTGGTCTTTTATGAGGACAGAGCGGAGCTCCGGATTAGATAGCAGTTCCTGACGAATGTTGTCTCCGCGTTCCACCTGAATGATGGCTTCTCGTCACAATAAGAAACTTCCCTGGTGTTGCTTGCGAACCAGGGACCCTCAGGCGAGGGTAGTGGACGCACTGTCACCACCTTGGCCGTACCAGCTGGTTTACCTGATTCCTCCGATCCCATTGCTCCCACGAGTAATAAAGCGAATCAGGAGTCAAGGTGTCCAGGCAATTCTACATGCCCCTATTGTGGTCCCGTCCTGTTCTGACGCTTCTGCTCCTCCGGAGATTTTGGATGTTGTGCGTGCTTTGAAGATCAATGTCAGGTGCACAGCTCGGGTCAGAAAGACATTTTCTTTGTTCGTGCTCTATTATGCGCAGAAAAAGGGTTGTCCTGCTTCAAAGCAGTCTATTGCTCATTGGTTTAGGCTTACTATCCAACATGCTTATGTGTCGGCAGCCTTACCTGATCCTAATTCTCTAAAGGCCTATTCTACAAGATCAGTGGGCTCTTCCTGGGCGGCTACCCATGGAGTCTTGGTCCTGCAACTATGCCGGGCTGCTACCTGGTCTGGGAAGAACACTTTTGTGAAATTCTACAAATTTGATACCCTGGCCAAAGAGGATGCCCAGTATGGGCAGGCAGTGCTGCAGCAGTCTCAGCACGTTCCTGCCCGTTTAGGATGCTTTGGGATGTCCCCATCGTACTAGTTCTCCCCAATATCCCTTATGGATGCTAGAGAAAATAGGATTTTAATACCTACCGGTAAATCCTTTTCTCGTAGTCCATAAGGGATATTGGGCGCCCACCTCAGTGTGTTGACTTTTCTGCAGGTTCTTGTTCTGTAGTTACCTGTTCAGCTGTTACTGTTATTGTTACCAGCCGTTGCTGGTTTTTGTATGGTTGTGGTGTGCTGGTGTGTAAATCTCACCACCTTTTGTTATCTTGCTCCTTCTCTCATATATGTCCTTTCTCCTTCGGGCACGTTTTTACCTATAACTGCTTGTGGGAGGGGGCATAGAGGGAGGAGCCAGCACACCCAGTTGAAGAAATTTAAAGTGCACTGTCTCCTTTGGACCCCGTCTATACCCCATCGTACTAGTTCTCCCCAATATCCGTTATGGACTACGAGAAAATAATTTACCGGTAGGTATTAAAATCCTATTTTTGACAAATATGAATTAGCTGCCATAACAGCCCATGCAATATGGTTTCTTTGTGCATAATTTTAAATACCAAACCATTCTTAAGTTTTGCATCCATTAAGCTCTGCTGTTGAATCATAGTAAATATGAGGCTGTGTTGTTGGTTAATATGATGCTGCATTTAATAGTAATGATGCAAAATGATTGATATCTTTAGAATAATTACAAAGTGGACATCTCATCCACCCCTTCAAAAATTGTCAGACAACCCCAGTGATAGAACCAAAGAAATAAAATAAAAAAGTAAAAAATGTTTAATATAGATTTAAATGGTGTGAATGCATTATTTATTTATTTTTTTCCCATTAATCGCATTTGATGTTGCCACCATGAGCTAAGACATACCTCCCAACATGACCCTCTCCAGGAGGGATAAAATTCTCTGCTTCTGGGCTTTTCTTTGAATTTATGATTGCTGGCACCTATGTTGAACATGGAAGTCCAGGAGAAGAGCAATCTGTCCCTCCAGGAGAGGGTCATGTTGGGAGGTATGGCTTAGACCTACTGCCATTGTAGCCGTTGGTAAGATGCAGTAAATAGCAGCTATCACATTTAACGTGGGTTCTGATGGGAGTTAATGTGGGTTTTAGTTTGCAACTCGAGGCTAGGTGAAAAACACTTGTAGGTGGGAGATGCAAATCTTTTTTTTTTTTTTTTTTTTTTAATTTTTTATAAACTTTTATATACACTTAATTTAATAATGCATACACTAATACCTCCAAGATACTCTAAACACTTAATTTTGACATGCTTTACAAAAGAGTCAAAAATTCACAATCTGACACACTCAGACTGCCTCCACTACTTAGCATATGGCCACTAACCACATTCTACATGTTATTTGCCACTTTTTTGTTGGGATCAGGATGATTTCCCCACTCTTACATGTCCCTCACATAGGGGGTCATTCCGAGTTGATCGCTTGCTGCATTTGTTCGCAGCGCAGTGATCAGGTTAAAAAACGGAAGTTCTGCATATGCGACGCAATGCGCACACGCGACGTATGGGCACAACGAATGATGTCGTTTTGCACAGGGACTACGATGCATTTCAGTCGCACTGGTTGCCGCAGAGTGATTGACATGAAGTGGGCTTTTCTGGGTGTCAACTTACCGTTTTCAGGGAGTGTGCGGAAAAACGCAAGTGTGCCAGGAAAAACGCAGGTGTGGCAGGGCGGGTTTGTGACGTCAAATTCCGGAACTGAATAGTTTGAAGTGATCGCAAGCGCCGAGTAGGTTTTGAGCTACTCTGAAACTACACAAAAATTTTTTGTAGCCACTCTGCGATACAACCGTTCGCACTTCTGCTAAGCTGAAATACACTCCCCAGTGGTTGGCGGCATAGCGTTTGCACGGCTGCTAAAAACTGCTAGCGAGCGATCAACTCGGAATGACCCACATAGGTCGCACACTACAGAATTATTGTGCAACATTCGCAATTTGACGTTTTACATTTAATTGCAAGGGAATTGGGAGCATGTCTCATAACACTATCCTGTGAATTGCACGCAATGTTAAACCGTGAGCACAGGGCACACAAACCACCACTAACTGAATCATTGATCGAGTCCCCTATATAGTATATATATATATATATATATATATATATATATATATATATATATATATATATATATATATATATATATATATATATATATAGTTAATTTCAAATACTATACTCTTCTCCTGTTTTCAGTGTGTCATATTGACGGAAGCAAGGCTTTCCTTGAGAAAGAGAGTCAATAACTTCTGCCATGATCAACAGCCGCCTATCAAGGTATTATTTTTAACACTAAAATATACCAGAAAAGTCTGGTTAACTGAAATCAATTTCATTAAATATTTTTTATCCATACTTTGTAGTGGCTAAAATTATTTGCAATAATAGCAGATGGGTACCCCTGTTTGCTTTGATGCTGTTGCCGTAATTGTTTATTTTAACATCTTGAAATACATAGATTGAGCTTTAGTTATTTTATACCTGATCTGAGTATTGTGCACAGCAGGCAGACTTGTCTAATCACAGTATATACACCTGTAACGGATTTCTTTGTTGCTTAGTTCATCTGTTCAGATGCTTTTGGCATATGCTCCTACTTGTTTTGTGACTTTGGTGAGGAGTTTGAAGTGCTGGACGCCACAGGGGAAGAGCCCAAAGAGATCTTTATTTCCAACATTACACAGGTAAAGTCAAAGTTCTGAATATTTTTTTGTAAATAAAAAAAAAATTGCACACAGTAGGATGTTCATCTAATTTGCCTTTTTCTTCTGACACTGGCCTGGAGAGACAATGCCAGACGTATTTTCTTTCTTATTTATTGACATAGTAGATGACCCATCCGCTCACCATGGCAATTACAGCATCCCATATTGCAGGGGTTCTCAAGCACTACAAACAGGTTATGTTTTGTGGATTTCTTAAATCCTGCACAGGTGAGTTAATCTGTGTAGCTGGGTCAGTAAGTGTCCCACCTGCTTCCACGGACCGAAAATCCTCAAAATATGACATGTTGAGAGAACTTGATGTTTGACGTTGAGAACCACTGCCATACTGAATAAAGTTGTATAAATTACAGTATATATTATGGAGGTTTATATGCTCCTACAGATACGTTCTCATACATCTTGCCTTAATACGCCACATAGCGGGAGATTCCTGGCACGAGTGAGCTGACAGGTCCCATGCAACTCCGTAGGCATCGGGCGTCTTTTTATTTATTTTTTAATTTTATTTCTCTATCGTCCTTGTGGATGCTGGGGTTCCTGAAAGGACCATGGGGAATAGCGGCTCCGCAGGAGACAGGGCACAAAAAGTAAAGCTTTCCGATCAGGTGGTGTGCACTGGCTCCTCCCCCTATGACCCTCCTCCAGACTCCAGTTAGATTTTTGTGCCCGGCCGAGAAGGGTGCAATCTAGGTGGCTCTCCTAAAGAGCTGCTTAGAGAAAGTTTAGCTTAGGTTTTTTATTTTACAGTGAGTCCTGCTGGCAACAGGATCACTGCAACGAGGGACTTAGGGGAGAAGGAGTGAACTCACCTGCGTGCAGGATGGATTGGCTTCTTGGCTACTGGACATCAGCTCCAGAGGGACGATCACAGGTACAGCCTGGATGGTCACCGGAGCCGCGCCGCCGGCCCCCTTGCAGATGCTGAAGTAAGAAGAGGTCCAGAATCGGCGGCTGAAGACTCCTGCAGTCTTCTAAAGGTAGCGCACAGCACTGCAGCTGTGCGCCATTTTCCTCTCAGCACACTTCACACGGCAGTCACTGAGGGTGCAGGGCGCTGGGAGGGGGGCGCCCTGGGAGGCAAATGAAAACCTTTTTTGGCGAAAAATACCTCACATATAGCCCCCAGAGGCTATATGGAGATATTTAACCCCTGCCAAGATTCACTAAATAGCGGGAGACGAGCCCTCTCCTCAGCACACAGCGCCATTTTCTCTCACAGAAAGCCTGGAGAGAAGGCTCCCAGGCTCTCCCCTGCACTGCACTACAGAAACAGGGTTAAAACAGAGAGGGGGGGCACTGATTTTGGCGATATTGAGATATATATAAAGATGCTATAAGGGAAAACACTTATATAAGGTTGTCCCTATATAATTATAGCGTTTTGGTGTGTGCTGGCAAACTCTCCCTCTGTCTCCCCAAAGGGCTAGTGTGGGTCCTGTCCTCTGTCAGAGCATTCCCGGTGTGTGTGCTGTGTGTCGGTACGTGTGTGTCGACATGTATGAGGACGATGTTGGTGAGGAGGCGGAGAAATTGCCTGTAATGGTGATGTCACTCTCTAGGGAGTCGACACCGGAATGGATGGCTTATTTAGGGAATTACGTGAGAATGTCAACACGCTGCAAGGTCGGTTGACGACGTGAGACGGCCGACAAACTATTAGTACCGGTCCAGGCGTCTCAGAAACACCGTCAGGGGCGTTAAAAACGCCCATTTACCTCAGTCGGTCGACACAGACACGGACACTGAATCCAGTGTCGACGGTGAATAAACAAACGTATTTCTCATTAGGGCCACACGTTAAGGGCAATGAAGGAGGTGTTGCATATTTCTGATACTACAAGTACCACAAAAAAGGGTATTGTGTGGGAGTGAAAAAACTACCTGTAGTTTTTCCTGAATCAGATAAAATAAAATGAAGTGTGTGATGATGCGTGGGGTTACCCCGATAGCAAATATTGGCGTTATACCCTTTCCCGCCAGAAATTAGGGCGCGTTGGGAAACACCCCTTAGGGTGATAAGGCGCTCACACGCTTATCAAGTGGCGTTACCGTCTCCAGATACGGCCGCCCTCAAGGAGCCAGCTGATAGGAAGCTGGAAAGATATCCTAAAAAGTATATACACACATACGGTGGTTATACTGCGACCAGCGATCGCCATCAGCCTGGAGATGCAGTGCTGGGTTGGCTTGGTCGGATTCCCTGACTGAAAATATTTTATTCATATAGAGCATTTAATAGGATGCATTCTATATATATGTACGTGAGATGCACAGAGGGATATTTGCTCTCTGGCATCAAGATAAGTACGTTGTCCATATCACCCAGAAGATGTCATGGACACGACAGTGGTCAGGTGATACAGATCCCATACGGCACATGGAAGTATTGCCGTATAAAGGGAAGGAGTTAGTTGGGGTCGGTCCATCGGACCTGGGGACCACGGCAACAGCTGGGAAATCCAACCTTTTTACCCCAAGTTACATCTCAGCTGAAAAAGACACCGTCTTTTCAGCCTCAATCCTTCCTTTCCCATGAGGGCATGCAGGCAAAAGGCCAGTCATATCTGCCCAGACATAGAGGTAAGGGAAGTAGACTGCAGCAGGCAGCCCCTTCCCAGGAAAAGAAGCCCTCCACCGCGTCTGCCAAGTCCTCAGCATGACGCTGGGGCCGTGCAAGCGGACTCAAGGTGGGGGGGTAGTCTCAAGAGTCTCAGCGCGCAGTGGGATCACTCGCAGGTTGACCCCTAGATAGTACAAGTATTATCCCAGGGGTACAGATTGGAGAGTCGAGACATCTTCTCCTCGCAGGTTTCTGAAGTCTGCTTTACCAACGGCTCCCTCCGACAGGGAGGCAGCATTGGAAACAATTCACAAGCTGTATATCCAGCAGGTGATAATCAAAGTACCCCTCCTACAACAAGGAAAAGGGTATTATTTTTCCACACTATATTGTGGTACTGAAGCCAGACGGCTTGGTGAGACATAGTCTAAACTGAAATCTTTGAACACTTACATAAAAGGTTCAAATCGAGATGGAGTCACTCAGAGCAGTGATAGCGAACCGGAAAAAAGGGGACTATATGGTGTCCCTGGACATCAAGGATTACCTCCATGTCCAAATTTGCCCTTCTCAACAAGGGTACCTCTGGTTCGTGGTACAGAACTGTCAATATCCGTTTCAGACGATGCCGTTTGAATTATCCACGGCACCCCGGGCCTTTTACCAAGGTAATGGCCGAAAAGATGTTTCTTCAAAGAAAAAAGGCATCTAAATTATCCCTTACTTGGACGATATCCTGAAAAGGGCAAGTTCCAGAGAACAGTTGGAGGTCGGAAGCGCACTATCTAAAGTAGTTCTACGACAGCACGACTGGATTCTAAATATTCCAAGAATCGCAGCTGTTTTCCGACGATACGTCTGCTGTTCCTAGGAATGATTCTGGGCATAGTCCAGAAAAAGGGTGTTCCTCCGGGAGGAAAAAGCCAAGGAGTTATTCGACCTAGTCAGAAACCTCCTAAAACCAGGCCAAGTATCAGTGCATCAATGCACAGGAGTCCTGGGAAAAATGGTGGCTTCTTACGAAGCGATTCCATTCGGCAGATCTCAGGGGATTTGCTGGACGAATGGTCCGGATCGCATTTTCAGATGCATCAGCGGATAATCCTGTCTCCAAGGACAAGGGTGTCTCTTCTGTGGGGGCTGCAGAGTGCTCATCTTTTAGAGGGCAGCACACTCAGCATTCAGGACTGTGTTCTGGGGACCACGGATACCAGCCTGAGAGGCTGGGGAGTAGTCACACAGGGAAAAAATTTCCAAGGAAGTGTGGTCAAGTCTGGAGACTTCTCTCCACATGAATATACTGGAGCTAAGGGCAATTTACAATGCTCTGAGCCTAGGAAGACTCCTGCTTCAAAGTCAACCGGTGCTGATCCAGTAGGACATCATCATGGCGGTCGCCCACGTTATCAGACGGGGCGACACAAGAAGCAGGAGGGCAATGACAGCAAGGATTCTTCGCTGGGCGGAAAATCATGTGATAACACTGTCAGCAGTGTTCATTCCGGGAGTGGGCAACTGGGAAGATTTCCTCAGCATAAATGAATTCCACCCGGAAAAGTGGAAACTTAATCTGGAAGTTTCCACATGATTGTAAACCGTTGGGAAAGACCAAAGGTGGTTATGATGGCGTCCCACCTGAAGCGCCAGGTCAAGAGACACTCAGGCAATAGCTGGGACGCTCTGGTAACACCGTCGGTGTACCAGTCGGTGTATGTGTTCCATCCTCTGCTTTTCATACCCAATGTATTGAAAATGATAGGAAGGAGAGGAGTAAGAACTATACTCGTGGCTCCGGTTTGGCCAAGAAGGACTTGGTTCCCGGAACTTCAAGAGATACTAAGAAGGGTCTTGATTCGGCAAGAACCGTGTCTGTTCCGGGACTTACCGCAGCTGCGTTGACGCCAAGGCGGGTGAACGCCGGATCCTAAGGGAAAGAGGCATTCCGGAAGAGGTCATCCCTACCCTGGTCAGAGCCAGGAAGGAGGTGACCGCACAACATTATCACCACTTAGGTGAAAATATGTGCCAGGGTGTGAGTCCAGGAAGGCTCCACGGAAGAATTTCAACTAGGTTAATTTCTACATTTCCTGCAAACAGGAGTGTCTATGGGTCTCAAATTGGGTCCATTAAGGTTCAAATTTCGGCCTGTTGATTTTCTTCCAGAAAGAAATTGGCTTCAGTTCCTGAAGTCCAGAAGTTGTTAAGGGAGTACTGCATATACAGCCCCTTTGATGTCTCCAGTGGCACTGGGCGATCTCAACGTAGTTTTGGGATTCCTAAAAAATCACATTGGTTTAAACAACTCAAATCTGTGGATTTGATATATCTCACATGGAAAATGACCATGCTGTTGGTCCTGGCCTCGGCCAGGCGAGTGTCAGAATTGGCGGCTTTATCTCACAAAGCCATATCTGATTGTCCATTCGGACAGAGCAAAGCTGCGGACTCGTCCCCAGTTTCTCCTTAAGGTGGTGTCAGCGTTTCACCTGAACCAGCTTATTGTGGTACCTGCGGCTACTAGGGACTTGGAGGACTCCAAGTTGCTGGATGTTATCAGGGCCCTGAAAATATAGTTTCCAGGTTGGCTGGAGTCAGGAAATCTGACTTGCTGTTTATCCTGTATGCACCCAACAATGCTGGGTGCTTCTGCTTCTAAGCAGTCGATTGCTCGTGGGATTGGTAGCACAATTCAACTTGCACATTCTGTGGCAGGCCTGCCACAGTCTAAATCTGTTAAGGCCCATTCCACAAGGAAGGTGGGCTCATCTTGGGCGGCTGCCCGAGGGGTCTCGGCATTACAACTTTGCCGAGCAGCTACGTGGTCGGGGGAGAACACTTTTGTAAAATTCTACAAATTTGATACCCTGGCAAAAGAGGACCTGGAGTTCTCTCATTCGGTGCTGCAGAGTCATCCGCACTCTCCCGCCCGTTTGGGAGCTTTGGTATAATCCCCATGGTCCTTTCAGGAACCCCAGCATCCACAAGGACGATAGAGAAAATAAGAATTTACTTACCGATAATTCTATTTCTCGGAGTCCGTAGTGGATGCTGGGCGCCCATCCCAAGTGCGGATTATCTGCAATACTTGTACATAGTTATTGCTAACTAAATCGGGTTATTGTTGTTGTGAGCCATCTTTTCAGAGGCTCCGCTGTTATCATACTGTTAACTGGGTTCAGATCACAGGTTGTACAGTGTGATTGGTGTGGCTGGTATGAGTCTTACCCGGGATTCAAAATTCCTCCCTTATTGTGTACGCTCGTCCGGGCACAGTACCTAACTGGAGTCTGGAGGAGGGTCATAGGGGGAGGAGCCAGTGCACACCACCTGATCGGAAAGCTTTACTTTTTGTGCCCTGTCTCCTGCGGAGCCGCTATTCCCCATGGTCCTTTCAGGAACCCCAGCATCCACTACGGACTCCGAGAAATAGAATTATCGGTAAGTAAATTCTTATTTTTTTATGTGTCTTATTCACATCTGCTTAAAATTATATGTGGCATGCCTTTTATTCTCTGTGCGTCTGCGACTGTAACTGCATATGAAATTGTACATTAGTGTTTTGTAGGAAAACACTGTAATACAGCATTTCGTATGCAGATACAGCTGCGGTCGCACATAGAATATGTGCATGCTGCATATCATTTTAATCATCATAAGCTGCATGTGCATCCTATTTGCACCGTTTTGCGAATAAGATGCATTTTAATATACAAAGTCGCACATAAAGACCCTCAGCGCTACCATGGAGTGACTAGAAGGGCTTTTTAAAGTGCAGTTTTTACTTTTACAGATGCGTCCACTTAAATCTTGCCTGATTTAAGTGGACACATCTGTAAAAGTAAAAACTGTTTACTATACACCTATATAGAATTTCTGACATCTTAAATTTCTCTCTGTTAAAGATACTAGTAATATTAATTGAGAAGGTTTGTTTACTAATGAATGCAAGTTGCTGGTGGGGAGGTTGAATTATTTTATAACTAATTCTGCTTATTTGGTGAAAATGGTAATCCTTCATTATGAGTGTCAGATGAAGAACGGTTCTCTGATATTATTTGAGGTAGCTTAGCTGTTGCACTATCTGCTTAGCCATAATGAAGATATTTTCTTGTCAGTCCAATCCCGGTGTAGTCACCTGCTTTGAGAATCTTCCTCACAAACTTGAGTCTGGACAGTTTGTTACTTTTCGGGAGGTCAATGGAATGAATGTTTTAAATGGGTCCACACATCAGATTTCAGGTAAGCTATGTCTTATGCATAATCGTGTGTATTTCATTGTTAAAACAGTTTTTAGACTTTGTTCTCATAGGATAGCGATTAAGTACAGTAGGTGTCTTAGATAGAAAAATTATATATCACAAAATATATAAACCAAGTACGTGGACCTCATACATTTAATGACCCACTATACCTCTCTATAATTCAAATGACCAGATTAAGCACGACAAAATGTTTTATTCATTGCTAACCCTTAGTTTCCTTTGAAAAATTTGTTAAAAAGTAAAATGTAAGAGTATTACATAATCCATCTGATAGCTGAAGCCACACCATTCATCTTTAGGATAATATCCCATTGGCATCTGATACACGTCAGTGCATGAACTCTTCAGTAATTTTCCTGTTACACCAGGGCATTGCACAGGGCATTTTTTCAAGACTTTAGTCACCTGAGTGGAGACAGGAAAAAGTCTGGATGGTACCGGTAATGGACGCTCAGGAGTACAAGTAGGGATAGGACTGGCTCCCCCCTGGGGATGTTAGTTGCTAATAAATGCAGGGTTGGAAACTTGGCCTGCCTCTCCTGTTCAACTGAGGGAACCCGGGAGGTAATGGTGCCAGTGGGGTATAGATCATATAATAACTCAGACTTCTAGATTAAACGTTGTGGATGATCCAAAAAGTGTTTGTACGCAGGGTTATGAAAGGATACCTTATTAAATAATGGGATCTATTACCTGATCAGGTTGTTATTAGGAGGCTTAACTGTATGTAGACATATCAAGAAGCTTCTAAATGGTGTACAGTGCCTAATATGGATGCAACTGTATTGCAAGCTTTTCCTGTTATAAAAAGCTTCAGGAGCCTTCTGAACAGTTAGTACAGTCCATTCTACTGGTGGTAGAGCAAGGAAGATTCCTAACCTCGATAGATCTACAAGATAAGCCTCTCTACATTGCTGTGGAAAATGTGCTCAGAATTTAGCTCAGAATCATCGGTTTCTCAGATTGTGTGCTTTGTCATCATTTTCAGTTTACATGTCTTTCATTCAGACCTCCAAGAACCTTTGCAAATACGGGAGGTGTGCAATAAGTTTCCAGATACACAAAAAGTATTTTCTCTGACGTCCTAAGTGGATGCTGGGGACTCCGTCAGGACCATGGGGAATAGCGGCTCCGCAGGAGACAGGGCACAAAAGTAAAAGCTTTAGGATCAGGTGGTGTGCACTGGCTCCTCCCCCTATGACCCTCCTCCAAGCCTCAGTTAGGTTTTTGTGCCCGGCCGAGAAGGGTGCAATCTATGTGGCTCTCCTAAAGAGCTGCTTAGAGTAAAAGTTTTGTTAGGTTTTTTATTTTCAGTGAGTCCTGCTGGCAACAGGCTCACTGCAACGAGGGACTTAGGGGAGAAGAAGTGAACTCACCTGCGTGCAGGATGGATTGGCTTCTTAGGCTACTGGACACTAGCTCCAGAGGGACGATCACAGGTACAGCCTGGATGGGTCACCGGAGCCGCGCCGCCGACCCCCTTGCAGATGCTGAAGAGAGAAGAGGTCCAGAAATCGGCGGCTGAAGACTTCTCAGTCTTCATGAGGTAGCGCACAGCACTGCAGCTGTGCGCCATTGCTCTCAGCACACTTCACACCAACGGTCACTGAGGGTGCAGGGCGCTTGAGGGGGCGCCCTGGGCAGCAATGAAAGTACCTATGCTGGCTAAAAATACATCACATATAGCCCCTGGGGCTATATGGATGTATTTAACCCCTGCCAGGTTGTCAGAAAAACGGGAGAAGAAGCCCGCCGAAAAGGGGGCGGGTCTATTCTCCTCAGCACACAGCGCCATTTTCCTACACAGCTCCGCTGCTAGGAAGGCTCCCAGGCTCTCCCCTGCACTGCACTACAGAAACAGGGTTAAAACAGAGAGGGGGGGCACTTATTTGGCGATATTATTATATATTAAGATGCTATAAGGGAAAACACTTATATAAGGTTGTCCCTGTATAATATAGCGTTTTGGTGTGTGCTGGCAAACTCTCCCTCTGTCTCCCCAAAGGGCTAGTGGGGTCCTGTCCTCTATCAGAGCATTCCCTGTGTGTGTGCTGTGTGTCGGTACGTGTGTGTCGACATGTATGAGGACGATGTTGGTGAGGAGGCGGAGCAATTGCCTGTAATGGTGATGTCACTCTCTAGGGAGTCGACACCGGAATGGATGGCTTATTTAGGGAATTACGTGATAATGTCAACACGCTGCAAGGTCGGTTGACGACATGAGACGGCCGGCAAACCAATTAGTACCTGTCCAGGCGTCTCAAACACCGTCAGGGGCTTTAAAACGCCCATTTACCTCAGTCGGTCGACACAGACACGGACACTGACTCCAGTGTCGACGGTGAAGAAACAAACGTATTTTCCATTTGGGCCACACGTTACATGTTAAGGGCAATGAAGGAGGTGTTACATATTTCTGATACTACAAGTACCACAAAAGAGGGTATTATGTGGGGTGTGAAAAAACTACCTGTAGTTTTTCCTGAATCGGATAAATTAAATGAAGTGTGTGATGATGCGTGGGTTTCCCCCGATAGAAAATTATTGGCGTTATACCCTTTCCCGCCAGAAGTTAGGGCGCGTTGGGAAACACCCCTTAGGGTGGATAAGGCGCTCACACGCTTATCAAAACAAGTGGCGTTACCGTCTCCAGATACGGCCGCCCTCAAGGAGCCAGCTGATAGGAGGCTGGAAAATATCCTAAAAAGTATATACACACATACTGGTGTTATACTGCGACCAGCGATCGCCTCAGCCTGGATGTGCAGCGCTGGGGTGGCTTGGTCGGATTCCCTGACTGAAAATGTTGATACCCTTGACAGGGACAGTATTTTATTGACTATAGAGCATTTAAAGGATGCATTTCTATATATGCGAGATGCACAGAGGGATATTTGCACTCTGGCATCAAGAGTAAGTGCGATGTCCATATCTGCCAGAAGATGTTTATGGACACGACAGTGGTCAGGTGATGCAGATTCCAAACGGCACATGGAAGTATTGCCGTATAAAGGGGAGGAGTTATTTGGGGTCGGTCCATCGGACCTGGTGGCCACGGCAACAGCTGAAAAATACACCTTTTTTACCCCAAGTCACATCTCAGCAGAAAAAGACACCGTCTTTTCAGCCTCAGTCCTTTCGTCCCCATAAGGGCAAGCAGGCAAAAGGCCAGTCATTTCTTCCCTTTCCTCTATCCCTGGGCAGATGACTGCAGCAGGCAGCCCATTCCCAGGAACAGAAGCCCTCCACCGCTTTTGCCAAGTCCTCAGCATGACGCTGGGGCCGTACAAGCGGACTCAGGTGCGGTGGGGGGTCGTCTCAAGAGTTTCAGCGCGCAGTGGGCTCACTCGCAAGTGGACCCCTGGATCCTACAAGTAGTATCCCAGGGGTACAGATTGGAGATTCGAGACGTCTCCCCCTCGCAGGTTCCTGAAGTCTGCTTTACCAACGTCTCCCTCCGACAGGGAGGCAGTATTGGAAACAATTCACAAGCTGTATTCCCAGCAGGTGATAATCAAAGTACCCCTCCTACAACAAGGAAAGGGGTATTATTCCACACTATATTGTGGTACTGAAGCCAGACGGCTCGGTGAGACCTATTCTAAATCTGAAATATTTGAACATTTACATACAAAGGTTTAAATCAAGATGGAGTCACTCGGAGCAGTGATAGCGAACCAGGAAGAAGGGGACTATATGGTGTCCCTGGACATCAAGGATGCTTACCTCCATGTCCCAATTTGCCCTTCTCACCAAGGGTACCTCAGGTTCGTGGTACAAAACTGTCACTATCAGTTTCAGACGCTGCCGTTTGGATTGTCCACGGCACCCCGGGTCTTTACCAAGGTAATGGCCGAAATGATGATTCTTCTTCAAAGAAAAGGCGTCTTAATTATCCCTTACTTGGACGATCTCCTGATAAGGGCAAGGTCCAGAGAACAGTTGGAGGTCGGAGTAGCACTATCTCAAGTAGTTCTACGACAGCACGGGTGGATTCTAAATATTCCAAAATCGCAGCTGTCTCCGACGACACGTCTGCTGTTCCTAGGGATGATTCTGGACACAGTCCAGAAAAAGGTGTTTCTCCCGGAGGAGAAAGCCAGGGAGTTATCCGAGCTAGTCAGGAACCTCCTAAAACCAGGAAAAGTGTCAGTGCATCATTGCACAAGGGTCCTGGGAAAAATGGTGGCTTCTTACGAAGCGATTCCACTCGGCAGATTTCACGCAAGAACTTTTCAGTGGGATCTGCTGGAAAAATGGTCCGGATCGCATCTTCAGATGCATCAGCGGATAACCCTGTCTCCAAGGACAAGGGTGTCTCTTCTGTGGTGGCTACAGAGTGCTCATCTACTAAAGGGCCACAGATTCGGCATTCAGGACTGGGTCCTGGTGACCACGGATGCCAGCCTGAAAGGCTGGGGAGCAGTCACACAAGGAAAAAATTTCCAGGGAGTGTGATCAAGTCTGGAGACTTCTCTCCACATAAATATACTGGAGCTAAGAGCAATTTACAATGCTCTAAGCTTAGCAAGACCTCTGCTTCAAGGTCAGCCGGTATTGATCCAGTGGGACAACATCACGGCAGTCGCCCACGTAAACAGACAGGGCGGCACAAGAAGCAGGAGGGCAATGGCAGAAACTGCAAGGATTCTTCGCTGGGCGGAAAATCATGTGATAGCACTGTCAGCAGTGTTCATTCCGGGAGTGGACAACTGGGAAGCAGACTTCCTCAGCACGACCTCCACCCGGGAGAGTGGGGACTTCATCGGGAAGTCTTCCACATGATTGTGAACCGTTGGGAAAGACCAAAGGTGGACATGATGGCGTCCCGCCTGAACAAAAAACTGGACAGGTATTGCGCCAGGTCAAGAGACCCTCAGGCAATAGCTGTGGACGTTCTGGTAACACCGTGGGTGTACCAGTCGGTGTATGTGTTCCCTCCTCTGCTTCTCATACCTAAGGTACTGAGAATTATAAGACGTAGAGGAGTAAGAACTATACTCGTGGCTCCGGATTGGCCAAGAAGGACTTGGTACCCGGAACTTCAAGAGATGCTCACAGAGGACTCATGGCCTCTGCCGCTAAGAAGGGACTTGCTTCAGCAAGTACCATGTCTGTTCCAAGACTTACCGCTGCTACGTTTGACGGCATGGCGGTTGAACGCCGGATCCTAAGGGAAAAAGGCATTCCGGAAGAGGTCATTCCTACCCTGGTCAAAGCCAGGAAGGAGGTGACCGCACAACATTATCACCACATGTGGCGAAAATATGTTGCGTGGTGTGAGGCCAGGAAGGCCCCATGAAGAAATTTCAACTCGGTCGATTCCTGCATTTCCTACAAACAGGAGTGTCTATGGGCCTCAAATTGGGGTCCATTAAGGTTCAAATTTCGGCCCTGTCAATTTTCTTCCAGAAAGAATTGGCTTCAGTTCCTGAAGTCCAGAAGTTTGTCAAGGGAGTACTGCATATACAACCCCCTTTTGTGCCTCCAGTGGCACTGTGGGATCTCAACGTAGTTCTGAGATTCCTCAAATCACATTGGTTTAAACCGCTCAAATCTGTGGATTTGAAATATCTCACATGGAAAGTGACCATGATGTTGGCCCTGGCCTCGGCCAGGCGAGTGTCAGAATTGGCGGCTTTGTCTCACAAAAGCCCATATCTGATTGTCCATTCGGACAGGGCAGAGCTGCGGACTCGTCCCCAGTTTCTCCCTAAGGTGGTGTCAGCGTTTCACCTGAACCAGCTTATTGTGGTACCTGCGGCTACTAGGGACTTGGAGGACTCCAAGTTGCTAGATGTTGTCAGGGCCCTGAAAATATAGGTTTCCAGGACGGCTGGAGTCAGGAAAACTGACTTGCTGTTATCCTGTATGCACCCAACAAACTGGGTGCTCTTGCTTCTAAGCAGACGATTGCTAGTTGGATGTGTAGTACAATTCAGCTTGCACATTCTGTGGCAGGCCTGCCACAGCCAAAATATGTAAATGCCCATTCCACAAGGAAGGTGGGCTCATCTTGGGCGGCTGCCCGAGGGGTCTCGGCTTTACAACTTTGCCGAGCTGCTACTTGGTCAGGGGCACACCCTGGCTGAGGAGGACCTGGAGTTCTCTCACTCGGTGCTGCAGAGTCATCCGCACTCTCCCGCCCGTTTGGGAGCTTTGGTATAATCCCCATGGTCCTGACGGAGTCCCCAGCATCCACTTAGGACGTCAGAGAAAATAAGAATTTACTTACCGATAATTCTATTTCTCGTAGTCCGTAGTGGATGCTGGGCGCCCATCCCAAGTGCGGATTGTCTGCAATACTTGTACATAGTTATTGTTACAAAAATCGGGTTATTATTGTTGTGAGCCATCTTTTCAGAGGCTCCGCTGTTATCATGCTGTTAACTGGGTTCAGATCACAGGTTGTACAGTGTGATTGGTGTGGCTGGTATGAGTCTTACCCGGGATTCAAAATCCTTCCTTATTGTGTACGCTCGTCCGGGCACAGTATCCTAACTGAGGCTTGGAGGAGGGTCATAGGGGGAGGAGCCAGTGCACACCACCTGATCCTAAAGCTTTTACTTTTGTGCCCTGTCTCCTGCGGAGCCGCTATTCCCCATGGTCCTGACGGAGTCCCCAGCATCCACTACGGACTACGAGAAATAGAATTATCGGTAAGTAAATTCTTATTATATTTACAAAGTGAACATTACATTTTTTTTTCAAAGTATTCCCCATAGGAGTCTTTGCGTAGTTGCATGTGTTCCCTGGAGTCTGTCAAAACCCTCCTGATGTCGCAGATCACTCTTGTACTCATGGAAGATCATTTCTCTCCAGTGGCCTCTGTTGAGCGCCATTACAAATGGGGGAAGGACGTGAACATGCTGACTGCTTCAGTGTGCAGCGCTGCTTGTATATGACCGTTCTGTGTCTTGGCATTTCACAAAAACTTTATTCAGAGATTACAGTTCACACCCAGACAGTCAGATTGTGTCTACTCTACCTATGCTCTGCACTACCGGAAACTTATTGCAAACCCCTCATGATGGTAGTTTTCATTGCTATATTTCGGAAACAAGGAATCTCATTAGAGTCATATTTGGATGTCATTCATTTAACAAGAAAATTGGAGCATGTTGCCAGGCACAGAACAGCTCGGGTAATGATGTTCCTACAGGGACATGGTTGGATCATCAACACAATGAAAACCTATCTGATTTCATCTCAACTGTTACAATTTATAGGGCTGGGGATAGACACGGCAAAAGGCAGTGTGTTTGTCAGGAAACAGGCTTGTTAAAATGCAGCATCTAATTAATTTCAATCATACCAAATGGTACCAGTAAGCAATTTCCTAGGCAAGCTGCCATCCCCTGTAGGAATTGTTCTTTGGGCACCTTTACCTACTTGATCAGCAGTATTGCAGTCCAACTTCTCTAGATCATGTAAAATGCTTACAAATACAGGTTGAGTATCCCATATCCAAATATCCGAAATACGGAATATTCCGAAATACGGACTTTTTTGAGTGAGAGCGAGATAGTGAAACTTTTGTTTTTTGATGGCTCAATGTACACAAACCTTGTTTAATACACAAAGTTATTAAAAATATTGTATTAAATGACCTTCAGGCTGTGTGTATAAGGTGTATAAGAAACATAAATGAATTGTGTGAATGTACACACACTTTGTTTAATGCACAAAGTTATAAAAAATATTGGCTAAAATGACATTCAGGCTGTGTATAAGGTGTATATGAAACATAAATACATTCTGTGCTTAGACTTGGGTCCCATCACCATGATATCTCATTATGGTATGTAATTATTCCAAAATACGGAAAAATCCCATATCCAAAATACCTCTGGTCCCAAGCATTTTGGATAAGGGATACTCAACCTGTATCAAATAGGAAATACTTTAAAAGTCTGTATTATCCAAGAGATCAATAATAATAATTGTATTTATATAGCGATTTCTAGATAAAGAATCACAGGTAAATAATTAAAAGCAACAAAACCCAGTGGATAGGGCTCTCAAGAGACTATAGCAGTGGTGGCCAACGCGTGGCTCTAGAGCCACATGCGGCTCTTTCTTTATTCAAATGTGGCTCCCAACACTCAAAGTCACGTGACCACAAGAGATCTGTAAACCGCTGCACTCCAGCCAGACATGCAGCAGCATTACGTAGACTGAGAACTGAGTGAGCCAAATACACATGGGGGAGCTGGCTGGAGTGACACAGGCGGGTGCTGGCTGGAGGGACACATTGGGGAACTGAAGTGCATTATGTGAATCTGGCTTTTCAATATATTTTATGCTGATCTGGCTTTTTCAATGAATTGATGTAGAAGTGGCATTTTTATTGTATTTTATGTTGGATCTGGCTTTTTCAATGTATTTTATACCAGGGGCGTGGCCTAGCAGGCACAAGGTCACACCCCATTTTTGCAAGTGCGCCTTCGGCTCGAAGTCGGCTCTTTGATGTACCTAACAAGATTTCTTGGCTCTTTGTCTCTGACTGGTTGGCCACCCCTGGACTATAGTGTTGCCTCAAAGGTTGTGGCTATCATCTGCTGACGGAAACAATACAAGTAGTATGGATACAGAGTGAGGACCAAGGGTGTGCAAATATTCTGTAAATAAGAGTATTAGGGTATATGTGTCGGCATTTTCAAGCTCTTTTAAGGCAGAAATACTGTAGCTCAGGATCTTACCTGACAACCATAGAGTAGTTGCTTTCATAAACTGCTATGGTGGTAAAACCATGACAGTGGAAGTATCAGTTAACTTATATAGGACGCCCACACTGCCACTCCACTGACCCCCAGTGCTGGTTGCCGTAGCACTGGCAAGCGGGTCAGTGTCTTCGGCCATGCCCTCATAAGCACACAGGAGAGCCGCAGCTGGACGCCATGGGGTAAAGGAAAGCACCGCACCCTGCTTGCAGGGAACCACAGGATAGTGGCTTGCTCTTCTGGTGCCAGAGACCACCAGAGGTGCTGACAGAGGGTGTCCAGGTTGCCTGCTCCCCACTAGACTACCAGGGCACATAGGTAAAGGGGCACTTCATTAGAGGCGGCCATTGCCACCTCATCCCTTTAATTCTGGACGCATATTAATTCCACAGGTTCTGTGGCTGGTTGACTTCAAGAGTCCATTTCACTTGGTTTTAATCAGCCATAGAACCTGGTAACCCTACTCATGGTCCATGTCACAAGAGGAGGTAGATTCTCCCTGTTAGCTCCTTCCCGCCTCCCTTGGTGTGTTCCTTCGGGGAGGCATCCCGCCATGGGTGACTCCTCCTGCTCTCCAATCCCTCACAGAGACACATTTTCCCCAATGCCTACTGCAGCTAGTGTTCAAAGCGTTGGGCTCCTATCTCCCTGTATACCTCCTCCTCAGCGGGCAGGTTATACAGTTTAGCTCCTCGCTGCCGACCGGGGTTTGGACTGTTGAGCAATTACTGCCTGTATTTTACTTTTACAGTTGCATTGAATGTCCTGTGTGCATAATGGTTTAAAGGTGTAAAGGCGTGCTTGTGTATTTATTACTGTGTCTTTCCTGTATAACTGTATATGAGTACTTCTGTATTTCTGCAGCGGGTTACACTGGGATTCCACAGGGAATACATCAGGGTGTAGAGTTGGATCTTGATCCGAGGCACCAACAGGCTAAAGCTTTGACTGTTCCCAGGATGCACTGCACCGCCTCCTCTATAACCCCGCCTCCAGGCACTGGAGCTCAGTTTGTAAGTTGGTGCCTGCAGAGCAGGTTACTAACAGGTGGGGCTCTGCTAGGCAGCCCTGAATAGGGTTTTATAAGAAGAATTAAAGGGCTGCAGCACTGTTTGTCATTCTGACATTCTGTGCTGCGGCTCCATCACCTCCCCAGCAGCGCTGCATACTCCCGCGTCCCGGTTCCCGGGTACTTCCAGCGGTGGCGCACCGGTCTTCAGGCACACAACCGCTGACACTCTCCAGGATCGTGTGGCTGCACATCAGGGAGGAGGTAAGAGGGTTCCCCAGATGGGACCCGCCGGTAAATTGCGGTCCCAGGAGACGGACCGCACCGCTGGCGTGGACACTGTACTGCAAAGGGACCCCACTATATCCACCAGGGCAGGGAGGACACGTCTGATTTACTAAAATCCATTTTACATAGGCTCCACAGTACCAGGTGGTGAGGACCAGCATAGGGGATAAGGCGCTGACCTGTAGCCCCTCCACCAGCTCCAGGTGCCATCTACTACTGGTGTTCCCGCCCTGGAGCTGCATTTCACTCTCCCTCACTTCCTGACAGATTTTGGCGCCATCTTCACTACTAGCTGAGCTGATCTCCGGGACTGCAGGGCACTGTCTCCTCTGCAATTGGTGCATTGTAGAAGGACACCAGGCTTGAACCCTACCGCTTATGTTGATACCCACCTGGATTGATGGTAACTTCCATATTTTCCGGTGGTGTGATATTAAACCTCTATTCCATCTAAGGGGTGTAAGTGGAAGTGGCCTTGCCTGTCTATAGTGGGTACCTTGTTGTTTTGTTCATTTTTACTTTTTCTCTAACGTCCTAGTGGATGCTGGGAACTCCGTAAGGACCATGGGGAATAGCGGGCTCCGCAGGAGACTGGGCACTCCAAAGGAAGATTTAGTACTATCTGGTGTGCACTGGCTCCTCCCTCTATGCCCCTCCTCCAGACCCCAGTTAGAATCTGTGCCCGGACAGAGCTGGGTGCTTTTAGTGAGCTCTCCTGAGCTTGCTAATAAGAAAGTATTTTAGTTAGGTTTTTTTATTTTCATAGAGATCTGCTGGCAACAGACTCTCTGCTACGAGGGACTGAGGGGAGAGAAGCAAACCTACTAACTGCGGCTAGGTTGCGCTTCTTAGGCTACTGGACACCATTAGCTCCAGAGGGATCGAACACAGGACCTGACCTTGTCGTCCGTTCCCGGAGCCGCGCCGCCGTCCCCCTCGCAGAGCCAGAAGACTGAAGCCGGCAGAAGCGGAGAAGACATCGAAATCGGCGGCAGAAGACTCCTGTCTTCACATGAGGTAGCGCACAGCACTGCAGCTGTGCGCCATTGCGCCCACACTAACCCACACACTCCGGTCACTGTAGGGTGCAGGGCGCAGGGGGGGGCGCCCTGGGCAGCAATTGATACCTCCTGGCGAAAACTGCATATAGACAGTGGGACACTGTTATATGTATGAGCCCCCGCCATTTATTTTACAGAAAATTGCGGGACAGAAGCCCGCCGCTGAGGGGGCGGGGCCTTCGTCCTCAGCACTCACCAGCGCCATTTTCCTGCCACAGCTCCGCTGAGAGGAAGCTCCCCAGGCTCTCCCCTGCAGAATCACGGTAGAAGGGTGAAAAAGAGAGGGGGGGCACATAAATTTAGGCGCATTAATCATAATACAGCAGCTACTGGGTAAACTCTAAAGTTACTGTGTAATCCCTGGGTTATATAGCGCTGGGGTGTGTGCTGGCATACTCTCTCTCTGTCTCTCTGTCTCTCCAAAAGGCCTTGTGGGGGTCCTGTCCTCATTTAGAGCTTCCCCTGTGTGTGTGTGGTGTGTCGGTACGCGTGTGTCGACATGTTTGACGAAGAGGGCTATGGGGAGGCAGAGCAAGTGCAGTTGACTGACGTGTCGCCGCCGACGGTGCCGACACCTGATTGGATGGATATGTGGAAGGTGTTAAATGATAAAGTAAACTCCTTACATAAAAGGTTGGATAAAGCTGATACCTCGGGCCAGTCAGGGTCTCAACCCATGCCTGATCCTACAGCGCAGAGGCCCTCAGGGTCTCAAAAGCGTCCACTATCCAAAATGGTTGACACAGATGTCGACACGGATTCTGACTCCAGTGTCGACGACGATGCAAAATTGCAACCGAAAATGACAAAAGCTATACGCTACATGATTATAGCGATGAAGGATGTTTTACACATATCAGAGGTAAACCCTGTCCCTGACAAGAGGGTTTATATGTATGGGGAGAAAAAGCAAGAGGTGACTTTTCCCCCTTCACATGAGTTAAATGAGTTATGTGAAAGAGCGTGGGATTCCCCAGATAAGAAAGTCCTGATTTCCAAACGGTTACTTATGGCGTACCCTTTCCCGCCAGAGGACAGGGTGCGCTGGGAATCCTCCCCTAGGGTAGATAAAGCTCTCACACGCTTATCTAAGAAGGTGGCCCTGCCGTCGCAGGATACGGCCACCCTAAAGGATCCTGCAGATAGCAGGAAAGTATACTGAAATCTGTTTATACACATTCAGGGACTCTACTGAGGCCGGCAATTGCGTCGGCGTGGATGTGTAGTGCTGTAGCAGCGTGGACAGATAATCTGTCTGAGGAAATGGATACCTTGGACAGGGATACCATTATGCTGACCCTGGGGCATATAAAAGACACTGTCCTATATATGAGGGATGCCCAGAGGGACATTTGCCTACTGGGCTCTAGAATTAATGCAATGTCAATTTCTGCCAGGAGGGTCCTGTGGACTCGGCAGTGGACAGGTGATGCCGACTCCAAAAAACACATGGAGGCGTTACCTTACAAGGGTGAGGAATTGTTTGGGGACGGTCTCTCGGACCTGGTTTCCACAGCTACTGCTGGGAAGTCAAACTTTTTGCCATATATTCCCTCACAACCTAAGAAAGCACCGTATTACCAAATGCAGTCCTTTCGCGCACAAAGAAGCAAGAAGGTCAGAGGTGCTTCCTTTCTTGCTAGAGGCAGGGGTAGAGGAAAAAAGCTGCACCTTACAGCTAGTTCGCAGGAACAGAAGTCCTCCCCGGCTTCCACTAAATCCACCGCATGACGCTGGGGCTCCACGGGTGGAGCCAGGAGCGGTGGGGGCGCGTCTCCGACATTTCGGCCACCAGTGGGTTCGCTCACAGGTGGATCCCTGGGCTATACAGATTGTGTCTCAGGGATACAAGCTGGAATTCGAGGTGATGCCCCCTCAACGTTACCTAAAATCGGCCCTGCCAGCTTCCCCCATAGAAAGGGAAGTAGTGGTAGCTGCAATTCACAAGCTATTTCTCCAGCAGGTGGTGGTAAAGGTTCCCCTTCTTCAACAGGGAAAGGGATACTATTCCACAATGTTTGTGGTACCAAAACCGGACGGTTTGGTCAGACCTATATTAAATTTAAAGTCCCTGAACATTTATCTAAAAAGATTCAAGTTCAAAATGGAATCGCTCAGAGCGGTCATTGCAAGCCTGGAAGAGGGGGATTTTATGGTGTCTCTGGACATCAAGGATGCTTACTTGCATGTTCACATTTATCCGCCTCATCAGGAGTACCTCAGATTTGTGGTACAGGACTGTCATTACCAATTCCAGACGTTGCCGTTTGGGCTCTCCACGGCACCGAGAATATTTACCAAGGTAATGGCAGAAATGATGGTGAGCCTGAGAAAGCAAGGAGTCACAGTTATCCCATACTTGGACGATCTCCTCATAAAGGCGAGGTCAAGGGAGCAGTTGCAGATCAGCGTAGCGCACTCTCAGGAAGTGTTGCAACAGCATGGCTGGATTCTGAATATCCCAAAGTCGCAGCTGATTCCTACGACGCGTCTGCCCTTTCTGGGCATGATTCTGGACACAGACCAGAAGAAGGTGTTTCTCCCGACGGAGAAGGCTCAAGAGCTTGTGACTCTAGTCAGAGACCTCTTAAAACCGAAACAGGTGTCGGTGCATCACTGCACGCGAGTCCTGGGAAAGATGGTGGCATCGTACGAAGCTATTCCCTTCGGCAGGTTCCATGCGAGGATCTTTCAATGGGATCTGTTGGACAAATGGTCCGGATCGCATCTTCAGATGCAGCGGCTGATCACCCTGTCCCCCAGGGCCAGGGTGTCTCTTCTGTGGTGGCTGCAGAGTGCTCACCTTCTCGAGGGCCGCAGGTTCGGCATACAGGACTGGGTCCTGGTGACCACGGATGCGGGCCTCCGAGGGTGGGGGGCAGTCACTCAGGGAAGACACTTCCAAGGGTTGTGGTCAAGTCAGGAGGCTTGTCTGCACATAAATATCCTGGAACTAAGGGCCATATTCAACGCCCTGAGTCAAGCGGAGCCCCTGCTTCGCGACCAACCGGTGCTGATTCAGTCAGACAACATCACCGCGGTGGCTCATGTAAACTGCCAGGGCGGCACAAGAAGCAGAGTCGCGATGGCGGAAGCCACCAGGATTCTTCGGTGGGCGGAGAATCACGTGCAAGCACTGTCAGCAGTGTTCATTCCGGGGGTGGACAACTGGGAAGCAGACTTCCTCCAGCAGGCACGACCTTCACCCGGGAGAGTGGGGACTTCATCACGAAGTCTTCATTCAGATTACAAATAGATGGGAACTGCCACAGGTAGACATGATGGCGTCCCGTCGCAACAAAAAGCTACAACGGTATTGCGCCAGGTCAAGAGACCCTCAGGCGATAGCTGTGGATGCCCTGGTAACACCGTGGGTGTTCCAGTCGGTCTATGTGTTTCCTCCTCTTCCTCTCATACCCAAGGTGCTGAGAATCGTAAGAAGAAGAGGAGTGAGAACATTGGCCAAGAAGGCCTTGGTACCCGGAACTGCAAGAAATGCTCACAGAGGACCCATGGCCTCTGCCTCTCAGACAGGACCTGTTGCAACAGGGGCCCTGCCTGTTCCAAGACTTACCGCGGCTGCGTTTGACGGCATGGCGGTTGAACGCCGGATCCTGGCGGAAAAAGGCATTCCGGAGGAAGTTATTCCTACGCTGATAAAGGCTAGGAAGGACGTGACAGCAAAGCATTATCACCGCATATGGCGAAAATATGTTGCTTGGTGTGAGGCCAGGAAGGCCCCTACAGAGGAATTCCAACTGGGCAGATTTCTGCACTTTCTACAGTCAGGAGTGACTATGGGCTTGAAGTTGGGATCCATAAAGGTCCAGATTTCGGCCCTATACATTTTCTTTCAAAAGGAACTGGCGTCTCTTCCTGAAGTTCAGACGATTGTTAAGGGAGTGCTGCATATTCAGCCCCCTTTTGTGCCACCAGTGGCACCTTGGGATCTCAACGTGGTGTTGGGTTTCCTAAAATCCCACTGGTTTGAACCTCTTAAGACCGTGGAGCTAAAGTATCTCACGTGAAAGGTGGTCATGCTATTGGCCTTAGCTTCGGCTAGGCGTGTGTCAGAATTGGCGGCTTTGTCATGTAAAAGCCCCTATCTGGTTTTTCATATGGACCGGGCAGAATTGCGGACTCGTCCCCAATTTCTACCAAAGGTGGTGTCATCTTTTCATTTGAACCAACCTATTGTGGTGCCTGCGGCTACTCGTGACTTGGAGGATTCCAGGTTACTAGGGGGGTCATTCCGAGTTGTTCGCTCGGTAATTTTTTTCGCATCGCAGCGATTTTCCGCTTAGTGCGCATGCGCAATGTTCGCACTGCGACTGCGCCAAGTAAATTTGCTATACAGTTATGTATTTTACTCACGGCTTTTTCTTCGTTCTGGCGATCGGAGTGTGATTGACAGGAAGTGGGTGTTTCTGGGCGGAAACAGGCAGTTTTATGGGCGTGTGGGAAAAAACGCTACCGTTTCTGGGAAAAACGCGGGAGTGGCTGGAGAAACGGAGGAGTGTCTGGGCGAACGCTGGGTGTGTTTATGACGTCAAACCAGGAACGACAAGCACTGAACTGATCGCAGATGCCGAGTAAGGTTGAAGTTACTCAGAAACTGCTAAGAGGTGTGTAATCGCAATTTTGAGAATCTTTCGTTCGCAATTTTACTATGCTAAGATTCACTCCCAGTAGGCGGCGGCTTAGCGTGTGTAAAGCTGCTAAAAGCAGCTTGCGAGCGAACAACTCGGAATGACCCCCTAGATGTAGTCAGGGCTTTGAAGATTTATGTAGCCAGAACGGCTGGAGTCAGGAAAACTGACTCGCTGTTTATCCTATATGCCCCCAACAGGTTGGGGACTCCTGCTTCAAAGCAAACCGTTGCCCGCTGGATCTGTAACACGATTCAACAGGCTCATTCTGCGGCTGGATTGCCGCATCCAAAATCAGTGAAAGCCCATTCCACAAGGAAGGTGGGCTCTTCTTGGGCGGCTGCCCGAGGGGTCTCGGCTTTACAGCTTTGCCGAGCTGCTACTTGGTCGGGTTCAAACACATTTGCAAAATTCTACAAGTTTGATACCCTGGCTGAGGAGGACCTTGAGTTTGCCCATTCGGTGCTGCAGAGTCATCCGCACTCTCCCGCCCGTTTGGGAGCTTTGGTATAATCCCCATGGTCCTTACGGAGTTCCCAGCATCCACTAGGACGTTAGAGAAAATAAGATTTTACTCACCGGTAAATCTATTTCTCATAGTCCGTAGTGGATGCTGGGCTCCCGTCCCTAGTGCGGACTTTCTGCAATACGTGTACATAGTTATTGCTTAATAATGGGTTATGTTATGTTGGCATCCATTGTTGATGCCCTGTTGTTGTTCATACTGTTGACTGGATAAGTGTATCACAAGTTATACAGTGTGATTGGTGTGGCTGGTATGAGTCTTACCCGGGATTCCAAAATCCTTTCCTTATAATGTCTGCTCTTCCGGGCACAGTTTCCTTAACTGGGGTCTGGAGGAGGGGCATAGAGGGAGGAGCCAGTGCACACCAGATAGTACTAAATCTTTATTTGGAGTGCCCAGTCTCCTGCGGAGCCCGCTATTCCCCATGGTCCTTACGGAGTTCCCAGCATCCACTACGGACTATGAGAAATAGATTTACCGGTGAGTAAAATCTTATTTTTATGCCACGTTTGTGGTTAAAATAAACATCAATTTTTAAAATATAAAGAGGACATGGAACTTATCCTTTGAGCACGGAGGAGACCCCTGTGAAAAAAGATACCTTTTGATGCATATAGGGCTTATCAGTAAGGTAAGCTGGGTTCCAATTGTTTGATGTTAGGCGTATCGCATTGCTGTGTATAGAAGAGGTGATGAAAGAAACCTTTATGTGAACGCATTGTTTGTTTTTAAGAAAAGTCAGTTTCAGCAAAACTACGCTCCAAAGTAATAGAAAGTAATAGAAATATTGAGGAGCTCAGCATATTGTGTCACACTGTTGTTTCTTCGAGGATCATCAGGACAGAAGGATTTTGGATCTTAATAGCAGCGCTTGGAGACCGTTCATCTTGTGTATTTGTAAGTTTGTGAGAGTGTCCAATTTCCGTATGGAAACTCTGCGCTCTATTGTACTGGCCATGGAACCCAAAGACTATATGGTATCCCTGGACATACAGGATGCTTACCTGCACATACCTATTGCCATATCGCATCAGCAATATCTGCGATTTGCTATTGGCAACCTACATTATCTATTCCAGGCCCTGCCATTTGGACTGGCTACGGCCCCTCAGATCTTCACCAAGGTCATGGCCGTGTTGACGGCCCTTAGCCGCCGTCAGGGAATCAGGATCCTGCCGTATCTAGACAACTTGCTGATCCTGGCGAAATCCCAAGATGTTCTCCTCAGTCAACTGGAACTGACGGTTCATCAACTGGAAAAAGTCCTCGCTGGTCCCTGCTCGAAGCATGGTGCACCTGGGGGCACTGCTGGACACACGCAGCCAGCGATTGTTTCTTTCTCCAGAGAAAGTCCTGGAACTTCAGGATAGGATCATATACTTCCTCTCTCGCCCTAGAGTGTCGGTGCACTCGGCGATGCAAATACTAGGCCTCATGGTGTTGGCGTTCGACATGGTGGAGTACGCTCAATTTCATTCACGCCCTCTGCAGAGGTTAATCCTTTCCAAGTGGGACGGCCTGCCTCATCGGACCAGGTCTCAAGTGATCTCCTGGACTCCGGAGGTTCGTCTATCACTGAGCTGGTGGCTAAAGGACCAACAGTTGAGCAGGGGCCGTCCCTTCTGGATCTCCAACTGGGTCCTCCTGACAACAGACTGCGAGGTTGGGGCGCGGTGTTGGAGCAACAACTCTCTCCAGGGTCGGTGGACCTCCGCCCGATTTTAAACATTCTGGAATTGCGGGCAGTGTTCAATGCGTTGACACTGGCACTGCCTCTGGTACAGAACAGGCCTGTTCAAGTACAATCGGACAACGCCTCCACGGTGGCATACATAAATCATCAAGGCGGCACTCTAAGCCGCATGGCAATGCTGGAGGTATCAAAAATACTCTATTGGGCGGAACGCCATCTGCTGGCAATATCGGTAGTGTTCATTCCCGGAGTCCTCAACTGGGAAGCGGATTTCCTCAGTCGTCAGGACGTTCACGCTGGAGAGTGGAGTCTTCATCCGGAAGTCTTTCAACTCCTAGTGGACACATGGGGCTTACCAGATGTAGACCTGATGGCGTCTCGACACAATCACAAGGTTCTGGTCTTTGGATCAAGGACAAGGTATCCTCATGCAGTGTTCGTGGACTTGCTGGCAATTCCATAGAACTTTCAGCTGCCATTTGTGTTCCCTCCAGTGTCACTCCTGCCCAGGATACTACGGAAGTTCAAGCTAGAAAGAGGAATGCTACTTCTAGTCGCTCCAGCGTGGCACAGACAGCATTGGTTCTCAGACCTGTAGGGACTATCAATAGAGCATCCTCTTTACTTCCTCAACGCCCAGACCTCCTCGTTCAGGGCCCTTGTGTCTATCCGGATCTGGCCAGACTGTGGCTGTGACGGCGTGGCTCTTGAAGTTTCACTCCTGAGGGCCAAAGGATTCTCGGAGGAGGTATATTCAAAGTATGTTGAAGGCCCGCAAACCGGCTTCTGCACGGATTTATTACAGGGTCTGGAATTCTTACTTCACATGGTGTGCTACTAAGAATTATGATGCCTATTCGTTCAGAACTTCCTAGCTTTTGGTTTTTCTGCAACAAGGCATAGATTTAGACCGCCTTCTGGCCTCCCTCAAGGTTCATATATCTGCCTTGTCGGTGTGGTTTCAGAGAAAAATAGCGTCTATTCCTGACGTTCATATTTTCACTCAGGTGTTTTACAGATTCAGCCTCCCTATGTCCCTCCTGTGGCCCCATTGGATCTGTCTGTTGTATTAAATGCCCTACAAGAGTCTCCATTTGAACCTATTGAGTCTGTCGACCTTAACTGCCTTACGCTTAGGGTCGTGTTTCTGCTGGCTATTGCCTCTGCTAGGAGGGTGTCGGACTTAGTCGCTTTGTCCTGTCGTCCACCCTTTCTGATTTTTCACCGTGACCGGGCAGTTCTTAGAACTCGCCCCGATTTAATAAGGTGGTGTCATCTTTCCATCTTAACCCAAGAGATTGTGGCTCTGGCTTTTATCTCTTCTGGTGTGTCCTCCAAAGAGCGGTCTTTGGATGTGGTAAGGGCTCTCCGTATTTATGTGAAGAGGACTGCCACTATCAGGAGATCAGATTCCCTTTTTATACTTTTTGGTTTTCACAAACGTGGCTGGCCTGCGAATAAGCAAACCTTGGCCAGATGGATTAGAATGGTGATTGCACAAGCTTATGATCAGGCTGGACTCCCAGCTCCTGCTGCTATCAAAGCCCATTCTACTCTGTCTGTTGTACCTTCTTGGGTGGCCCGCCGAGGCGCATCCGCTGGATAATTATGCAAGGCGGCTACGTGGTCCTCAGTGAACACGTTCATTAGGTTTTATGCCTTTGATACTTCCACCACCCAGGATGCTTCCTTTGGACGCTGAGTTCTTGTGCCCGCTACGGTGCGTCCCCTCTTATGAGGGACTGCTTTAGGACATTCCCGATGTATTCCCTGTGGAATCCCAGTGTACCCCGCTGCAGAAAAGGAGATTTATGGTAGACTTACCATGGTTAAATTTCTTTCTGCGAGGTACATTGGATTCCACAGGGCGCCCACCCTAACGCACTTAGCTTCTTTGGGTTTGTATGGCATTAGCCGCTGGTCCCTTCTCCTGCTGTGAGAATGTGGTCCTATGTGACTAACGTCTGCCGTCTCTTTTACCTGCTACTGCATTGGACTTGTTAACGAAACTGCGCTCCAGTGCTTGGAGGTGTGGTTATAGAGGAGGCGGTGCAGTGCATCCTGGGAACAGTGAAAGCTTTAGCCTGTTGGTTCCTCGGATCAAGATCCAGCGCTACACCTCGATTTATTCCCTGTGGAATCCAGTGTACCTTGCAGAAAGAGATTTAACCATGGTAAGTCTACCATAAATCTCCTTTTCTTACTTTCTCCTTAGGAGTACTTTGTGTTTTAGTTTTAATGAGAGCAGCCAGTTCATACTGTATATGTAAGGTCAAGTGAAGGAACCTTTATTGAAAAACACCATTATAGTGATGTTTCTGTAGCACACACACTGTAATGTGACCTACTGTAATGTGACTCTAGGGCAAATTTAATAAATGTTCTAAAAATGAAAGTGGTGATGTTCCCCATAGCAACCAATCAGAATTGGTCTATACTTTACTAGGATGCAATAGAGAATTGATAGACAGAATCTGATTGGTTGCTTTGGGCAAAATCACCACTTTTCATTTTTAGAACCTTTAGTAAATTTACTCCTTTTATTTTTGGATCATATAATATAAAAATACAAAAACATTTTCATATTTGAGATAATTGTATACTTTAGAAGCCCGCAATAAATTACCTAATACCTGGTGTTTAAACAGTTAACCAGCATTAACACTTTACCAAGGTGAAACACCCATCTTCTCTTTAACACCATTTTAATAATATCAGTTAAGCTATATGATTAATATTATCATTTTATTTCAAAGCACCAGCATGCTGCACTTGATCATTCAATGATTAGTTTTAGTATTAATAATACAATGTTTCTGTTAAGAACTTTTTTTTTTTTTTTTTTTTTTTTTTTTAATAGTTACATCACCTTACTCGTTCAGCATTGGAGATACATCAAACCTGGAGTCATACCAACATGGGGGAATAGCTCTACAGATTAAAATGCCGAAGTCATTCAGTTTTGTGAGTAGTGCCTGATCCTCAGAACACTTTTTCATTTGTTAAAAGGAGGGGATTATACTTCCCTATATTACCATCATCATGCTACTTTGAACTGCATCTCCCAGAGTTCCCCCTTAAACCAGCTAATATGGTACTTACTGGTGTTTGGAAGAAAATTGGTCATTCTTTTTTCTCTCTGATATATTGTATTCTAAAACGCACAGTAGGGATACTGAATTTATGTTTAGTATCTTAAAACCTCACAATTGTCAAAATTCCTTAATTTGTTTTCTTTTCCAGGAAAGACTGGAAAAGCAGCTGATTGATCCAAAGTTTCTAATGGCAGATTACAGCAAGCCAACGGTAATAAAATAAAGAAACCATATAAATCCACATTTAAAAAAAAAAAAAAAAATCATAATTTTTTTTTCTTTTTATAACATCAATTGGGGGACAGTATGTGGTGGGGATAGCAAACCTATTTTTCAGCCAAAGGTTTAATATTCTTTCCATATAAATCAGGAATTTGTATTCATGGCCTTTGACCGGGAAAAGTAAACGCTCTCTTCGTTCTCTGTATTGTAAGAGTGGTGGGAGTCTACGAACATAGAACCCAGGTCTGGATCAGGATGGATGGTTTTGTTTGTTTTTGTTTTTTTGCAGTGCCCTTTAGAGAGGCTGGCCATCTTAAAAACAGACCATTTCCAGGTGGATTACATTATTTCAGACCAAAAACCAGACGAGTTCCTATAACGTATATCAATGTGATCCAATAATAACTCATTACTCATAACTGTATTATAATGCTTATTAATATTAATAGACATGTGGAGTGGCAAAAAAATCATCCCACTGTGTACACAATTGACATTGCGTCCATCTCTGAATTGGGCCCACCGTCCTTATGTGCAGTTGCAGCAGTAGGGAGAAGTAAAGTAGAAGTATAATTTGGGCGGTCAGACGGAAGATAGAGAATTGAGTTGCATTTCGGATCTCTATATATAACGGACTTCCTAGCAAAAGCTCCTAATGTTTCTTTGCCTAGTCAGCAGCAGTTTCATCAGAGAGAGTGCTTTTATTTTTGATGTCCAGTGTCTAAAGATCTGAACAGAAATGGGAAACCTCAGAATATGACCCATTAGGGACTCGAGAACTAAAGAACATTGTTCTAAATAAGAATAGCTGTAATTATTCTTCATAGCTAATTACTTTAAAATAAAGGAAGTTCTCTAGCCAGTGCAAGTAGTGAAGTGATGAGCAGAAAGGGCTTATTTCAGTATGCTGTAGAATGGCATTGTAGCCATATTCATAATTGTGTCATTTGTACAGTAGCTCAAGGGCACTTATATATGCAAGCTGTATAATACTGTAAGTGCTTTATCATTGTGCTACATTTTATTTCTTGCTGATTTATAATGAATTAGAGCTAAATGCCTTGTATGATAAATGATTATTTTTCTCTGGACTCCAGGCACCTCTGAGCATCCACACGGCACTATTAGCATTGGATCATTTCCAGGAGAAGCACAATCATCTGCCAAACATAGGGTATGGTTATTGGTCCCTGGCCAGATATAGAGTGACGTGTGCCCCCTTTGTATACAAAGCATTTGTTACATTGTTCAGAGTGCAGCTAGAAATGGGCTGAAGTGCAAACTGGGTCTCTTTAAAGGTCATTTCAAGTACTTTCGTTGAGTGAAAATGACTGTGCTCAATATAGCACAGCAACAAAGACCTGTCCACTATTTTAATAATCTCACTTCACAAGCATAGCATCACAGTCTTCATCCGTACACCTATGTATTTGGGCAGGCATTTAGCCCACTTGTGCTTGCCCTTATGAGTTTTTTAAATACGCTCCACCATTGTTAGGCATAACTGCACTTGGATACTATCATTTATATAGCAGCACTATACAGACAATATTTTTATTTCTCTTACGCCCTAGAGGATACTGGGGTCCATTTAGTACCATGGGGTATAGACTGGTCCACTAGTAGCCATGGGCACTTTAAGAATTTGATAGTGTGGGCTGGCTCTTCCCTCCACGCCCCTCCCAACAGACCCAGTTTAGAAAATGTTCCCGGAGGAGCCAGTCATGCTAAAGGAAGCTCCTGAAGAGTTTTCTGCATTTATTTTCTATGTTTGTTATTTTCAGGCAGGGCTGGTTGGCACCAGCCTGCCTGCTTCGTAAGGACTTTGGCGGGGGGGGGGGAGGGGGGAGACGGGAGACGGCCCAACCTCTTGAAGGGTTAATGGTCCCGTTCCCTGCTGACAGGACACTAGCTCCTGAGGGAACTATTCGCAAGCCCCACCACGGTACATTCCGGCAGCACGCCGCCACCCCTAACAGAGCCAGAAGAATGAATAGTGGTGAGTACTGAGCCGGCGTCACGGACATTATGGCGGCATGAGGATACGGAGACGCACGGCTTCTACACAGGGCGGAATGCATCTCCGGACACAGTAAACCACTGCGTCCCCGTACACTGTACACAGTACCCATACTGCCACAACAGCCTTAAAACGTTTTCTCTATCGTCCTAAGTGGATGCTGGGGTTCCTGAAAGGACCATGGGGAATAGCGGCTCCGCAGGAGACAGGGCACAAAAGTAAAGCTTTTACAGGTCAGGTGGTGTGTACTGGCTCCTCCCCCTATGACCCTCCTCCAGACTCCAGTTAGATTTTTGTGCCCGGCCGAGAAGGGTGCAATTCTAGGTGGCTCTCATAAAGAGCTGCTTAGAGAGTTTAGCTTAAGTTTTTTATTTTACAGTGATTCCTGCTGGCAACAGGATCACTGCAACGAGGGACAGAGGGGAGAAGAAGTGAACTCACCTGCGTGCAGGATGGATTGGCTTCTTGGCTACTGGACATGAAGCTCCAGAGGGACGATCACAGGTACAGCCTGGATGGTCACCGGAGCCACGCCGCCGGCCCCCTCACAGATGCTGAAGCAAGAAGAGGTCCAGAATCGGCGGCTGAAGACTCCTGCAGTCTTCTTAAGGTAGCGCACAGCACTGCAGCTGTGCGCCATTTTCCTCTCAGCACACTTCACACGGCAGTCACTGAGGGTGCAGGGCGCTGGGGGGGGGGCGCCCTGGGAGGCAAATGAAGACCTTTAAAAAGGCTAAAAATACCTCACATATAGCCCCAGAGGCTATATGGAGATATTTACCCCTGCCTAAATGTACTAAATAGCGGGAGACGAGCCCGCCGAAAAAGGGGCGGGGCCTATCTCCTCAGCACACGGCGCCATTTTCTGTCACAGCTCCGCTGGTCAGGAAGGCTCCCAGGTCTCTCCCCTGCACTGCACTACAGAAACAGGGTATAACAGAGAGGGGGGGCAAAATAAATGGCAATATATTAATATAAAAGCAGCTATAAGGGAGCACTTAATCATAAGGCTATCCCTGTCATATATAGCGTTTTTTGGTGTGTGCTGGCAGACTCTCCCTCTGTCTCCCCAAAGGGCTAGTGGGTCCTGTCTTCGTATAGAGCATTCCCTGTGTGTCTGCTGTGTGTCGGTACGTGTGTGTCGACATGTATGAGGACGTTATTGGTGTGGAGGCGGAGCAATTGCCAAATATGAGGATGTCACCTCCTAGGGGGTCGACACCAGAATGGATGCCTTTATTTGTGGAATTACGGGATAGCGTCAACTCGCTTAAGCAGTCGTTTGCCGACATGAGGCGGCCGGACACTCAATTAGTGCCTGTCCAGGCGCCTCAAACACCGTCAGGGGCTGTAAAACGCCCCTTGCCTCAGTCGGTCGACACAGACCCAGACACAGGCACTGATTCCGGTGGTGAAGGTGACGAATCAACCGTATTTTCCAGTAGGGCCACACGTTATATGATTTTGGCAATAAAGGAGATGTTACATTTAGCTGATACTACAGGTACCACTAAACAGGGTATTATGTGGGGTGTGAAAAAACTACCAGTAGTTTTTACCGAATCAGAAGAATTAAATGACGTGTGTGATGAAGCGTGGGGTGCCCCGATAAAAAACTGCTAATTTCAAAGAAGTTATTGGCTTTATACCCTTTCCCGCCAGAGGTTAGGGAGCGCTGGGAAACACCTCCTAGGGTGGACAAAGCGCTAACACGCTTATCAAAACAAGTGGCGTTACCCTCTCCTGAGACGGCCGCACTTAAAGATCCATCAGATAGGAGGATGGAAAATATCCAAAAAGGTATATACACACATGCAGGTGTTATACTACGACCAGCTATTGCGACTGCCTGGATGTGCAGTGCTGGGGTAGTTTGGTCAGAGTCCCTGATCGAAAATATTGATACCCTGGACAGGGACAATATTTTACTGTCGTTAGAACAAATAAAGGATGCATTTCTTTATATGCGTGATGCACAGAGAGATATCTGCACACTGGCATCACGGGTAAGTGCTATGTCCATTTCGGCCAGAAGAGCTTTATGGACACGACAGTGGACAGGCGATGCGTAGAGGAGTTATTTGGGGTCGGTCTATCGGATTTGGTGGCCACGGCTACGGCCGGGAAATCCACCTTTCTACCTCAAGTCACTCCCCAACAGAAAAAGGCACCGACCTTTCAACCGCAGCCCTTTCGTTCCTTTAAAAATAAGAGAGCAAAGGGCTATTCATATCTGCCACGAGGCAGAGGACGAGGGAAGAGACAGCAACAGGCAGCTCCTTCCCAGGAACAGAAGCCCTCCCCGGCTTCTACAAAAGCCTCAGCATGACGCTGGGGCTTCGCAAGCGGACTCGGGGGCGGTAGGCGGTCGTCTCAAGAATTACAGCGCGCAGTGGGCTCACTCGCAGGTAAATCCCTGGATCCTGCAGATAATATCTCAGGGGTACAGGTTGAAATTAGAGACAGAGCCACCTCGCCGTTTCCTGAAGTCTGCTTTACCAACGTCCCCCTCAGAAAGGGAGACGGTTTTGGAAGCCATTCACAAGCTGTATTCTCAGCAGGTGATAGTCAAGGTACCTCTTCTACAACAAGGGAAGGGGTATTATTCCACTCTTTGTGTGGTACCGAAGCCGGATGGCTCGGTAAGGCCTATTCTAAATCTGAAGTCCTTGAACCTATACATAAAGAAGTTCAAGTTCAAGATGGAGTCACTCAGAGCAGTGATAGCGAACCTGGAAGAAGGGGACTTTATGGTATCCTTGGACATCAAGGATGCGTATCTCCACGTTCCAATTACCCCTCACACCAGGGGTACCTCAGGTTCGTTGTACAAAACTGTCACTATCCGTTTCAGACGCTGCCGTTTGGTTTGTCCACGGCACCTCGGGTCTTTACAAAGGTAATGGCCGAGATAATATTTCTTCTTCGAAGAAAAGGCGTATTAATTATCCCATACTTGGACGATCTCCTAATAAGGGCAAGGTCCAGAGAACAGCTAGAGATGGGTTTAGCACTATCTCAAGAGGTGCTAAAGCAGCACGGATGGATTCTGAATATTCCAAAATCCCAATTAATGCCAACAACTCGTCTGCTGTTCCTGGGGATGATTCTGGACACAGTTCAGAAAAAGGTTTTTCTTCCCGAAGAAAAAGCCAAGGAGTTATCTGACCGGGTCAGGAACCTCCTAAAACCAGGAAAGGTGTCTGTACATCAATGCACAAGAGTCCTGGGAAAAAATGGTAGCTTCTTACGAAGCAATCCCTTTCGGCAGATTCCATGCAAAGGGATCTGTTGGACAAATGGTCAGGGTCGCATCTTCAGATGCACCTGCGGATAACCCTGTCGCCGAGGACAAGGGTATCCCTTCTGTGGTGGTTGCAGGAGGCTCATCTATTGGAGGGCCGCAGATTCGGCATGCAGGATCGGATCCTGGTGACCACGGATGCCAGCCTGAGAGGCTGGGGAACAGTCACACAGGGAAGAAATTTCCAGGGAGTGTGGTCGAGCTTGAAAAAGTCTCTTCACATAAGCATTCTGGAACTAAGAGCAATCTACAATGCTCTAAGCCAGGCGGAACCTCTGCTTCAAGGAAGACCGGTGTTGATCCAGTCGGACAACATCACGGCAGTCGCCCATGTAAACAGACAGGGCGGCACAAGAAGCAGGAGGGCAATGGCAGAAGCTGCCAGGATCCTTCGCTGGGCGGAGAATCACGTGATAGCACTGTCAGCAGTATTCATCCCGGGCGTGGACAACTGGGAAGCAGACTTCCTCAGCAGACACGACCTTCACCCGGGAGAGTGGGGACTTCATCCAGAAGTTTCCCACATGCTATTAAACCGTTGGGTAAAACCAATGGTGGACATGATGGCGTCTCGCCTCAACAAAACACTGGACAGGTATTGCGCCAGGTCAAGAGATCCGCAGGCAATAGCTGTGGACGCGCTGGTAACACCTTGGGTGTACCAGTCGATATATGTGTTTCCTCCTCTGCCTCTCATACCAAAGGTATTGAGGATTATACGGCAAAGAGGAGTAAGACTAGTGGCTCCGGATTGGCCAAGAAGGACTTGGTACCCGGAACTTCAAGAGATGGTCACGGACGATCCGTGGCCTCTACTTCTGAGAAGGGACCTGCTTCAGCAGGGTCCTTGTCTTTTTCAAGACTTACCGCGGCTGCGTTTGACGGCATGGCGTTTGAATGCCAGATCCTAAAAGGAAAAGGCATTCCAGAAGAAGTCATTCCTACCTTGATAAAGGCAAGGAAGGAAGTCACCGCGAAGCATTATCGCCGTATTTGGCGAAAATATGTTGCGTGGTGCGAGCAGCGGAGTGCTCCGATGGAGGAATTTCAACTGGGTCGTTTTCCTACATTTCCTGCAATCAGGATTGTCTATGGGTCTCAAATTGGGATCTATTAAGGTTCAAATTTCGGCCCTATCAATATTCTTCCAAAAAGAATTGGCCTCAGTCCCTGAGGTCCAGATTTTTATCAAAGGAGTACTGCATATACAGCCTCCTGTGGTGCCTAAGGTGGCACCGTGGGATCTAAATGTAGTTTTAGATTTCCTCAAATCCAATTGGTTTGAACCACTAAAGAATGTGGATTTGAAATATCTCACATGGAAAGTGACTATGTTACTGGCCCTGGCTTCGGCCGG